>NC_137738.1:24715891-25127686 GCF_963264785.1 Psittacula echo
GCAGCTGGAATTCCCCTCTCATTCAGTTATCATGGAGATCTGACCCTGTCTGGCTTGTGAGACCACTCAGATATGGGAACTTGAAGACAGGAGGTGGCATGGCCATAAGACAAAGGTATAACTAAAGGCAGTGGGCAAAGCATGCCATATTATAATCCAACAGGGTCATGTCTTCCTTTATTGAAAATGTGTCATTATAGCCACATGAAAACATTACTGGTTTTCCTTTTACTAACTGCATTTGAAAATAGTAGAAAAGAACTGTGTGTACATGTACCTGCATGCAGTAAAAAAATTTAATAATAATTCCCTCAAATTCAGCCATCTTAATTCATATGAACAAGTCTGCTTAGCATTCAGTCTTCCTTTCCACCTCAGGGTGGTTAATTAATAAACCTTTAGTTAATTGAGATTTCTGCTTGCCAGTTCCACTGGGGTTATTACTTAAACACATGCAAACTGCATTTCTATTTGGAGCAACTTTCTGTTTTTTCAAGAACAGCCAACGTAAGTTTTCTGCAATCAAACATTAGCCATTAATACTGTGGTGGTGTTCACCCACTACACATCACAGCTTGCAATATATTCCTTATTACAAATAACCTATGAAGAGCCAGGAGCTGAAATATATGCTACTTTTGCAGAATTGCTTAAGCCCACAAATGTAAAGAAGCAGAGGTCTCTGGTGTCTCTCAAACAAACATTTTTTTTCTCTGTAAAAAATTATTATTTAAAGAAAAGAATACTAATGTGAAAATTTTCTTTTTCGGTGAGGGTGCTTCATATGGGATACAAATCTTTTATCACTGGAACTTACTAAAAAAAAAAGCCTCTGTATATCTCCAGTTATAAACAATTTGGGAGACTTGAAACAGTAGATAAATATAACAAAAAATATAAATGGTGCAAGACAAACAAAGCCTTTGAAAAGAACAGAAATATGTAATTGGACATGGAAGCATCTTTTCCTCATTTACAAGTGGGAGATGGAAGTAAAGACAAAAGCTAGTGAAAGCATCCATGGCCAAGAGAAGGAGCAAGCCAATCTGAAAAGTCCAGAGCCACGAGAGTCCTTTGGGCACATGTAGTCAGGCCAGCAACTAAAATATTATGAATCTCCCAGAAAAGGTACAGATTATGGATTACCAAAATCAGCTTCCACACACACTGCCTTATTTAGGTGCACAAGAGGAACAGCTAACGTAAGGGTGGCAAGGAATTCCCACTACCACAATGTTTTAATCCATGACCTCAACCCTATCAGTAAAGATAATACTAACAGCCAATTTGAAAAGCACTTTTTTTTCCAGATACAGAGAGCCAGAGAGTGCTGAGGACTGTTAGTATCTCCACAACAGCAACTAAATTGACAAGTGACAGTAATAATCCTCAATGGCCTTTGGTGGGTCTTTAACGGGCAGATGGATATGCCGGTATGATTGGCCCCACTCCATGCTGAATGGAGAACTCTGCTAATTTTCACCACCAAGGAATATTGGTTAATGGGCTGTTTAAAGCCAGTTTCCAGGAAGGCTTGGAGGAGACAGAAGGGAGCAAAGGAACAGCTTACTTCCGCCTTTGCCGCTCTTCTCCATGCGGTACTGGTAGATGTGCAGAGTGAAGAGCATGTGAGAGTTGCGGTGATCCTCCTCATCACAGTCCCGCTGGCTGCTGCGACGTGAAGCGATGGCGGCATCGAGGAAGAAGGCAGCTTTCTCTGCCGTAGGGGCACGGAGCTCGCTCTGATTCTGAAGCTGCAGTCAATACAAGGGAGAAACGACCTAGAAACCCCCTCACAAGTCAACACTTCCAGAGAACTTCCCAAAGTCAATACACACTTTGGATGGACTAGATGGGACCAAAAAGGAGGAGCTGTCTGATGGAATGAGACCCTTCTGACAGTAGCAGTGGCAATACCATGTCCTCCAGAAGCACCACAATTTAATTCAGGCTTTTGAGGTTTCTCACTTGGGGTACCTCTGGTGGCAGTTGTTACACATAAACCCCAGCAACCAGAAACCATCCTATGGGCAGGACACATGCATAAACTTATTCCTTCACTTTTCCAGAATTTTAAGTTATTTTTGCTTATTCATTATTTTATTTTTACCACCTTTTATTTTTTTTCCTACATTGCTGGCTCTGGCAATCACCATATCTTTCTGATGGTTAGAAGTGGAAAAAAAAAAGTGTGGAAAACATGTTGATTCCAAACTCAACAGCTGGTGAAGAGTGGCAGGGACAGGACTATGTGTTACCCTTCAGAAAGTATTTGAAGAGAGCAGCCCACAGCTAAATCTGGGAAAAAAACAAGACAGAATTTTGTGTTCAGCCCCACAGCATGTGGAGAGCAGCAGAGAAGCCTTTCTCTTGTCCCTTCATACATAAAATTATGCACCTCCTCAGGAGCCAGGGTAATCCATAAAATGGAACAAGGCAGGTAATGTACATATATTCACATTTGCGACCTCAATCCCAGTTACCCGTCTGCTCTTATCTCTCCAAAGTGATAGACAGCATAGGAGGGCAGATATTATTAACCCCCCGTAACAGGAGGAATGCATGCATGTTTCCCGTCACCTAGGATTAGTTTGTCTGCGGAAGGGACATGTGACTGTGCAATCTGATGGCATCAGTTTTGGCAGTATGCAGAGCTGACCCACAGCCCATAGGATACGTGTCTGGCACAAAAACAAGGAACTCCCATTCATAGGGTTTGTTACCCTGCTATGTAGTACTGTTAGAAGTTCTATTGAAGAAGACAGTTCTGCCTTCTCCTTGTGACCATTAATTAGCCTGAGGAGCGATAAAGCCAGGGCTGTGGGTGTGATGGGGTGACACATGAAGGCTAAGGTCTCTCTAGAAAGAGGAAGTGGGGCAGGAAGGAGTTAACAAGGGAAGCAGAAGGCAGGCCAGTCTGTGGGCTGATCTCACTAATGTAAGCAACAAGAAAATATGCAGACTTGGAAAGGCCCAATGACAGACAGTATGACATATGGTGATTTGTTATACACTGCTGATTTTGCATATCTGTATGGCTATAAAGTAATATCCTCCCGTCATCTGAGGATTTTGAGGATTCAGCTATAGGACACATTACTCCAGAATGTCGCTGTCTTGTAAATACACATAAAAAGGCTTTTTTTCTTGTAATTTAATTCAGTATTTTACATTGCAGAGGTACACAGATGTCTCATGAAGCTACCTTGTCCCCACTGATCTAAAATAATTCATTTTTTATATAGCTGTTCTAGGTTTATCTATATGAAAATAAGCAACAATAGTGGGATTTTTATTATTACTATTGTGCTTAAATACCTCAGTAAAGAATTAAGCTCTATGGAGAGGCTAGCTGTTGCACAGTTACATAACATAGGTAACATATGTATGCTACTTCAGATCTTAACTGGTCTATCACTGCAATAGGAGCTGTAAAGACTCAAGCCTCCCATCTTATATTCACTAGACTGCATCCGTTACTGGACACCAGATGATCAGACCTCTTGTGATAATGTAAGTATTCCATTAAGCCCTAAAGCCAGGAATTAAGTGAGAATGAGAATCCTGACTGTTATGTAACATCAAGTCACAACTTTGTAGTCCTTGGGTAGAATGGAGAAGAATGGAAAATATGTTCTAAGTATGACTAAAAGGCTTGAACCACGAAGAGCTAAAACACAAAACTTATTATTTGCTATTAAAAATCTCACAATTCATTACTTTTGTGGATGTGAATCATGATTTCTAGATTCTTGGAGATGGAAATAGGGTACATGACCAGGTAGATCTATTCCTGTCTCCCTCCATTTCCTATCCTTAAGACAGGCAGTGCTCTGCAGGTTCTCGACAGACGCAGCCTTTGCCTTTAAGGTTGAAAGAATGTATTCAAGCTCCATCATGCTGGTTTGCTCCCTCTTCGTCTACTCATACAAAAATCAGATTTACTCCCTCAAAACCAGCAAAATTAAAGAATAGGCCTTTCTTCCCCTCAAAGCAAGGGAGAAGGGGAAATAGGGCTTCTAGTGGTTACCTAGGAAATACAGGAGCCAGTTACTCATTCCTGCAAACCTGAGGAGAGTTTGAGTTGTTCTTGGCTTGCCCAGCTCAGGAATTTATTTCTTGGCAGCAATTAATAAGTAGTGATTAATGCTTCCTACAACGTTGCTAATGCAAATGCTATAAATAATGTAGTTCATAAAGAGATAAGCAGCCACATTAATGGCCTGCAGCTATTCATGCAGTACTGTAAATATTTTATCTTGTTGTTTTAGAAAAGAGAGATCACACTTTTATTTTTCATATTTTTTTAAGAATGAGGTGATTTTTTTGTTTGCATTTAATGTTTTCACATTTTATTGCAAACACAAGCACCTATTCAGGATCAGTTATACTAGAAGCACAAATATTTAGGCCAGGAGAGCAGACGGCCCTGCAGCTGCAGGTCATAAAGTTCTTGCATGTTTTAAGGTAAACACTTTCAAGCCTATAAACTCAGTGCTCTGGGTAGTTCTTGACTGTGAACCTTCTCAATAGCTGGGAAAAAAAAAAAAAAAAGGAAAAAAATATCATATTGCTGGTTTCAGTGTAAAATGAACCTTGGATTCACCTGCATGCCACAAATGGGGTCTTCACAGAGGTAGACACCAGGGGACTGGCCATCTTGCAGGCTGCCTGTAGCCACTTCTGACAACAGGTCTCTCAGATTTTCTTCTTTCCCCCACACTTCAACTGCAGAAATTCGGACTGAGAAGCGGGCTCCTGTCTTCTCTTTGCGTTCATTAATCAGCTTGAAGAGCCAGGAGATGGCACAAGGGATTATGCCAAGGTTTTGCATGGAGTCATCCTTCCCAATCATGGTGTATGACTTCCCTGTCAGAAATAAGGGGATGGAGAAAAGAGAACATCACTCCCAGGATCTTCACAGCTTTCTGCCAAGAGGCTTTTTTATCCTGCACGGCCTCATGAGAAGAACTTATTCACTACAATAAGGACAGTCAGCAAAGAAGAAATATAGGCAGGCACACAATAGCACATGGAAAATGCAGATGAAATCTTGAACTGCTTTTAAAAATCATTACCTCATGCATCTCCCATTCCCCAGACAGGGTGCTGCAGGTCCCTACCACAGAACCCTGCAGCCTCAGACGTGGGTGAATAGTGGGGGAATTGAGCAGAGCAGGAGAGCCACAGTTTCTAAAAATCCCTGTTTAGATGCTGTGAGCATGGTATTCTTTGAATGCTATTTACTTCAAAGCACTATATTACGCCCCATACCCTGGGGTTCAGACTGACAGAAACCTGGTCCCAAGATCACACAGACATCACTTTATCCAGGAAAAAGGGAAAAAAAAAAACCCAAAACAAAACAACCCAGGTACATGCGGTCACGTGGTGCAGAAATGGGTCCACAAGAGGAAATATTTTATCTGGGTCAAAACCTTCCACTGGTTTGCTACTATTTGACTCTGCAATTATAGCTCAGGCTTGTCTCTGTTGTAAAAGTTTGTTGTGAACAGACACAGAGTACTATGTTATACTGCTCCACATGTCTCTACATACAATGCTCTTAGACAAGTTTTGTGAAGCTCCTAAATTTATAAGCCAAATGATAAAGGTGTACTTCCTTTCAGGCAAGTACTAGTTGCTTCATTACCTTGTTTCATTTCTTACATTGAATCTACGTGGAAAAAGATCAGTGAATAAAATAATTCTGTGCACTGTGGCAAGGTCCAGGTATATCCATGGTTGATGGAATGGTGGTAGTACAGTTGGTGAAGAAACTGCAGAGACTCAACTCATTCTCCAGCAAAGCCCTAGCTAGGCCTCCTCTATAAAGGACATGTAGCATGTATGAGACACTGTTATCTGGTGGCTTTCTTCTCCATCTCATTTGCCATCTCATATTTGGCAGGTCACAGAGGGTTAAATATCCAAGAGCCCATCCTAGTGTTACTGCTGCCTGGCCCAGAGGAGCTGTGTGATTAGATGGACCAGTGCCCCTGCTCAATTCATTGTGCCAAAGCCAGTGGCATCGCAGCATTCAGTACTCTCCAGTTGTTGTCACCTATAATTTAGGATAATCATAATCTGATAGAGCTTGATCTTCTTTATCACTTGAAAACTGACTTATCCTTTTAAGTCTTATGTGTATGTCAGTAACGTTACGCGTTAAGACAGTAAAGAATGGAGATCATTGCACACAAAGGATACAACCCTCTTCACTAAAGAGACAGTATTTTCAAAATAGTATTAGATAAAAAAGAACAAAATATATGATTACTCTTGAAATCCTGCTATTTCAAAAAACAGTGTGCTAATGATAATTCACCTTTTTATTGTCTTTCCATGAATACTTGAAATGACATTAACACATTTGCAAAGTGCAAGTTTTGATCCATTGGTAACATTCAGCTAACCATTAGAATAGGATTTGTTGGAGACAGAAGATAAATAGGTTAGTAACAAGTGAATTGTCTAATCAGGGAATAGCATATAAATCAAACTACTTGAGTGCCCAGTTACAGCACTTGAACAGTGCCATCACAAACATCAAGTACTTGAGTGGACACTCACAGATTCTAGCCAGCTTAATAAAAGTGGTATTTTTGCAAACAGTTTCCAATATCAAGCACATTTGTAAAATTGTAGATCAGTTGGATCATTTAGTAACAATTCACAGTTGCACCATCCATTAACAACTGAATAGAGTGCTAAAAATTCCTATTGCACTCAATGAAGCAACAACTCGAAGATAACTTAGAATCATAGAATAGTTAGGGTTGGAAAGAACCTTAAGATCATCTAGTTCCAACCCCCCTGCCATGGGCAAGGACACCTCACACTAAACCATGTCACCCAAGGCTCTGTCGAACTGGCCTTGAACACTGCTAGGGATGGAGCATTCACAACTTCCTTGGGCATCCCATTCCAGTGCCTCAGCACCCTCTCAGTAAAGAACTTCTTCCTTAGATTTAACCTAAACTTCCCCTGTTTAAGTTTAAACCCATTACCCCTTGTCCTATCACTACAGTCCCTGATGAATAGTCCATCCCCAGCATCCCTGTAGGCCCCCTTCAGATACTGGAAGGCTGCTATGAGGTCTCCACGCAGCCTTCTCTTCTCCAGGCTGAACAGCCCCAACTTTCTCAGCCTGTCTTCATACGGGAGGTGCTCCACTCCCCTGATCATCCTCGTGGCCCTCCTCTGGACTTGTTCCAACAGTTCCATGTCCTTTTCATGTTGAGGACACCAGAACTGCACACAATACTCCAAGTGAGGTCTCACGAGAGCAGAGTAGAGAGGCAGGATCACCTCCTTTGACCTGCTGGTCACGCTCCTTTTGATGCAGCCCAGGATACAGTTGGCTTTCTGGGCTGCGAGCGCACACTGAAGCCGGCTCATGTTCATTTTCTCATTGACCAACACCCCCAAGTCCTTCTCTGCAGGGCTGCTCTGAATCTCTTCTTTGCCCAACCTGTGGCTGTGCTCGGGATTGCCCTGACCCAGGTGTAGGACTTCTGTTGCAAAGACCATGCTGCCCAACATTTAGAGAATATGCAAAGTGAATAGATGTGTGAGAGGTGATGGTGTCATACAAGGTCATGCGCAGTGCACTACTTTCAAATACAGTTACTAAGCACAGAGAAATGAAAGTTTGTTTTCCCTAATCTAATATGTCAGCAATCTTGAGTTAAAAATTTTGCTGATGAGTAGGGAAATTTAACAATACCAACCAAGCTTGGCATGGCCAAAACAGAACACGCAGCCGTCTGCCCCATTGACCACAGACTGGATCACCTCAGCCACAGTCCCAGCACATACTTCAGCCTATCACAGGTATTAAAAAAAAAAAAAAAAAAAAGGACAAGAAAAAAATTAACAATAATAAGGAAAATCATTTAATTTCATTTCATACTAATAAGGAAATACTTTAATTTGATAAAGCATTAACATCCTTTGTGGGGTTAAACAGAATACTGTTAAGGGATGTAGTTGGTTTGTCAGAACTACCTATTAAGATAACTTTAAAAATACATTTTTTATTAAAAAACAATTAAATACTGAGGAATTTTACAGGCTCTGTTATTTACCCAGTTGCGGTCTGAGTTCAATTCCACTAGCAGGTGGGTAAAGAATGTAAGGGGAATAAACAGCCTCTTTGGCATTAGCTAGGTGACATTCTTCATTTTTCTCTACATTATTATGAGTATTCTTAGCTTTTTGCAGCAGTACACTCCATCCTGAAGACTGTAGCAGTATTTTAAGAAGTACAACACACAAATTTACCCTGGGCATTCTTAGATTTAAGGTTCAAGCAGGGTGAATGTTTAACAGTGCTTCTGCATCAATTGCCTATCAAGAGTGAGTGAAAGTAAATCAGAATTTGCAGTTTAGACTTTCATGTGAAGCACTTTCACGTTTGATAATAAATCATGTAAATTCACCTTGTTCATGGGTATTTCTAGACTATAGTAATTTACTATAGTAAATATAATGGGCCAAGAAAGGGACTTGTTCACAGGCCAGCCCTTGAACTGCATTAGTCTGGGAGGTACTAGATGCCTGGATCAGAGCTAGGTCAGGAACTGACCTATTCATATGACCATATGACAGTGCTGGCCCTGTGTCCTAGCTCTGTTTAGATTATGAGCACAGAAACAGCCTTACAGTACTGCTTTCTAATTACACTTAGCCACATTACTGTCCTCTTCTATTGTCTTCCTTGTGACATTTGGGTAACACAGTTCATCAAACCAAAAAAGTCTAACACAAATAAGAAATCTGATTATATATACATGAATAAAGATTTGTGGACTAAAATCCCCATCCTCTTATTGTGAAATGTACAACAGAACACTGCATAAATAATCCTTGATTTCTTAATGAATAGAGGACTGCATTAGAGAATTGCAGTTCTGATCAGATTGTTGTATACACCAAATAATAAAATTTTGCAATATACAGTAATTGTTAATAATGAAGATTTACTTATTAGGCACGATTTAGCACATTTATTGCACACATAATTTTAGAAGCAATTATTTACAGTAAAGAATAAAGAAAGTACACAATTATCAAGATACAATTAAATAAACTGATTTCATTACTGATAACATTGGTGAACTAAATTCAGTCCTGGTCTGACTCCACTGAAAGTACTCCTGTTGTAGCTGAAACTAATTTGGCTCTGGCAAATGGTATTCTGATGACAGGAGTAGATAACTATTCTGTTCATATATTGCTTACCTGTGATGCATCTTGGGGGAAAACTGCATCAAAAGCAAACATCTTGGGTGGAACCTGGTTGCCCCTTTTCTGAAAAGCATTCTGACCTCCACAGGCCAATGGGTCATACAGTGTGATTTGCTTCTTGCGGGGGTCAACTTTTAAGAAAGAGCTGGACTCAGATGTGTCTCTGGCAAGCGCGGAAGAAATGCGCACCATGACTTTGACCTGTTAGCAAACACACGAAAAGATGATCGCATTTGGTTAGTCTGTTGGGTGCTCTAGGCTTGTAAGCTTTCCAATTACACTCAACTAAATCATACTTGCTCGCTGTAGCTACTGTCTCAGTTTAAGTCATTAAAGACACAGGAATTATTGCAGGCAGAATTTGGCCTCAGATACACAGTGAATAAAGCCAGAACTCACCTCCATCTAATTCAACAAGCAACTCGTGTATTTAGAATTACAAAGTACATCATGGTGTTTTAATGTCAGTAATACTCAAGTAAAATGATGAGGTATTACATCACCTTGTCTTACTCTCAATATAAATTGAAAATTAACTTTACCCCAGGGGCCCAATTAAGGAAGCTGAAAGGTAATCTAGACTGCTAAAATATCAGAACTGCTGTAGTTTGTACAAAGCATTCCGATCAATAAAAGCACATAAAAGCCAGATCTGTAATTTACACCTTTCCAATTCTAATCCAAATGCAGAAAGACGAAGTGCTCTGTTCCAAGTGTCATCATAAAAGAGTGGTGAAAAGAGCCCTATTTTAATGGTCAGATTTTGAAATTATTGTCAAGGGAGTGGAATGTAATAAGCGATAAAAGATTTGTTAAAACATGTTAACTCACAACTCATTAAATGGCTACATAACAGGATGTTATTCCTAAGACAAAAATACATCTTCACAGATTTAATGAGGTAATACCGCATCATTAGCCCAGTCGGTAAGCAATTTAGATATAAGTAATACTGATGACAATCAGTCTGGCTTTGGTTCTTCCCATAAATTCACCACCTGCAGACGCAAGAGTTCCTGAGCTGTACAGGGCAATCACCTATCAGCCAGCTCTAGCCGTATCTGCACACACTTTCTCCTAGAGCACACCAGCTTTCACGGCAGTCTTACAAAACTTTCATCTTAATGTCACCTGCATCAAAACCACCTATGGCTTGCATGAAGGTAACCACTAAGAGTCATCTCAGAACAGGGTGGGAGCATGCCTGCTGCTGTAATGGTAGATGCACCCTGAGAAGAGATTGCAGCCCTAAAAGGTAGACAAGGTTGCAATTCCTGTCAGTCTTATTGAGACAGGGGCTCTTTGTATGTAGATGGTATTTCATCCTGGCCTAAGCTTATCCCACATGGAAAAAGTCAGCTTTTTTGAGAGGTAAAATCTGAGCAAATTAATTTTTGACACAACATTTTGAAGACCAGAGATTAATGGGGATTATTCAGTATTTTTGTGATGCCTTCTCTATACTGCTACTTCTAGTCAAAGTATCAATTTGACTCCATGTATTTTAACCTGGGAAACCAAGCTGTCATTAGACAGTGACATGGCCACAAATCTGTACATGCATGTCATTTCAGTTTTACACAATTAGTTGAGTGAAAGAGGAAAAATACAGCTTGGGTGTGAATAGGTTCTCTTCTCGATGGCTTAGCTGAGCTTCTTATGAAACCCAATCTGTGACTAAAAAAAAAGCTACTTCCAGTATTTTTGCCAAAGACATTCTTGTAAGCCCAACCCTACACAGAGCTGATTTCTACAGAGGACAAAGGCAGCCAACACCTCTGGTCAGTCCACATAAACTGGGCAAGGCTTGCATGTTATTCCAGCTCTAGGTTTCCTGGAAGCTCAGAAGGGAGGCACTAGTCAAACCAGCAGTGAAGGGAGGGCATACAACACTGCGTATCCCGAGAAGCAAAACAACAAAGGGCAGTATCAGTCTTGATCTGTTTTCCTATTTTCAACTTTGGACACCTCTGGGGTTTTCTACTATGTCCCACATTTTTAAATGGATGCCAATATCAAGAGCATTAAACTGATCTGCTGGAAACCAAAATACATGCTATTCTTCAATTACTTTAAATAAAATACTTGCTCTGCTTTAGAAAACTATTTCCCTACAAGTTTATGTATATTTTTGGCTGCTATGAATACATGTCCTCCAGATCTCTGATCCTTGTGTGCAAAGGAGATTTAACTGAGTAACCTGGGGCTAAGTTTCTTTGGATTTTAGAGAATGGATAGTGCATGAAATTTAACAACCCTTCACATGCAGCCAGCCTAAGAGCTCTTTCTGGCCTCCAACTATATGGGCATTCAGTTTTAACTTCAGCTACAGCAGTTTTGTTACAGTATAATTTCACTGGCTTGGGTCCTAATCTAAACCTGTTCACACAAAATCAGATTAATACCTGTCACTTCTTACTGAAGAAATATAGCAAATCCTCCTAACTTCCAACAGCTATACTGATAGAAGCTGAGGCATCAGGTGTAGGGATTGGTGTATGGACGGGAGGTTGCCAGGAGGGACAGGAACCAGCTGACCCTGGGGAGGTGCTTAGGCAGCAGATATAAGGAATTCTAACTGCGCAATAAATCGTTGATGACCCGCATTCCGTGAATGCTCTGTGTCTCAGCCCTAGTTCGGAGGGAACTAGTGCTTCCGTCCCTCACCACACGAGTAGCGAGAAACTACAGTCAGGTTTCTCTTTCCCTTAAGTAACAGACCAATTTAACTGAAATCTTAAAAATTTACTAGCATCAGATAAACTGAATGAACCAAGAAAGAGCTCAACTCAGAATTCCCAGGAGTTGTCCAACAGTATACATTTTCTGACCGTTTGGCTCCTCAACTCTGGCAAATACAGACATACCTCAAGAAAAATACTGCTACTGCTGTGAACCTTTGTATTTCCTGTGCATTGGGGATTTTTGTTTGAAGAGTTAATGGATCACAGAATTATAGAATCACTTAGGTTGGAAAAGACCTGTAAAATCATTGAGTCTAACCCTTAACCTAACACCAAGTCTACCATCAAACTGTGTCCCTAAGCATCACATTAATACAAAATCATTTAGGTTGGAAAATAACATGTTCATGTGTGTTAGGGCAGAGGAGTATCACATTGATTACATGTGGGTATCCTGAAAACTGGACCACTTTTCATCCTGAAGCTGGTTTGCAGCTGGCATGAAGACGTCTGTGCACATTGGCCCAGCTTATGGGTAATCCCTCTCACCTCCATTTAGAACAGACTGCAGGAGATGTCTCCATTCAAACCAGTTGTCTGATCCCTTTGTAGACAGTAGACAGAAACAGGCATTTCTAGACTTAAATAATGTGGTCTCTTTTACAGACTTGCCTTGCAGATAAGATGAATTTCACTCCCCAAATGTTTCTTGCTATCTCTATACCACCACAGACATATTAAATGATTACCTGAGATGTAGGTGTCTACATTGTAGGTTGTCTAAAGTAATTCTTTTTGCTGTAAGCATCATAAAGATACTTTTCCTGGGTCAGTCTCTGGCCCAAATTCTGGAGCACATGCAAATCTGTGTGACAGTCTTTAATAAAAACCATATGCTAGCAAAAATAAGGATGGGCTTATGAGGGTAATGGACAGCGAACACAAGCAGTTGCAACAGATTATTTGAACTCATCTGGTAATTTGTAGACCCTAGAGTATCCTTCCAAGCCAGTTTCACACCAATGTAACTCTTTCAAATTACTCCTGATTTACATCACATTAATTGAAAAGACAATTAGATCCTGACTGTGCAAAATATATGCCTATTATATGCCATGGGACCTGTGACTACAGCAAAATTCGACAAGCAGTCAAGATGCAGGCAAATATAGGCAAACTTCAGCCCTGAGAAAAACATCCTGGGATTCAGAACTGCATACATAACTGTGGCACAATAAGCTAAGCAGACCAAAACAGATTTTAACATGTCTGAACTAGATGTATCTTCTGAGGAGGGAGGCAGGCTTGTGGCCTGGAAATCAGGCTAAGACTGGGGAGCTAGGACGCCTCCTAACGGCTGTGCCTCAGATGCAGCACAATTGTGAACTAGCGATGCAATCAATCTGTTTCACACTCCCCACCTGTACAATGGACTGAGTCCTAGCTTACTTCACTGCAAGGCATACTGATACATTCAGTCATTACCAGGCCCCAAAGGACCAGCAGTTCCATTAGGTAGGCACTCCATTATTAAACATTATTATGTGTGTAACTGAAACCCAAGAATTCATGCAAAGCATTTCCCAACAGTGGTTATGACAAGAGTAAATCAGCTAAGATACAACAGTAGAAACGACGGGAGACCACAGCCTCCCACTCTGCTGTTTCACAGTCCTTCACACAATTTATAGCTTATAGGGGGTAGTGGGGGGAGACTCAGTTGCACTGGCCCCTGCAAATCCATGGCATGGGGGAGGCAGCATAAGGATGGGGGAAAGTAACTCAGCCAGCTATGGGGATAGCACAGGAACTTAACGGACTTCAAAGACTTCAGTTCAATTTAAGGAACAGACAGGCTAAAAATCACAGTGCTGCTCTGGGGAAGGCATAAATAGAGTACAGTTAATTTGAAACTAAGTGAACAGTAAAGTTTAAGAACTGTAATACTTTATGCTCGCAATTTATATTTAAATAAACTGGAAATTGAACTTCTCCTTAAAAAGAAGAAAGCAGGTTTTCTGCTTCACTTCCTATGTGTCATTTTTCCTTTACTCCAAGGCTACACTTTCCCACTAATCTCTTGTAATTGAAGCATTTAAGAGATACCACTTGCGATTAATGGGACCACTCAGTCTGCCAGAAATTCTTATTTGGATTCCAGTGACCAGGTCTTGGCAGTGCTCAGCCTTAGCCACACCTCTGACTGTTTCTATGGAAAACACGAAAGCAGTCTCTCAAGACATGCACTGTTGGTAAAACAAACAACCTGGGACTAATTTTGATCTAATTTTACACTCATGCAAATCTGACTGAACTCAGCAAGAAGTACCCTACCTTAAGGGGCGAGAGAGGGAATAAAAGGAAAAGTCACTTGCTCTGCATCATTATTGTGCCTTTTCTATGATATAACTTCACCACTTCATTCTGCTCATGCTGGAAGCATTTTTAATGTGTTTTCTGCCATGAGTTCACAGGATTTCATTTGTAACTATTCAATCAAAAAGGAGCCCCATTTATTTCTCTGGATTTCAGTTCCTGCTTACAAAGATTTGTTCTGGTTTTGAATGCATTCTACAGCCACTGAATTCCACAACATTACTCTGATATGCACTGCCACAAATGAAAGCAGAATCAAAACTGTACTGTTTCGATGTCCTCAACAGAGTTTCTTTGTATTTTTGCATATGAATTAATTTTATATGTGTGTGTATTTAAGTTATATATACTGTTTTTTTAAAAAGCATGTACATTTTCTATATATATATGCATTTTTCATAAATTTCTCTCTAAATGGTAATTATTGACATTGAAGAGTTCCTTCATGGACACCATTCAGTATCATCAAGGGAAGATACAGAGGAATTGCTGGACTATGACTATGCTTCCATACTGTAAAAGTAAGCACAGACCTTTTAATCAGCTCTGTCACAATTTCAGCTGCCTGAATCATGTTCCTTTGCCTTTTCCTTTTTTATCTAGTGCATCCCTATATATACATCAACTACTTCTTGAAAAGGGAATTTGCTAATTGCAGGATTATCCCCAGCTAAAGTCAATTTGTGACCTACCATGGACCTTTTGTTATGTTCCTGCTCTGTGGAGAAGGGCAAAGGTTTAGTGCACTCTGCAAAGTAAAAGTGGTGCCATAGGAAAAAAAAAGAAAGAGGATTCCAGCCCCAGCCACTGACACTCCCACGTCTCCTGTGCCACAGGGGTCTGTCTGGAGGACCTGCAGTGAAATGAGCATGGAAGGTGGGAGAGGTAAGCTGTGTCAAACACATATCAAGCATGAATAACCACCGGGTCTGGAATGAGGCAACACAAGCAATCTGAGATTGACACCGGGGATATTATTGCTTCCTTCTATTCTTGCCCTCAAGATTTCATTTGGGGTTCATTTATCTAATTACTGAAGGGACAGGGCTAGACAGCTGTTGCTTTAGGCGCTGTGCTTGCCTTTATGAGCTGCTTTTCTCATCAATCATTTGAGCAGCTTCTGCTGGATGTTTGCTGGGTAGTGGTGGGAGGCAGAACCTGCAGTCACAGGCAAGACAGGCCAGCCGGGGCCATTGAGCTGTATTAGCACTCCATCAATGTAATGGCAATCACTGGCTCTAGGAACAGCCTTATCGGAGGTTAATGAAGAGTGGGGTTTGTAATTTCTCACTGTTACAGGTGTAAATAATGGTGGCAGGCATGCATGTTTGCTGTAGCCAGCCACAAAAACTACAGCACAAGAAAATCCACAACACCCCAAACACTTACGCACATGCATGCTTTTGCATGATGGATGTAAAGCCAGAGGCATTTCTATAGTGCCCTTCTATGGAAACAGTCTGTTAAACCTTTTAAGGGATTTATCTTACAGATCGTGAGACAATTAACTGATCATGCTAACATGAAATCTAAAAGGTCAAGATAAACAGACTGAGCCAGAATGAGGCAAATACAGAATTGTATGGGTGACACTGTTTTAATGAAGTCTCCTGGTCACATTTGGGGAAAAACAAAACAAAATGAAAAACACAAACAAGCAAACAAACAGAAAACCCAGAAACAAAAATCAAAAACAAATTCAGGCGAATTCCGCCAGTACAAACTGCTAAGGAAGTGTCGTGGTTTAAGCCCAGGCCGTAAATCAGAACCACGCAGTCTACTTCCCCCCCCCCACACTCCCCAGAGGGATGGGGAGGAGAATCGAAAGAATGTAACTCCCACGGGTTGAGATAAGAACAGTCCAGTAACTAAGGTATAACACAAATCACTGCTGCTAACTCCAGTAATGATAATGATAAGGGAAATAACAAGGGAAGAGAATATGATACCGCTCGCCGGAAAAGAGCCCGACCGAAAAGAGGACGTGCCCTTCCGGGTAGCTCCCAGTTACATCCCCGGGCATGACGTGCTGTGGTATGGAATACCTCTTTGGCTAGTTTGGGTCAGGCGTCCTGTCCCTGCTTCCTCCCGGCCCCTCCTCCTCCCTGGCAGAGCATGAGACTCACAAAGTCCTTGGTCAGTCTAAACATCTGTGTTATCAGCTCTGTTCCCAGGCTGAAAGTCAAAACCACAGTGCTGCAACAGCTACTAAGAAGGAGAAAAACTGACTGCTACTGCTGAACCCAGGACAGGAAGCATGTGCAAACAGGCCTCATAGTCATCTCTATTTCCATAAGGGTAGCTCTTGCAGGCTTCAATGCTTCCCTTTAGTACAAATGAGAAAACACTTAGACCTGACCATTTCTTTGTGGAAATGGCTGTTACTGCTACTGCTGCTTTGGAAAAGCAGTGAAAACAACTGAAAAAGCAACCCCGTTAGGGCTTGCAAGTCTCCTCTTCTTTAGGACTGTCCATCTGTTTCTTTCTTGTGTAATTGCTAAAACTTTACTGGCTCATCAACCCCATCCTGTAGAGCAGTCAAACTAATTTGCACTTGCAGCAGCAATGGGAAATAATGCAAGTGTACTGTTCCCAAACACCAATCATATTATTAAAATAACTTGTCCTTCTCAGAATTGTACAACTTTCAATTGGATGATGTAACTTTATTAATAAATTCAGTTAAATCTGGTGTGAAACATGCTCAGGTCACAGGGCATGGCTCAGTGACCTATTGTCTTGTTTGTGTCAGCAGTAACTGAGTTTTGTCACTGTAGTTTGATACGGTCAAAAGACAGTGCTGAGCACAGACACTGTCTGAAACTAGCAAGTACGTCAGCCCAGTCACTCAGCTGTGGCATTGCTACTTCAGCATTTACTAGATTAACATACAGGATTGCAACTTTCTTCTGCTCTTTAAAAAATAAAATTAAACAAACAGACATGAGGATCATCCCAGCATAAGAAACAGTATTTCCCTAAGCTTCCCCACATGCAACAGACACCCTGTGTGTTCATGGTTTTCTTTTTGCTTTCGTCTTATCTCTTTGATGGAAGTCTGCATTTCAGACCTCCATAGCTGGGGAAGATTGTGTGTGGCCTCAGTCAGGAGGAGGATTTTTCCCAGCTTCTGACACTTTCCATATACCTACACACGGATCCACAAAAGCATACCTGCATCTATGATGGGGCCAACAACCTAACTCAGTTCATGTATGTGGAAGAAATTCCAGATTTTTGTTGGGTTTTTTTTAGAATGTCTTTTAACATCACTGTTAAGTGGCATTTTCATAAGGACTAAACAAACCAAAACAGCCTTCAGCAATCCCAGAATGACCAACATGGCATCAACTGGCAAATCTTGTCTTCCCTGCAGTGGATCAGCAGGTATGTAAGCATGTACCTACTAGTACAGTCAGCAGATGCCTTACTTAAGGCTCTAAAACACTGCTGCAAAATTTGCTCTGCTTCTCTCACTTTGGTAAGAATTTGTTTTTCTGTGTCCTTGTGAGTAGCAAGTGTAGTTGGCTGCCATGAATTTCAAAATCTTCTCATTTCCATGGTGTCACATCTCTTTACCTTTCAAAATCAAACAGATAAATTGCTTTGCTTCAATGACCTTTTACAGTATTTCCTCCCTTCCTTTTTTCTACAGAATACAACTTCTTCAAAAGGGTCTTTAGATAGAAAGCATCTATCTAGTCAATTAAAAAATGCAAAAACTGTTCCCTGGCACAAAATGGCCAGTATTCTTCCCTGTAATTCTCATCCTCTGCTATGGTGTGGCCATATTCAATGGTCTGCCAAGATGTTCCCCTGCCCATGATAATTTAAAAACCATGCCTTTAATTGTTTAAGAGAGCAGGCTACTGGTCCAACACCACGTCAGGGACCTTGTTAACAAAGCAGGAATATGGATGATTGAGTGCCAGTGCCCAGGGACATTCCCTGCTCCTCTTTAATTTACTTTATAGTCTGAACTGGTTTTAGCTGGGATAGTTAATTTTCTTCATAGCAGCTTCTATGGTGCTATGGGTTTGGATTTGTGATGAAAACAGTGTTGATGACACAGGGATGTTTTAGTTACTGCTGAGCAGTGCTCACACAGAGTCAAGGCCTTTCCTGCTCCTCACCCCCAACCCACCAGCGAGTAGGCTGGGGGTGCACAAGAAGCTGGGAAGGGACATAGCCAGGACAGCTCACCCCAACTGACCACAGGGATATCCCATACCAGATGACATCATGCTCAGCAATAAAAGCTGGAGAAAGAAGGAGAAAGCAGGAAATGTTTGGAGTTACAGCATTTGTCTACCCAAGTAACTATTACACATGATGGAGCCTGGCTTTCCTAGGGCAAGTGATGGGAAGTGGTAAATGAATTCCTTATTTTGCTTTGCTTGTGCATACAGCTTTTGCTCTTTCTAGTAAAATGTCTTTATCTCAGCCCATGAGTTTTCACTTTTACTTTTTTGATTCTCTCACAAATTCCACTGCTCCCAGTGAGTGAGCAAGTGACTCTGTGGGGCTGAGCTGCCTGCCAGGATTAAAGCATGGCATAGTCCCAGTCACAGAATATTGCACAGTTTAGGCATGTTTTCCAATTTGTAAGTTAAATACAAGGAACTCAGGTGGTGCAGTAATGGTCTCCCAATCATGTGATGTACCATATGTTGCTCTGTTCTAGTCCAACCTGGCTTGACATCTACAGCTCCTACAGACAGACCAGCCAAACCCATCAAACACATTTGCAGCACCAGCAGGGCAAGCCTCTCTACAGGAATTTCTCTGCTCTTGTGATTGATGACAAGGCTGCCGACATTCTTGCTGCCTACACAGGATTGCCATCAGCCATGGGGAAGGAGAGAGGCAGCAGTGGTGAGTCACTTGGCTTGTTCTCTTAGGCCATGCTCATATTCTGCTCCAGTGCAGAAAGACTGAGGACTTTGCTTCACTTAAAGTTTCCTCTTAAAAACCTGCCCTTCCAGCAAAACATGACTGAACAGCCTTGGCTCCCACAGGGACTGGTGTTGATAGAAAGCAACAGCAATATCAAGAGTAGCAATATCTCAAGCACATGCGTTGATAATTATGTCTGCTATATTACCTCTAAGAGCCCCAGTTTCCCTTCTCGTGAAGCTGTGAAAAACGTGCATAGGATGCAGCTTGGTAAGTCTAAGCAGGTGGGTCATCTCATCCCTAATTAGAGAAACGGTGGCACCAAGGGCGCATTATACATGCTCAGGAGAACAGGAATTCCCAGGTGAACAAGGCTCTCTTTTTGTCTATGGAAACAAGGATTTCTATGGAAAGAATGCAGATAGAAGACAAACTTTCCCTTACTTATGTCTTTGAGATGTCTTTTTAGTGCTAGAGAAACAAAGGATATACAGGTATTGCACAGAAGACGTAAAATCACAATTGTAAGTTTTTTCCATTATTTATGAAGATGATCTCCATGACTGCATACAAAAAATTCCCCAGTCTGCACATAACAGTGTATGGCACAGCACCATAAATAACAAGTAGCGATTCAATCAGATAAGAAGGATTTACATTATTTAAGCTAAGCCAGAAGTGACAAATTGCAGTTTAATGCAGATAAGTGTGTAAAAAGATGTGAAGAGCTTTGGCGTGGCAGTTGGTAATGACAGCCAGTAAATACAAGGGAAGGTTCATGCTACTGACTGGGAAAAAGATTTGGAAATTTATGGGGAGAAAAAGAATCCCAAAGAAAGCAAGGGGCTACATTGTTAGAGTCTATATAAATGGAAGGAGGTACAATTAGCATATTAGGCAATATAAGTGAGATATCTAATAAGTGCTTGGGTATTCAGGGGAGAAATTCAGTCTCCAGAAGGAAGTATAACCAGCCTCTGGTGCCATATGATGCATGAAACAATCAGCAGAAGCCTCAAGGATTAGAGCTAGATGCTTTAGTGAGATTTAATATATAATAAGGTCACTGAATTCAGCAATAATTCCTTATTTACCTGAAAGTATATGAGATGAGAATTTGACCGCAGTTAGGAACAACCACTAACAAAATTAAACTTAAAAAAAGAGGAAATTATAAAACCTGGATCCACCAATTATATGATTAATATTGTTAGTGAGCCTTTCACCTGAAGATTCTACAGGGCTTTGCAAAGGTTTCTGACAGAATGAAGACATATATTTACAATTATGCTCATCTTTCAACTGCAGAAATAAAGCATAAGAATAAATTAATCATCTAAGATCCCAGGAAAGGCTTGCTTTACCTAAACAGACTGCCTGAACTCTAGTTCTTCCCTTTCTTATCCCATAACTGTAGGCTATAATGTTTACAAGGACATAAACCTGGTATTAAATTTACTTTTTCTTTCATGTTGTATCTTATTTAATAGGATGCTGCATGCTTCTATCTTTGGCAGTCATACAAGGAGGCCTGGTAACTACAGAGACCAAGCAGCCAGTCACTTAGAATTAATAAGATTCATTTGTAACGCTATATATTATCTCTAACTAAAAATGCATTTGTTGAGCCTTAACAAGTCCGTGGAACAGAATTTTATGGTGGGCTTGATTCTGCATGCCTGTGAAACAAACAGGATTATTTATTGTGCCTGGGACAAGACAAGAGAAGACAAGGCCGTACAAGATGCATAGAATCACAGAATCATAGACTGGCTAGAGTTGAAAGGGACCTTAAAGATCATCTAGCTCCAAACCCCCTACCATAGGCAGGGACACCTTCTACTAGACCAGGTTGCTCAAAGTCCATCCAACCTGGCCTTCCCCTAGACCCACTCCAGGTTCACCGAACTCCATTAATATCCCATCTACAACAGTGACCCAGCAGTCTGCCCTATGAGCCTCCCACTGTGGTGGGCTACACTGTCATCCCACTGATCGCCTCCGAGCTGTGGTTTGTCAATATCTTCATAGCTCACGTGCCACTTGAATCCTACCAAGTCACAAACTGGGGGGAACTTATACTATCAGAAGAGAGCCACAAACTCAGATGAGCCACCCTGTAGTCTGAAGCAAATGTACAGTGCACTGGGGACATTATTGGGCTTGGACATGTTTATGGTGCCATTTGTGGGATGTTGTCACTGCTTTCAGGGGTAGGAAGAGGAGTACTGCAGAAAGGTCTCCACTGGGTATACACAATTCTGTGAAGCTGCCTCTCCCTGCTCTTCCAGAACCTCTTACTGAATCTCTGGTTGCTTGTTCTGCCACAGATTTTCAGGGGAAATTGCTTTCCGACCAGTAGTGAACATCATGTTGGGATTTTCAGTAGCTTGAAGGTGCTACAACCTGAATCTTACCCCTGAAGGAAAGTAAATCCAAGGAAGTCATGTGTCTCAGCAGATTGTTCCTAAAACCTGGCGATCAGCAAACACAGCCTCTGGTGGTAGAAGGATGGCCATACTTGGAAAAATACAATGACATATTAGCCATGTCTGTGCTCCTGCTGCAAATGATCTCTGTGTGGTACTTGGTGGCATTGGTCCCTAGGCATGCATCTGATTACAGGTGCAGTGCAGCTCATCTGCACTGCATCCTGTGTTCCCACAGGAAAAAATCCAGGCATGTAAGCAAGGAGGACGGTATGGTATGCTTAGCAGTGCCCCTGGTCTGTTTGATCACAGAACCAAGATATCAGGACTGTCATGCTTTCTTGTGTTTTCTGTACTGAGCATAACTAGCTAAATGACAGAAGAAAATGATACCAAATCAGAGAGACAGACAAACAAAAAAGACAGAAAAAACCTAAACAGGAGCCCCCAGGTGAGAACTACATGGAAACAGTACTCTGAAAAATGAAACTTGCCTTGTATAACAGGGAGCCACTAACTTCTTTTACCCTCAGCTGTAGTATACAGGATAACATTGCTACTGACACCCTTCCTTGACAAATGCAACTCTGTGGCAACGAGAAACAACCAGCAAAGTGTCCATATGCCTAGTGACCCCTACCACTAATGATTTTATCCACTGCTTGCTGCCTTGTTAAACGCTGCAATAAATAACAGCAGTGTTTGTGAGTAGACCATGTAACTAATGGCTTGCCCTAGAATAAATATCCAGCAGTTGTTAGTAGCCTTTGTACATATCCTCAGCTGTAATTCTGCAATCTTAATTCAGGCAAAATTTTCATCGTTTTCAACCTCAACTGCCATTTCCTGATTTTTGAGAGCTTAACCATGCAACCTAACATTCCTTTAACATTGCTGTTCATCAACAGAATAATTCATTATGTTGTGTGTAGCTTAGGGACTGTGTAATTCTTCTAGAAAGTAGCAGCCTTTAATAAATGGCACCTGATCAATAATGCAGAATACAACATTTGAGAATAAATAAAAAGCCTTTTTTCGTGAGGGGTGTCTGGAGGAAATGTCAAAACCATTTATCAAGGATCCAGGCTGATAGCCTGCAGCTGCTGTCCGCAAGAACTATAAAAACGAACTTTGCTGAGTCCTGCAAATACGTTTTATGTATTGAGTATAGTTAGCTTTTTCCATGGCCAAAACACAAAATAAGAACTTAGTGAGTATGAATGAAATGCTTATTACCAGAGGTTTTTTTTAAGTAAAACTTTGCCATAATAGTACTTTGTCCCTAAACTTCTAGTTATACAGGATTATTTTATCTTGTTTTCCAGGTGCACCTTTAAAACAATCCTCACTGTAACTCTAGACATGCTGAGCTGGTTAATGCAAATGCATTTGCATTGGGTTTCAAAGCCTCAGATTAACAATGCAATTGGACAAACATTACAAACCAAGACAATGGTAAGTACTTTACCTCTTCCTGATCTAGGTAAAGCACGTATCAAAGGAGCAAATAGTTCTGACTGTTTTGGAAAGCTTTTTACATTTCCTACTAAGTGATATAACAGAAGAGCACAGGGTAACTCTATCTCCTTTGCTGATAATTCACATCCAGTGATAAACAGAGTAGCAATAGTTAAGAGCCATAACGACCCATTATGAAATATGAGCAAGATGACAAAAAAAGAGCTTTAATGAGGTTTGCTTTAGTCCAGCATGGCTTAAAAAACTTCATTTTAAGTGCCAAGGTGATCCTTTCATGTAAAATCCTAAATCTAGTGTAATCAGCTTTCTAGGCATATTATTTATACAGCTAAGAATAATCTTATTCTGGACTCCAAGCAAGGTTTCTCCCATTGCACCTGTCACCAAGATGGGAACTGAAGCAGCCATGTAAGCTTATTTTCTAAAGATCAAGTTATTGGTCACTTAGGAGCCACTCAAGAAGGTTTCACCTCTTTAGCCTGAACTACACTGACAATTTGATTTCTTTCTTTCCTGATGCAAGCAGAAAAAGTTGATCTGCTGGTGGCTAAGAACAAGCGGAGGACCTTGAAAGGCTGGGCAGGCAACAGTTCTCCGGCTCCATCCTCTCTCTCTGAGAGGTGGGTGACACAGCTGATTGCTTTATCTCCTCTAAAATCTTACGATTTCCATTTTGGTCACAATGATGTCACCATGTGTCAACAATGAGATCCAGCATTCTCAAACCTGAGATCTCTCAGCAAAGACCTTTGTGCCTTTTGTGGGTAACAATTCCTGCAGAGATGCT
Organism: Psittacula echo; assembly: GCF_963264785.1. Lineage (NCBI taxonomy): Eukaryota > Metazoa > Chordata > Aves > Psittaciformes > Psittacidae > Psittacula > Psittacula echo. The sequence goes on from NC_137738.1 coordinate 24,739,795, forward strand.
GCATTTCTGTTATCACTACTAGAGATATCCTAGCTATTACACAAATTAATCTGTTTCTAAATCCATATCTCTTTAAAAGTGCTTTTTCACATGCTATGAAAATTTCTATGGTAACACTGCTGTCATTGGTGGCACTGCGTGCCCAACAATGGTCATGAAAGTAGCAGTCGTCTGTGCACAGGTTTCACAAATGATTGAAGCAACTAGCCTTAGCTTGAGCAATAAAGGGATCTTTCATTTTAAGATAATTCATCCTCCATGCTTGTCACTACGGTAGCTTAGTGTCAGGGAAAAAATTATCTTTGATGCCTTGTAACATTTCGTCACTCATCACAAAATAGAGAGATTAATGAAGGAAAAAAAGGGGGACAGGTTTGAGGTTGGTTTTTTTTTTCAAGATGCATCTTCCCACAGTAGATTAGAGCATAGGCAGAACAAATAAGCAAGGTAAAATACATCAGAATGATAAAAGAGAGAAGATAACACAACAAATAACACTTACAGAGTGATTTTTAATGTACAGCACAGAATGAAGCTTGATGAAATATTCAAACTTCAAACCTAAACGTGATTCTAAATTAGCACTGTGTGGTAGGGAAGGAGACCGCTCTACTGCCTGTCTGCCTGGTGAAGGATGGGTTTATACCACAAGAACTGAAAAAGGCATATCTTGAAGTAAGTAGGACTGCTTGAGTACAGACTGATTATATACATCAGTATGACATATGAGAAGCACATAAAGCGTGTAGCCGAGGTGGACCAGAATCCAAATGAGAGTCATGCCAACCACAACAATATTCAGATTTTCACTGGTGAAGCCAAAGCCCTAACGTGGATCAACTTAGTTTTTCCTCACTTTTTTCAGTACATAAAATCTTTCCAAACAATTCCTGGAATTGACAGTACCACATTTAGACAGAATAGGCCATAAATCTGTCTGGCTGGGAAGCCTCACGTACAGTCACATGCATTATGCCAACTATTATGGTATTTAATAATTATATATTACCAATATATATATATTACCATAATATATATACCAATATACCAATAAATAATTATATATTACCAATGCGGGGTCTTAATTACACTTCTAAAGCTGCCTTTATTGCTTGTTGTCCAGTACCGCAGCTGTATATTAACCCTCCATTTTTTAAGGGCTGTCCTCACAGCAACACTCATTGTGAGTGCTGCAAACCATGCACCTCTGTGCTTACCCCTTTAACAGCCAAGTATCTTTCATTCTTACATAGTATTTTTGCTATACAGGAAAAAAATTGGGATAGAGATCTTACTCTGGACAGTGCGCATCTCAACGTTGGGTATATTTACATCTGGCTTTTGATTCAGATTATTCAGTAACAGAAAGTCTAATAAATGGTAATACATCATAGTTCACACACAACTTTTTCTATACCACTGCTCTTACTGTACTTGTGTTAAATGCTGCACATCTTACTTTCTGAATGTGAATGTGCATTAGGCTAATATTCAGTACAAGTTTTGGTGAGGTGAATATTGTATATGAACTCACCAAACTAAAGGAAATTCATTCTGTCATGAATTTGTGCCAAATCTCTTGATAATATTTTAATTAAGCTATTATAGTCCGTCATGTCAAAATATAAAACACAGATTATATAAAACTGCATTATGGAACTTATAAAGCCCTGATTCATGGCCTGGTAGGCTGCTGTCCTGGTTTCTGCTGGGATAGAGCTCAGTTTCTTCCTAGTAGCTGATGTGTGCTGCATTTTGGCCTTAGTCTGAGAACAATGCTGATAAAACATGGTTTAGTAGTTGCTAAGTAGCACTTACCCTGATCAAGCAGTTTTCAGTCTTTCATGACTTTTCAGTTATGCTCTGCCAGTGAGGAGGGGCATGGGAACCCAGGAAGAAGCAGAGACAGACCCAAAATAGCCAAAGGGGTATTCCACACCACAGTACGTCATGTCCATGATATAAACTGGGGAGAGTCAGCCAGGAGCCATGGATTGCAGCTTGGGCATGAGCTAGGCATCCGTCAGCAGGTGGCGAGCAATTGTATTCTGCATCCCTTGTGTTTCTTGGGTTTTCTTCTTCTCTATCCCTCTTCATCACTATTATTATTATTGTTATTATTATAGCTTTTTTCAACTATTAAACTGTTCTTATCTCAAACCATGGGTTTTACCTTTTTCCGATTCTCTTCTCTACCCCGATGTGGGGGAACTGAGCAAGCAACTGCATAGTACTTAGGTGCCAGCTGGGGCTAAACCATGACAGTTGTAAAATGAATCCAACCTATAAATTCACACCAAGGGCTTTCCTAAAAGGTGAATTATTGACTTGACAGATCATAATAACTCTTTCCAAACTATTCTGGTCTATGATTCAAATCTTTTCTGTATACCTCACTGACACGCACAGTAAATCTAATTTACTACGTCTCTTACTGCATGAACATCCACAGACTGCAACATCCTCTGAAATGTATTCTGAAACATTGCAAGTGACCACAGATGGTCAAAAGCATGAGGAATAAAATGTCATTAATCTATAATAATTTCCAGCTAAGAGTAACACAGAATCCCTCCTACTATCTCACCTGGCATAAAAGTTTCAAGATACACCTTTACAAGGTACACTGATGCCTGAATATGTTACCTAGAATATGCCTTATGCATCAGCTACCTTGGTTCTTTAGCAATTTCCATAAGAAAAAGGTGGTTTATTTGCTGTTTCAGAATGCCATTATTTTCTAGAGCCCTAACACAGGAGAGAAATTTCTAATACCTAGCAGATTATATCTAGACTACTACATTAACATGAGCCTCAAAAACCCACTTTAACCCAAAACTTCTTATCTGGATATATTTTAATCACCTTTAAATACCTCTGAAGACTGAAGCAAACCTCAGTTCATCAGCTGAGGATATCTTAGACACTGTAGGCAAAGAAGGCATTATGGATCCTCAGACTCTATAGACTACACAGATTCAACCAGATCAATCTACTCAGTTCTAGCAACTGACACTCACTGTTGCAAATATCTACAAAAGGCATTAAAATGTATTTTTGTTGCCCCCAAAGGCCAGGAATGAACTAAAACCCTGTCTTGCCGAACCTCTGCAGTGTGGCATTTATTTCCCTGAAGTTAAAATTCCAGACTCATTGCCAGTACAATTTTTCAAAATGCCTTCTTTTTTCCCTTGGTAAGAGAAGGACTCTCACTTACTTTCTATTACATCTTTAAAGATCCAGAACTCAGAATTTCTATTTTGTCAGGACAGAAACTTGGATATTTCAAAACATTATTTTGTTTTGAATAGAAATAAAATTATGCAAAGCAAATTTTCTGAGAAATACTGAAATTATTTTGAATTAATTTTAAAAGTCTGTGTTGGTAAACCAATGAGCTTTCCTCTCACTGATTTTAAAAATACTTTGAAATGTAGTTTATATGATGCATTATATAAACAATAAATAATTTTGTAATTAAACACTCTGTACCTTATGAGTATTGTCAACCCGCATTTGTCTGGGGAGGTGAGGATGGGAGGACCACAAACTGACAAAACCCAAACCAAACAAAAAACCAGTAAAAACATATTTGCTATCTTTAACTCAATTGCTAGTACAACTTTTAATCAATTCCATCAGTGTTTGAATAATTCAATTAAAGGAATACTGGGAGGGAGAATAACCTGACAGGAAGCAGCTGTCCTGAAATATAGGTATTAATACAAAAAATTACATTAGATAATAAAGTTGTTGCTTTAGTGGAACTAGACCTACTAACCAGGCATGAATTAAACACTTAAATACTGAAAGAGTTAAGAAAATCCAAGTAGAAAAAAATAATTCTTTTTTTAAAACCTTTACATTAGACTCCAGAAAATTGAGGAAAATCAGACTGAGCAGATTGATATCTAGAAAGAGGTCTGATCACATAATTGTATTATCTTTCTGAAGTAGTGCAACATATATTTTGTAGCGCTAATCTACACTTCGTTACTGTCTCTAGAGATGCACACTCAAAGTCTAAACACATTCACCATATTTCCCCATTAACAAAACCAATTCATTGTCTTAAGAGCGGGGGCAGGGAAAGGTTACAAAAAAAAAAAAAAGGTACCCCAAAATCCAGCCTAAAAGCCAACGCTTTTTTCTGTAGGAAACTCTGAAGTTTCTGTAGGCATACATCACATACTGTCCTGACTCTACATCTTCCAGACACTCTGCAATGGAAAAGCAGGAATGTTTTTCAGGTATAAACCTAGAAAAGTATGTAGAAATCTGTGTCATAAATTCTTTGCAAATAGTTCCTGCATAACAATAAAAATGTAGAGGAGAAGTACATAGAACTGCTCTAAAGAAAAAATGATGGGTAGATACTTAAAATGGTTTAAAATATTTGTCAATATTTGTGCACAGACAAACCAAAATATACAAGACAAAATTCTGGCCCGCAAACTATCCTACAGAGAGATTAGCTAATCATAGGACCTCGACTTGTTTAAGTCAGTTCATCTCCTGAAGATTAACAGGATCTTTTCAGGCTGGAGGAAAAGATTTCAGTAGAAGCAACGAAGTAAAGTTAGAAAAGGCGATCATGGTCAGAGTAATCCCAAAAACTGGGTCTCTCACAACAGAGGAAACTATAAAGAACAATAGTCAAACTCTGGAGAGGAGCACATCTGAGGCTGGGGACCGTGGGCCGGACTTAGCCTTTGAGTCTCCTCCACCTCACATAATATGATTTTGTTTAGAAGGGACCTTAAAGATCATCTAGTTCCAACCCCTCTGCTCATCCACCACCTTTTTGCTCACAAAGAAAAGTGGAGCAGGAGACAACCACTTCCCAAGGGCTGAATTTTCCCCCACAAGGCTTGAACATTAGGTTAACTCTGCTGACACTCTTGGTGAAGAGAAGGAAGAAAGCCTGCGCATGACCAAACACTTAAAACACTTTCTGCATCAGCATGGCCAGTAATGTCATTCCCCCAAATGAGATATCATCCTTATGTTGAGGTTCAGCTACCCTCCATATACTGGGAACTTTACTGTTGAGATACTGGGGACTACAGTAAGGAAAAGGTTTATAAATGACAGGAAGATGAAGCTGGCTTTTCTAGCTCTAACATCCTATGATAAATGCTTTAAAAAAAAAAAAATTACTTTGAATTCTCAAGCAGGGAAATAACTTTAATAGTGATAACACCAAGCATTTCCCTTCAATCTGCAGTACTTACTTACATAAAGCTATTAAGATAAACACTGTAACTGGATTATTTTATTGTTTCTTAGTGTCTGGCTGACAGTGTAACCTTAGCAGGATTCTTTTTCTCCAGTTATAGTCCCAGGGGGATGCTTCGAATAATCAAATCCTACCACACTGTGACACCTAATTGTCCACAGAGGTGAGGAAAGAATCCTTCTCGTTTTCTGCAGTCAGTGTTGCTGCACAGTTTGCAAATTTTTAAGATGTCCTTTAACTTACTAGGCACTGGCCTTTGGTACAGGCATCAGGAGACTGGACTCTATAGATCGCTGACCTAATCTTTGCCAAATGCATGCAGGTGTGTGCATGAGTTTGTATGGATCTATTTGATGTCTTTGTATCTCCCCACCTCTGTTCAATGCCTCAAGAGCAGGATTCCCCTCTATTTTACTACACATGCCTATACAACTCAGTTCTCTGGACCTTACTATTGTGACTCATTAGGTATATATTAATTACTTTGCAAGATACTCTAGTATCTTGAGAAGAAAAGTCTCTTTGCCCTCAGCATCTGACAATCAATGAATCCAGTATCACAGTATCACAGTATCACAGTATGTTAGAGATTGGAAGGGACCTCAAAAGATCATCTAGTCCAATCCCCCTGCCAGAGCAGGAACACCTAGATAAGGTTACACAGGAATGTGTCCAGGCGGGTTTTGAATGTCTCCAGAGAAGGAGACTCCACAACCTCCCTGGGCAGCCTGTTCCAGTGTTCTGTCACCCTCACTGAGAAGAAGTTTCTTCTCAAGTTTAAGTGGAACCTCTTGTGTTCCAGTTTATACCCATTACCCCTTGTCCTATCATTGTTTGCCACTGAGAAGAGCCTGGCTCCATCCTCATGACACTCCCCCTTTATATATTTATATACACTAATAAGGTCCCCCCGCAGTCTCCTCTTCTCCAAACTATAGAGACCCAGCTCCCTCAGCCTTTCCTCATAAGGGAGATGCTCCACTCCCTTAATCATCTTTGTCGCCCTGCGCTGGACTCTCTCCAGCAGGTCCCTGTCCTTCTTGAACTGAGGGGCCCAGAACTGGACACAATATTCCAGATGCGGTCTCACCAGGGCAGAGTAGAGGGGAAGGAGGACCTCTCTCGACCTACTGACCACCCCCCTTCTAATACACCCCAGGATGCCATTGGCCTTCTTGGCCACAAGGGCACAGTGTTGGCTCATGGTCATCCTGCCATCTACTAGGACCCCCAGGTCCCTCTCCCCTACACTGCTCTCTAACAGGTCGTTCCCCAACCTATACTGGAACCTGGGGTTGTTCCTGCCCAGATGCAGGACTCTGCACTTTCCCTTGTTATATTTCATCAAGTTTCTCCCTGCCCAACTCTCCAGCCTGTCCAGGTCCCGCTGGATGGCAGCACAGCCTTCTGGCGTGTCAGCCACTCCTCCCAGCTTAGTGTCATCAGCAAACTTGCTGACAGTACACTCAATTCCCTCATCTAAATCATTGATGAATATATTAAATAATACTGGTCCCAGTACTGACCCTTGAGGCACTCCACTAGATACAGGCCTCCAACTAGACTCCGCCCCATAGACTACAACTCTCTGGCTTCTCTCCTTCAGCCAGTTTGCAGTCCACCTCACTACCTGATCATCCAGGCCACACTTCCTCAATTTAGCTATGAGGATGCTGTGGGAGACTGTGTCAAATGCTTTGCAGAAGTCAAGGTAGACCACATCCACCGCTCTGCCATCATCCATCCACAATGTTATTTCCTCATAAAAGGCTAGGAGGTTGGTCAAGCATGACTTCCCCTTGGTAAAGCCATGTTGACTGCCCCTCATAACCCTCTTATCCTTGACATGCCTTAAGATGGCATCAAGGATAAGGTGTTCCATCACTTTCCCAGGGATGGAGGTGAGGCTGACCGGTCTATAGTTACCCGGGTCCTCCTTCTTGCCCTTTTTGAAGACTGGAGTGACATTTGCTTTCCTCCAGTCCTCAGGCACCTCTCCCGTTTCCCAAGACTTGGTAAAGATGATGGAGAGTGGCCTAGCAATGACTTCCGCCAGTTCCCTCAGCACCCGCGGGTGCATCCCATCTGGACCCATGGATTTATGGATGTCCAGATTGCTCAACTGGTCCCTAACCCATTCCTCATGGACTAAGGCAAACTGCTCCAGTGACCTGACTTCATCTGAGGTCTCAGGAGTACAGTGCTCTTCAGGACTGCCTCCGGCAGAGTAGACTGAGACAAAGGCGGCATTCAATAACTCTGCCATCTCAGTATCTTCTGTCACCAGGGCACCCATCCCATTCACCAGTGGGCCAACCTTGCCTCTGGTGTTAGTTTTATCAGCTATGTATTTGAAAAAGCTCTTTCTGTTGTCCTTGACCCCTCTGGCCAGATTTAATTCTAAGGAGGCCTTAGCCATCCTAGCTGCCTTCCTACATCCTCTAGCAGCAGCCTTATATTCCTCCTGAGTGGCCAGCCCCTCCTTCCATGACCTATAAACTCTGCTCTTCCACTTGAGCATACCCAGCAGTTCCTTATTCAGCCACGCAGGTCTCCTGGCCCTCTTCCTTGACTTCCTACGTGTCGGGATGCTCAGCTCTTGAGCTTGGAATAAGCAATCCTTGAATGCCAACCAACTATCTTGGGCCCCTTTACCTTCAAGCAGCCTTGCCCATGGGATTTCCCCTAGCAATTGCTTGAAAAGGCCAAAGTTTGCCCTGCTAAAGTCCAAGGTTGCAATTCTACTTGCTATTGTACTGGTCCTACCACACAAGATCCTGAATTCCACCATCTCGTGGTCGCTGCAACCAAGGCAGCCCTCAACCTTTACTGCTTCGACCAGCCCCTCCTTGTTAGTGAGGATGAGATCCAGCAGCGCTCCTCTCCTGGTTGGCTCATCCACCATTTGGATGAGGAAGTTATCATCCATACACTGGAGGAACCTCCTGGACTGTGGCTGGGTTGCTGAGTAGTCCTTCCAGCAAACATCAGGGAAGTTAAAATCCCCCACGACGACCACGGCCTGTGACTGTGAGGCCGCTCTCAGCTGCCTGTAGAAGGCCTCGTCAACTTCCTCACCCTGATCTGGTGGCCTGTAACAGACACCCACAACAGTATCACCCCCTGCCAGCCTGCCCCTTAATTCTCACCCACAGACTCTCAACTCGCTCGTCCCCTGTCCCTGGACAGAGCTCAGTACATTGCAGCTGCTCTCGCACATAAAGAGCAACCCCACCACCCCGCCTGGCTGGCCTGTCTTTCCTGAAAAGGACATAGCCCTCCATGACTATATTCCAGTCATGCGAGCTGTCCCACCACGTCTCTGTAATTGCCACCAGATCATAATCTCCTGACTTAACACAGGTCTCCAACTCCTCCTGCTTATTTCCCATGCTGCACGCATTGGTGTACAGGCATTTCAAGGAGGGAGCTGAGCTCACCAATTTCACCCTAGGATTATAGGAGGCCTCCCAGTCTTCATCAATCCTAGAGTGCTGCCCCACTGGGGCAAGCCCAGTTACAACCCCATCCCCCTTCGAATCTAGTTTAAAGCTCTCCAAATGAGCCCTGCTAATTCATGCCCCAGCATCCTTTTGCCTCTGTGAGTTAAACCTTTCCCACGTGCCATCATCCGGACTGGATCCTTATAAAACCAGCTGTTATCAAAGAACCCAAAGCCCTGCCTAAAGCACCAGTCTCGTAGCCAATCATTTACGGACTGAATTTTCCCATTCAGTCCCACATCATCAGTGCTTAATCAGGCTAAATACTACTCTCTCCTGATAAAATCTATGGAAATATTTTTTATAAAGTGAGGCACTGCTCAACATAGCCTTCAAAATTATTCCTTAAATTAATGAGAGAGTAAGTGTTAAGTAGTCCTAGAACTTGAAGGATCTCACCTTCCTTACAGTACCATTCAGGCACACAGGGGAAGCATAAAGGTGCAGAACTGTAACTGCTTGCAAGTGTCCAAACAAGCACCAAAACTGATGCACAGGATTGGTGGTATTTCTATTCATCTGCCATAGACAATCTGAACAATTTTCTTGCAGTTCTCTGTCAGCACTCTTCATTTCTCACCTGGAAAAGCTCTACTGCTATTCCAATCCTAAGCTTCTTCTGGCCAGAGATGGAAACCTGCCAAAACATGCAGAAGTACTGTGAATGAAGTGTGCTAAAGAGTCTTTTGGGACTACAAACCCATTTTTACACAAGGTCTGAGCAAGGGTGTGAACCCAGATGTCTGGAGATAGACTATTGCATTAACCTACTGTCCCATTTGTCTGCATTCGTAGCAAACTCATGCTGTATTTCATGGACATGGCTGCATTTTCTTCAGCTAGATGGTGATAAAAGAAGTGCTAAAATATTAACTTGCAGTGGAAAAAAAGAAAATAAGTTCCACGTGGAGCCACCTTTTGCACTGACAGAAGATGCATGCTTTTCCACTGACACTGCAGGGAACAATCATCAGATGTCAAGGGGGATTTTTAAAAAGCCTTCAGAGACCTAATTAGACTGCCACTGAAGCCAGTGATAAAATTCCTGTTGCCTTTAGAGGAATAGAAACAGAGGCAAGCCCTTGTTGTGCTCTGCCAACGCTTCAGCTCTGTCACCCATGAGTTATGCCACAGCTCAGACTGTTTTCTCCCAGTCTTTTGGATCTGGTCCATAACCTCGTCCTCTATGTCATCTGTTTTTCCAGTCTGATCTAGAAGAGAAGGCTGAAAGAACACTGAACAAACCGAGAGCAAAGATGAAAACCAACAACAACTGCCACTAAAGATGATTTTTTCAGTGCCTGAGGGGAAGAAAATCATCTGAGAGCTGTGAAGATTTTTAAAATACTGCTCTAAAAAATATGGAGGTTGTTGACTGAGCACTCCGAGTTTAACACCCGTATTGTGACCAACTGATAAATATATTTATCCAGTGGATTCATTGCCATGAAATTAAAAAAGAACAGGGTGGGTTTTTGGTTAGTGGGCTTTTTTTCCCTCAATCTCAGCCTATGATAAATTCCTTTTTATTTTATTAGCTCCCTCACATTGCATTAACAGAACTTTATGAAGTGTTTGCCAGGCCAAAGGCTAATCTAATTACAAAGACTTTTCTGGATCAGATCCATTTGTTACAGACTGTTTCAGTGGCTTGGCTTCTGTCTGTACATATGTGTGTGTCTACACAAAATGATAAAATCAATGTTCTCTCCTCCTAGCTGTGAATTTCAACACTTTTTAACACAGTTTTCTCAAAAGGTTCCAAATGTATTTTAAAAGGGGGGGGGGGGGAGGGGACAAAAAGGAAGAATTTGAGAGATTATTTTTTAGCATGAGTTCATCTGAGATGACTACTTACACTGCAAAATTACTGTATATAAATAAATACTTTTCTCCCCAGTAAAGTCTTTTAAAATGTCTGTGTTAAGACAGAGATGCAACTTCCTTTTCTCTCCTCACTCTCCCTCCATTCTTTGATTTCCAGCTGCTCAAATCATTACTGTTTTGCAACAGAGCCAAATTCACAACTGATGTAGAAGACTGGTTTATACAGAGAAGGACTGTAAGTGCATGCTTAGGTAGTCAAGAGAAAACCCACATGGGTGTAATGTAGCTCTTCAAGGTGTAAAATGTCTGCTGAGGGAGTCAAAAACAGATGTGTGGTTAGGTTCATCATTCTTCTCTTCCAGTGTACGAAACTACATGTGCCGAGTCACATACCAGCATGCTGTACACACGGGGCAGCTGCATGTCCACTCACGTGGTGCAAGAGCCCCAGAGCTAGTCCATGAAACATGTACTGCTCCAGCTGCGCCTCTCCGCCTCCTTGGCGCAGCACTCCTGGCACAGATAGTCAGCATATCAGTCAGCAGGTCAGAAGGAAGGAAGAAGGCCTCATCAGGCTTTAAAACTAGGAGATGCAGTCTTGGCCATAGGGGAGCTTGAGATGATGTTCAGCTGCAGTCTTACATGCATCACACGAGACTCGACAGCACTGCTTAAATCTTAAATCCCATTAAAACTGTTTGGCACATCTTTGGCACCGCAACCATGTTAAGGTGCTCCCAGACCAGTTCTTGATTCCCCTGAAGTGGGGAAAGTCGACAGAATTGCTAAATAGGGGCAAGCCTGGTTTTCTGGGAAGAACACCAACCTTTGAAGGGTTCAGCTATTCACGCACACTGAAAATCCTAACAAACTCAAACACAAGCTACAAAAGAGTCATCTTCTGAGGTTCTTGAGAATATATTAGCTATTAGCCACTAAACATTTCCCCATCCTCAGCAAGAACTCAGAGCTATTTCACACAACCATGTTGATGGGCCGTTTTCTTCTTTGGTATGAGAAAATTTCAGTGAAGCTGTTCAGCCACCAGCCTGCCTGTGTTCCAGTAAAGTAACTTACTACTGCTTTTCCTGTTCAGCCTCTCCTTCTTTCTCTTCCCATCTTTTCCCCCTAGCCCTAATCATTTTGCTGTAAATTTGATGACCAAAAGGGGCAGAAGATAGCAAATGTGACATTACCAGAAAGTAAAGTGGTTACTGGTTGAAGAACATACTGACACTTAGGGAACGGCAAGCGCAGAGACTGACAAAGAACCTGCCTTCTACTACATCACCTTTAATAACTTTCATCTTGGTTTTTTGTTAAAACATGAAAATGAAACCATTCAGCTCAGATAGGTGCTGCTGGCCTGTCTGCCTGTCAGCCTTAGAGAGCAATCTGATTTCTGTATTTCTTTGCAGCAGCATGACAAAGTCATTGAGCTGCTGAATCCAATATTCATGCAATACCCATAATGGAAGGGCCTCCCAAAGTAGTGCAGGGTATCTTGAAAATTTCTATTCCCACTGAACAGCCCCAGATGGGATCACTGTGAAAAAGAACGTCATGCACAAAGATAAGGCTGTAGGAGTACACACCACTCCAAAAACCTTCAGGCAAAAGCAATGGCTGCTGGCAGGGCCACTGGAAGCACAGAAGAGCAGCCCTGCAGCTGTTCAGCTCTTGCAACTGAGAGCAAAAGATGATGGAAACACATAAGGAAGGTCAGGAGCTGGCTGTAGCCCCTCACATCATTCCTTTATGAAATGAAGCACAAAGGAGACTGAGAATGTGACACAGCACCATCCATCTGCAGATTGTCCAGTGTAAAGAAGGGGAAAGAGCAAACTGTCCATCTTGTTTCTGGTAATGTTCAAACTACTACTCATCCAAGCCACAAGGCACATGCATACAGCCCCAGTGCTCCAGCAAAAAGCCCTGCACAGATGTCCCCAGGCATCATTCAGGTAATAGAATTTTAAGGTTTAATTGACTTTGAACTCCATAAAGCTAAAAGAGTTTTCTGAGAAGCCACAGCATGCACAGAAGAGAAACCAAAATGTTCTAATTAAAGGCCTTCTCCTGTTATCAGAGGATACTGGATTAGTGTAAACCACATCAGAGGAAACTAGCTAATCCATGTTTGGTTGATTTGTACACTAGGGAGGCTAAAAAATTTTAGCAATCACTATTATTTACAGCAGCTATAACATCCTGTCAATTTAATGACAGAAAATGCAGCGTTACTTTTTTGGCTGAATGATGAGGGTTTTCTTTATTTAATATGTACACATTTCTAACTATCTGACTTCTAAACCAATATTATAAATATACTTTGATTTGTGATGTTAACTTCAAGAACATCCATGACACATGAATTAATTGTGCTGATAATCTCCAGAGACTTGCAAATAGGAACATGATGTACCAGCCATGGTAAGTCATTTCAGGAGTACTTTAATTCCACATGACAACAGTTCTCTTGATGGAGGGGTGGGCTCAGAAAGGCCAGGATTTGCCTGGATTATTCTCTAGGATTACTAGTGTACATCCTGACACAACAGCTACAGTTAATGTTTAACAGAAAAGCATGAGAACTCTGTCATGTCCCACTGTGTGCGTAAGCCAGAACAGCCTATTCAGCTTTTCATTGCTTTCTGGGTGAACATACTAATGAATAACGAGCATACCTTTAAACATACTTGTTGTTAAAGTGAAAATAGGGTTCTTCATTTATGGTCCCACAGTTTCCACATTCCAGGTGGGCTGTTTCTGGTCTTTTTCTCCTTGGCACACTGTTTAGACAAAGAAGTGTCTTTATGCTTCACTAACCTTCACGCTGTACTAAATCCAGGCTTTAACTTTCAGAATAGGTGATATTTTCCCCCCTTTCTAAATGAACGCCTTGTTCAACACATTGTTGATACAGGCTGAAGAGAGGTATATTATACCATGAGGGACCAGTTTACATACAGCAGTACACTTTTTTCTATTAATGCAATTCATCATTTACCTTATCCTCTCTGTGAACAAAACGAGAGGATCAAATTTATATGTAACTGCCTAATGCAGAGATTTTTGTAAGGCTTGTTTATGAAAACAGAAATCAGTGTAGAAGCAAAATATAATTCATAACATATAAATACTTCCTAAAGGTACAATAAAGCTCACAGCATCAGGAGAAATAAAAAGCATTATGGGAGAAATAGTAGCTGATCCACACATGGGAAGGCTGCAGAGAGAGGTCAGGAAGGGAGGGTAAGGGAGAGCATGTAGCCCCACCCTGGCCCACACAGTGAGCAGCAGTATTAGCTGGGGGGCAAGAAGAGAATGTGAAGCTTCTGTCTCTGGTAAGTCTGTTAAAATGCTGTTTCTAGCAAGCAATATCTCAAAAATCAGCTAATACAGACATCTGATACTGCCGTAATGGCATCTGGACTAATTACAGTTCTTCTGCATGCCTCTTTTCATATAACCAGAGTGAAACCAAGTACTTGTCTACTTCTTCTATGTATAAAGGAAATAAGATATGACGAATTAGGTGCAAGTTCCTCAGATTTTAGGTACTAGATCTTTAGCAGATGTAAATAAGTACCGATGGGCAGGGCTGTTCTCACAGAGCTCTGCCCTGATCTACTTGATGTGGCTCAGGGATCTTCCTCCCCTTTTATAACACAGTAAGGTCAGCAAGATGGCGGGATGGAAGTGAAGACATGGACTGGTGTAAGAAGAAAATACAGATTCCAAAAAAACGGAAACAGCATGGAAGGCAGCCCCGAATGAATGTGGGAGGATGAAAAAGTGGCACTAGGGAATACGACATGCATGGACCATATTCCTGGTAGCAAAGATACAAGGCAATAAAGAATATGCTGTAGTCAGGAGCTGTATTCTGCACAGTAAGAGTGGTACTGCAGTCCAGAAAACTAGACACTGCTAATAAAAGGGCAGGCTGGAAGAGTTAAATATCAGAGTCATTAATAAACTGAAATTAGATTATAAATCCTTTCGGATCTGTCACCCATTGTGGTAATAATGTCCTGCCTCTTTATTTCACCACAGAGACCATTTCTGCTTATGAGACTGTAAGCAATTAGAATGTGAGCCCTTGTCATCATGAAATACATCAGAAGACACACAGATCATAAGACCAGAACATCACAAACTATATACCTGTGGTGCAGCTACTATGAAGTATTTAAGAAATTGAATGGGATATAATGTTTTTGGCAGCTACTGTCAGTTAACAAGAGAAATAGAAAAGATAAAAGGCAAGAAAACTAGAGGGCAAGAGAATGCAGTTGCCACAGACAAGATTTCTATATCAGAAATGGGAAGGAAAGAAGATAGTGCCCCATATCACTTCATCAGGAGGTGATTGCTTCTCTTGTTATTGGTGTAACAACAAGCAGTCCTCACAGTGAACATTTGGTTCTGTTCTGTTTTCATGTACTCTGGGCCTCCCAGACCTGTTGATCCTGTGAAAACAAGCCTTCTGAGAAAATAAGCAAGGAGTTTAAGAAAAAAATGACACTTTTTACAGCAGCAGAAACAGATACTGAATTCCAGCTGTGTAGCAGTGCTGCGGTGTGAGCTGGCAGCCTTCAGAAAGGGAAGCCTCTAGGTCTGGGGTTTGTAAGCAATTTGCCACACTTGTCATCCTGGCTGCATAAAAGCCTTTCCCAGAGGACACTGTTCTAACAAAATTATCCACTGCAAAGGCCAGCAGTATGCTCATCGTGTCTCAATCAAGGCTGCATAAAGAGGAAAGTCAACCATGCATGTCTATCATTTGGATGATTAGCTTTTCTGACTGCAGACACTATTCTAAAAGGCTAATCCTCAGAAGCACCTACTTGCTCAGTTAGAAATTGTTTCTCTTTGTTTATCAGAAGCATATAGCAATGAATGTCCTCTGAGAACAATATTCAGTAGCTTAAAGCAGAATCAATGCAAATATATCACAAGCATCCTTTTAACCTCTCTACAAACAAATAATAAAGAAAGAATTGAGTATTTATGATATGGAGTAGCTGAAAACAACAACAAAAGAAAGAAGGTGAGCACAGCACACTGGTCCTCATGCACCTCCATTTACATTTTTGATACCACTCCTGTCAGTCTCTATTGCTTACTTAGCCTGTATTCCCTCTGCAACTCAGCAGCTGTATTAACTACAATTTTCAAAGAGGAAAAAGCCCGATATGGTCAAAAGAAAAGGAAGAATTATTTTCAAGAACTCTACATAATCACAATACACTGCTTTTTTTTTTTTATTTTTTTTTTTTTATCTCTGAACTCTTATTCTGTATCTGATTTATATTAACTTATACAACCTTCTATTATTAGTTAAGGTTTTTAGTGTTTTATCATCTGCTCGAACTCCCTGGTAATTCAAAGGAAAGAAAACCTGTTAGTTGTAAATGAAATCCTTACAGATCCACAAGTACACAACAACATAAAAAATATTGCTTAATCTGCAAGAACGATTTATCTACCACCTTGTGTACTTTCTGCGAAGGCAAATTTCAGAGCCAGGCAAGGTCTAAGAATTTCCAGTTCATTCTTACTTTCTCCTTCCTTCATTCTTTTGTGACATTTTTAACATCTACTCTAAAGAAATTCTTCAAAGGGACCAGATCTGAACCATAATGACAAAGGAATGTCTAGATGAAGCTAGGAGTAACACTGGGGTTTTTTTGAGACTGAATTGAAAGGAAGATTCACTTCTTTCCTTACCTGTCTTATCTTTAAGATCAGTAAAGCACAGACAAATTGGCATCTTAATGGGGGAAAAAAAGCACAAGCAAAAGCATTTTTGTACTGTGGGGCTGCAACAGTCTTTACTTCAAGATCAACTAAATATCAGCAAATGCAAATTAATGTCTCCCTTAATATGAAGCTCTTCTTACCAGTCTATAATCCTCCTCCTCCCCTGTACTCTTGAACTTGATGTGGTCTCTGGCAGCTATTTGATTTGTGTAAATTAAAAGGCACACCGCATGACAGAGGTGGTTTTGTTTGACTTCTGCATGCACAGGCTGGGATGTGAGCCGAACGCATGATTGCTAGGACAGCCTGCCCAATGTGCATAAATCAAAATATATTTTATTTTATTTTATTTTTTATTTTAAAATGAAGTTAATTAAAAACTACAGAAGATGTCACACTGACAATTCTGTTCTCTAAACAGACCAGGTATGGCATAAAGTGTATCTAGATCAGTTTACCTATTAACATACCTCAGCTCTATTTCATTAGATGCATTTCAAAAGGGCAAGAGGATTTTTTAGTGTTTGTGCCTGTTTAATCTTGGGCTCTCAGTCAAGACTGCTAACTCACATACTCATTTTCCTGATATATTTGTCTATTCACTGAGAGACCACCAACAGCCATCCCTCCACTGCTCTTAATCTTCACTGTCTGGATTTCGAAAATATCAAGTCCAAAACCTCTCCTTTTAAGAAAGTATCTCTCTATTCTGCTTCCATTTTGGGATACAATACAAACTATCAAACAGGCTCCTGCTGTCTCTTTGAAAAGTTGACTTCTCCGGCTAACATCTCCCTGAGAATCCAAGGAACAGAATTCCTGCACATCTCCACATAGGAAAAGGCAGCTGCCAGAGGGCCCCCTGCCCCTTGTGGGGGAACCACTGTCCTCAATAATCCTTGAACTCCAGTTACCGCACATGTTGCTGTTCTGCGTGGTGTTACTGAGTGGGTACGAGGACAGATCTGCAAACATCCCCCTAGGCTTACACAGCCAGGCTAAAGTAAGGTACAATTTATCTTTCCATTCTTCAAATCCCAGCAGCAAGAATGCAGTGTTCATGAAACAACCATTTTAATTCAGTATTTGTCTGCTGCTTGTGAAAGTCATAGCTGAATTTGGTTCAAATTGTCTCAGAAAGCAGTCATTCTGACAGAGCCTTAGATCCTTTTGCCTTCCATTCAGAAGCCTGTTTTGATATCTAGTTCTAAAGAAATTCATTTCAGATGGTAACATTTACATGAAAAATACTCAGTTCAGCTTCTGATTCAGATTTTAGTTATTTGTTGTGTTTCCACAATTTGCTAAAATGTAGCTCGTTATGAGGTATGAAAGGCCAGCCTCTAGAAAGTTATCAAAATCAATTACCAACCTTTAACTATTCACAGTTTGATCTTCTTTATCAGCTAAACTTTGAACAACCATTACAGATTTGGACTTGAATCATTCACTTCAAAACAAGTAAGCATGTTGCAACATAAGGCTGTGTGCATCTTGTCTCTGTCAGTTGGGAGGAAACTGCTAACAGTGCTCCAAGGGGTTGATTGAGGGGTACGGGTGGGCAGCAGTATTGTAGGATTAAGGTGTTGGGAACAAGGGAGGGAGAAAGCATGTTAACACAGGTTTGCTGTATCTGTCTTGTCAGGTCATTTGATTCTGCACTAAACAATGGACATGTTTACTTAGTAGTGTAAAAGATTACCAAGGGGCCAGAGAATTTAGTGAATATTCTTCTATCTCACAGTAGTAGAAGAACCTATAGGAAAAGAAGAATTTGACTATCAGGAAGCAATTTAAACAGAAGAAAGATAAAAGGAGCTTTGTCCAGAGACTGGTATTTTAGACTCACTTGCTAGCTAGAACATATTTTTGCTATCCATATTTCCATATGCTCTAGGACTACCTAGTAGGAGAGACAGATTGATATAAATAGTTGTATAACACACACCAGTACAAAAAACCCACATCACCCACTGAGATGCAAAAGGCTTCCTATGAAAACTCTTAGACCCTAGGAGGTGTTTTCAGCTCTTACAAACCTTTCTTCTTGGGGGAGAGGGGGGAAAGTAAACTCAGGGCAGGCAACCACCTTGTGTATCTTCTGTCCAGGCAGTAACTGGGAACTCTGTAAGAAAATATTAACAGCCAGCTTCTGTAGTACTGTTTGCAGATCTGCTTGGTCCCCATACCAAATCTCCATGGTTTAGCCCCGAAAGACAATGGATGCCAATAATGTCTTAAAACAAGAATTGTCTCATTAATGTTATTTTGTGATTATTGCCTGAGAATTTAGTGAAGGGAGACCCGGACATATCCTAAGAGCTGTTTCAATTTTTATACTCTAACTCTAGTTTTTGATGAATTTCCTTTTTCCCCTTTGTCTCCCTTTAGATGCAACAAAAAAAAGCAAATTGATGCATATGTAAATCACATCAGGAAAACAAAAAACAAAACAAAACAAAACAAACCCTCACTAAATGAGAAGAAATGTTGATATTTAAGATCCTGTGCTCAGACTGGAACAGCACAGGCAGAAGGATCATGGGTTCAAGAGAGAGGCCACCTGAGGGTGCAGTGATGGCAAGAGAAGCATCTCACTAATGGAGGTGCAGCCCCAAAACTGGGATAAACAAGAGACGTTGGTGGCAGTTAGAGACAGTAAGATACTATCATGGTTTAAGCCCAGCCAGCAACCCAGAACCACACAGCCGCTTGCTCACTCCCCCCCCTTCCTCCCCCCTCTCCCAGAGGGATGGGGAGGAGAATCAAAAGAATGTAACTCCCACGGGTTGAGATAAGAACAGTCCAGTAACTAAGGTATAACACAAACCCACTACTGCTACCACCAATAACAATAATGATAAGGGAAATAACAAGGGAAGAGAATACAACCACTCACCACCCGCTGACCGATACCCAGCCCAACCCAAGCAGTGATCTTGCCCTTCCGGGTAACTGCCCCCAGTTTGTATACCGGGCATGACGTGCTGTGGTATGGAATACCTCTTTGGCTAGTTTGGGTCAGGTGTCCTGTCTCTGCTTCCTCCCGGCTTCCCCTCCTCCCTGGCAGAGCATGAGACTCAGAAAGTCCTTGGTCAGAGTAAACATTACTGAGCAACAACTAAAAACATCCGTGTTATCAGCACTGTTCCCAGACTGAAAGTCAAAAACACAGCACTGCACCAGCTACTAAGAAGGAGAAAAATGACTGCTACTGTTGAACCTAGGACAGATACACATCAGAGTCATGGATAGGTAGATAGAAAACATTTGTGAATAATTTCTGGGGAGGAAACAAGAGTAAAATAACTGGATTTGGATTGATAGGCATAGTAGCATGACAGTAGTTAACAGTTATTATGGGTAATGAGTACCATGGATATGAGAATCAAAGATACTCAGTTTGTTGGCAAGTTCTGTAACAATGCCTATGAACACTGAAAGTTTAATCTTGGGCTCATCCACATGAATTCATGTGCTCAGAGTGCTTCAGTCATGCAGTTCACAAAATAAAAATGTTCCACGCACTGCTTTTGCCAAGAACAAGCACAGGTAAATGGAGTCTGCCCACTTCTCAGTGTAGTTCACCTACTTTCACTGCTTTGCTGAAGCAGTGAAAAGCCGGTGAATTCACCTACTGCTGTGTTCATCCCTGATGCTCTAATTTACAAGATTTACATTAGTGGAGGTGCAACCTGAATGATTAAGAGTGACCAGCCAACAGTGTACCACTCTATTTCAAAAGTTAACCATCAAACTGTGCTGAACACTTACAATACTGATGGCATACACAGAAAGTTCAGGATCAGTGTGCAGCCAATATATTCTTCCGTCTTTGTGTTTCATACCCCTGCCAGGTTCTCTCGCATCCCCTCCCTTCTTTTATTACTGAAGAAAGCACTGTTTAAGCAACAGCTTTTTCCACCCTTTTAACCTGACAAATTAAGGAGAATTTTCCTGTGGCAACAGATTGTGATGAACTATTCTGTATGCTATATTGAATTCCTTAGTAATAAATATATTACATGGAGAAGCTTTTTGGACTACTAAAACCATGTTAAAAGCAGGATGACATATGATTTACCATCTTCGACACTGAGATCCCATATTGCTAGTTTCACAAATGATATTGCTTTCCAGAAAAACAGTGGAGTAATAGTTGTGCTGCAGTTCTTTGCTAACCTTCTGCTCCATCAGTGTATGGGCATTCAATCAAATGGGCTTCCTTTGATAGCCTTATCTCTCAGTGGGCCAGTGTTGCTTGGATGGAGCTGTGTGAAATGGCTGCACATTGCACTAGCTCCAATACCTATTTCACTGAGAGCAGAATTTGAGTGTCTTGAAAATTACTTAGCAAGTAAGACTTGAAATCAAAGTGACAGCAGTCTCATGCCCTAAGTAAGGCACATTTTGGTACCCAGCAGGGGACCAAAGAGTAGTTCTGAGTCATTATTTTAATTCTTTTGAAAAGAACCATGCAGAGGCCCCAAGTCAGGTAAAGCCCTGCCAGGTCAGTGACTGAAAGACATAGGCTGTGCAAGAAAGGACGGGGGGGGGGGGAGCAGAGTCATCCAGTGCCACAGAACTCAATACTCGCATTTCTTTTTGCCCAGCCTGTCTATTACATCTCAAGAGACTCAAGGATGCTGGTGATTTCATGCCACTGCGATCCGGAAAGAGCTTACAAACCTCCAGGGAACGGTTTGCATCAATTTGTCCTGAAGCGTGAATATTTGACACTTGTAATGCCTTGTCTGCCTTTATACTGTGGGCTGGGAGTGGGAGGAGAAAACGGTAAGAGGTTTATGTAGAGGAAGGCTAATAATCAGAATACTCTTCTAATTCAGCATTATTAATCCCTACTGAATTAGATGGATCAGCAAAGATACTTCATTTCTTTGGAGATAAAAAAGAACGTTCTGAAATCCTGAAGAAATATAGTGCCTATTAGTGTCTATGTAAAAGCCCTAGAAATAATGCTTACAGAGATAAGATGAAGAATAAGAAAATAAAAGCAAAACAGCAACGGCAAATTTCCCGCTATGTGCTGCTCTGCAATTAACTGTTTGAAGCAATTCCCGATCCCCTTAATCTCAAGAACTTTGCTTATCTGCCCATCCAGTTATTTTTAATTTGTACTTCTATTATTACTGCTGCATTATTAATACACCCTGATAAGATAGGAAATAGCTTGGTGATGTTCTGTTTCAGCAATGCCTTGCACAGCATAATAGTCTTTATGATGGATAACTCCTTCCCATCTGAGGAGATTCATGATTCCCACCACTCACAGAATACGAGGCCCTGGAGGAATTCTCTGCATTGCTATTCCATTTCCCAAAAGCAGCGTGGGCCTCCTTGTGTTTATCACATCTGCACACGCTGTTATCAATCAGGGTGCATGCTGCCTCCTGTGTGGCCGGCCAATAGGCATCCCGGGTGCCTCTGTCAGATCTCGTGCCAGCACATACCTTAGCACTGCTCCTCATAGCTGACGAAAACTCAGTGGTTAAGGTATTTTCATGGGGGCAGATGGGGAACAGAGGGCAGCTTTTCTAGCCACACTGCTTACAGAATCTGGGCCAGGAGCTGCAGTCAAGCTAGTCAAGAACGAATTTCTATTAAAAATCAAGATTTGTATTTGAATAAACCTCCAGCAATACTGAATGGTGGGAAGAAGGGGGGAAAACATTAAAGCAAAGATAATTACATTCACACTATACAGTTTGAAATACATATGTCATATTTTCTGTGGGAAAAGGGGGAAGGGAAGAAAGGGAAGAAAGGATCAACAGTTTTTAAGTTTTCCCACATCTATGCTTCTGTAATGGAGTATGTGTGTTGTAAATGTTATTGTATAACTTTCCTGCTGGCATTTTAAGAAACACCACATTTTGACACCGTATCTTTTTCTAACTAAGCATCTCCCCTTTAGTACAAACACAGTAAATTGAGCAGAATTCTGGAAAAATCCAGCAGCAACTGATATGGATGAGAGCAACTGGGATCTACAGAAGTGCAACAGAGCCTCACAAATACCCAGAGAATTTAATGTCAAATATTGCTGTTTGTATCAGCATTTTCAATCACCTCATCAGATAGAAAAGATCCTGCAATGTATAGGAAGACTGAGCTATGCAAGAAGAGTAATATTATTCTTGATAAAAATCCATGAGAGGTTACTGGGAATGTCTTACGGGAATGTTGAGTTCTCTCTCTGAAAAAAAAAAAAGAAGTTAAAAAATCTGCTATTTTATAAATAAAAGTAAGTCTATAGCTAGTTTGCCTCCCAGTTTTTTCAGATAACTTGCTCAGGAACTCCATATATAGCTTTTTTCTATGTATTTCCACTGTACTTGTGGAGAAGGGGAGATAAATACATCTATACACATATATATGCACCTATATGTGTTTCTAGATACAAATGTACACACCGTACGTATTGCATGCATTACACATATACCTACACATATGTGTACTGTCGCAGTTACTTCCACTCCACTTCTCACTTCTAAGTGCCACAGGAGAGGTTTTGAGGGTCACAGGCCTTAAAAATGTATTAATTTAACTCCTGGTTTTTTAAGATCAAACAGGTCTATGATTTAAAACTTTGGTTTTACCTTTACTATATAGAAACATTCTTTTATAAAGAAAAAAAATGAATATTTGAGTATTGCTTTTCATACCTAGCATTTCATGTCTCACTATCCAATGAAAGTTTTTTTAACTGCTAATCTCTTTTGCAACACTATAGAAGAAAAAGTTTTTATATACCTGGAAAACTAAATGGTATTTGAAATCTTTCCAAAAACCAAGCCACACTGCTACCTTTCTGGGAAGGAGTCCTCTCTCGAAGCGATTCACAGGTCATGTTACAGAGCAATGACCATCTCAGCATCTGAAGGACAGAGGTTCTAATCTAATAGATATGCACATTGTGATCAGTTTTACAGATTCATCCTAGCAGAAGTACAGCCGAACATCTCCGCTCTTTAAATCAGTACAAGGGACCTCGACACGCTTGTGAGGTGGGCTGATACCAACCTGATGAAGTTTAACCATGCCAAGTGCAAGGTCCTACACCTGGGTCGGAGCAATCCCAGGCACAGATACAGGTTGGGCAGAGAAGAGATTCAGAGCAGCCCTGCAGAGAAGGACTTGGGGGTGTTGGTCATTGAGAAAGTGAACATGAGCCGGCTTCAGTGTGCGCTCACAGCCCAGAAAGCCAACTGTATCCTGGGCTGCATCAAAAGGAGCATGACAGCAGGTCGAAGGAGGTGATCCTGCCCCTCTACTCTGATCTCGGGAGACCTCACTTGGAGTATTGTGTGCAGTTCTGGTGTCCTCAACATAAAAAGGACATGGAACTGTGGGAACAAGTCCAGAGGAGGGCCATGAAGATGATCAGGGGACTGGAGCACCTCCCGTATGAAGAGAGGCTGAGAAAGTTGGGGCTGTTCAGCCTGGAGAAGAGAAGGCTGCGTGGAGACCTCATAGCAGCCTTCCAGTATCTGAAGGGGGCCTACAGGGATGCTGGGGATGGACTCTTCATGAGGGACTGTAGTGATAGGACAAGGGGTAACAGGTTAAAACTTAAACAGGGGAAGTTTAGATTGGATTTAAGGAAGAAATTCTTTACTGAGAGGGTGGTGAGGCACTGGAATGGGTTGCCCAGGGAAGTTGTGAATGCTCCATCCTTGGCAGTGTTCAAGGCCAGGTTGGATGAGGCCTTGGGTGACATGGTTTAGTGTGAGGTGTCCCTCGCCATGGCAGGGGGGTTGGAACTAGATGATCTTAAGGTCCTTTCCAACCCTAACTATTCTATGATTCTATTCTATGATTCTATAAAAATCAGCTCAACTTTTCTTTGTTTTGTATAAGGCCAAATGTGCAAAATCCTACCTGGTCCTTTCCTTGAAGGTCGGGCTGCTTTATGCAACCTGCTCAGTTGCATGCAGGTCTGCTCAACCAGACCTACCTGCCATGTAGTGAACCTCCAATGTTTCTTAGACTGGAAAGCAGAGGATGGAGACCTCCATCTGAAGGAGAGATGCAAGTACCTAGAACTTTCTGCAAGCATGTTATTAATATATCTTCCAGTAGCTGGTTTTCTATTAAAGTTAAAGGTTCAGAGCAGAACACAGGAAGAGACTGTGCTCCTATTCAGGAAGAGATTAATTTCACCTTACTTGAGTGAAATATTTTATTCTAAGACAGCTGTCTAGGTTGCCCCTGTAATCAACTGAAAAAGAAAGGAACATCTGGTAGGCAAGTCATCCCATCCTAATTTAGGTAACACTTTTCTCTCATTCCTCCATGGGAGGAATTCATATGATCAGCCTAGATCAGAAGGATAGTAACCAGTTCACTTAAGCTAGCCTAACATGAATCACAGCCTAAGGGAACGCAATAATGGTGGCACTGAAAAGTGAAGAAAAAGACAGGGAGATAATGGCTTGAGCATGGGGATACAAGCTTTTGTGCTTCATAAAAGCACAAAAATGGATAAATGTCTACAGAGAGATATTCCCGAAAATGGGTTTGATTCCTAGAGGAAAAGGCAAAAAAAGGAGAGACAGTGAATAAGAAGAGGTATTATCTAATGGTACTCTCAGTATTAAAATACATTTCACCTTAGGCTCTTCCTCAGCTGAGCTCGTTATCTATTTAAGTCAATGTTATACCAGAGAAATGAGGTAAAGCCCAGACCTTTAGGATAATGGAAAGCAGAATAACCTTGCAGCTGAATCAAGAGGCTCAGCCAAATCATTAGTCCATGATGTTACCGCAGTGCTATAGTGGAGCCTCCTGCAGTGTCACCATCCTGCCTGCACCACTGAGCACTACTCTCAGACACATGCTGAGAGGAGTCAAACACAAAAGGAAGAGGCTGGGAGGAGAAAAGCTTGAGGAAGTTTTAAAGAAAAAAATATATATAGCAAGGCCTAAAGAGAGTGCTTAAAGTACAGTGCGTGCAACTTGCATGAGATATCAGAAAATTTACCATGTCCCAGGTTTTGCAAACTATTCAGCATTTAAATTCCTTCCTCGGCATTGTCTGAGAAACAGCTTTATAATTTTCAGTTTCTTTCATCTTGACTTTCCTGATTTATATTAACCTCATCTTCATGGATTTAAAAATGAATTAATGGGGTGAGAGGTGTGAAAGAGAGGGCAGGGAAGAAGGATGTTTCGAAAAGTACTAGAGTCTTAGAAATGAAGTGGAAGCGATTAACTAGAACTATCATGATGCCCCAAAATATCAACCAGCAGCATCCGCTTGCCATGAGTTCCTCGCCAACTGAACTTAGGAATCCCATTACCAGGAACTGTGAAACAACTTTCTATGCTTTGAATAGCTTGCAGGTGGGCCAAAATGGACCCACTGCCCTTAAACTGGCTCATTAACAGGTAAGGGCAAGACCTAATTTTCCCCTCCTAAAGAGACTGGCTAGATTATATGACAGAAATGCTATTAATTTCACCTTTTTTTTTAAGCAGCTTGAGGTACTAAAACTCCTCCCAGAAAAGCCCTCCTAGCAGGAACCAAGCCAAAGAGCATGAAAGCTTCTCTGCCACATCCGAACAGTATATTTGGTGAGGAAAATCACAATTCTGAGCAACTTTATCTGGAGGGCAAAAGGCCACCTGGATTTCATTCCAAGTGGAACCAACTATCTAATTTGGATAACAATCATGTTGACAACAAAGATGAATACATATGTCTCCTTTAAATGCCTCAAGGGATCATCTTTTTTTTCTTTTACTCCCCCCATTTCAGTAACCATGATAACTTTGGGCAAAACCAGCTTTCACCTTAGAAATTATTTTCTGTTATAAAGGGTTTAAAATCGCATTTTTCATCTAACTGTGAACATTTTCCCCTATACACCTGAGTAATGGAGAGAGAGCCTCTGCTTTACAAAGGAAACAGAACCTCTTCTGATTCTTCCTGTAAAGCCTTCAAGATGGATGGCACCAAAGTGAAATACAGAACACATTTTGCAAGTTGTGCTTGGTTTTTTGCTGACCTTACCACAGGCTTTCATAAACACCTGCTTGATGTACACCATAGTGTTGCCAAAAAATCCTCACATCCACCAATCACCTAGACAGAATGCAAACTCTGATAGTAGAAGAGGAGGTTTCCTTTATCTTTTGGACTTAATCAAGATGTTATTCCCTTCAAATCATGTTTACAAATCACATAAGTCTAAGAATGTCTCTTTACTTTCCACCGATACAAAGAGTTGACACTGATAGTGAAAACATCTATTGACAGACTATCCAAATCATGATCTGTACAGACTATAGCCAAACAGAATGTTTATTAACACACGCATTGTGGTATTATAGCTTGGATTAAAGCATGTCAAGATTAGTGCTAAAATTGTTGCCCTACTTAGTGAAAAGTCCAACAAACTATTTTAAGGCAGCAGATAGCTGAAATACTAGCCATTTGTGAACCCAAAGCATTGGTACACACCTCTGTCTCTGCCACAGGACAGTTCTGAACCTGCTCAGAAACCTTAACTTCATGGGCAGTGGGGTTTTCTTCACTGTTACTTTTGGCAGGGGTACATAGAAACAAGAAATAGCACAAGTAGAGAAGCAGGGACAGAAAGAACAACCAGGGTGAAGACAAACTTTGACAAACTTTGGTACTGTAGAACTAAGAAATATCCTTAAACTAAGGAAGAAATGAGACACTAAAGTCCTAGATGAAAAGACCTGGTTAAGTAAGAAGGAAAATTGTCTTTGGTTGCTTCTCTCCATTGGCATTCAGGATTTTGTGTTTCCTTGTAAAAGAACTAAATTGCACTAACAATATCTGGTTATAATACATGCTTTAGTGGTGGACTTGGCAGTTAACAGTTGGACTAGGCGATCTTTTCCAACCTAAACAATTTTATGGTCCATTCCTTTCATAATCTCTTTCCCTGTCTGGAAAAAGTCTGCAAAGCACTGCATCTTGACTAGCCACATGGATCAAAAGGGCATTAGCATGTTACATGATCAATATACAAAGTGGGATGGTATGACATAAAACTATCTTTTAAAATTTAACAATGATACTACCACTGCCTTTTTTAGGCCAAAGACATCAGACACTGCCCATTAATCATCAGTGATATTCTGCCTCTGTGGTCCTCCTGCCTCCAAAGAGGCAAGAAGTGTCATACTTCTCCCCACACAAATGTGTTCTCCTTCATTAAGCAATATACTCACCAGCTATCCTTTTTGGTGCAAACCTTCAGTGGGGCTCAGGGAAGTGGCTGACAATCCCAGTGATATTCACAAGGGTCAAAGGAATGACACAGTTGAGTGCCTCTAAAAATCCTCCATTATTTTGGTGGTGGCACTTCCAAGTCAAAATATTTCTGATGATTCCAGATAGAGTTTTATGCAAATCAATGTGAGGAAAAGGTAAGCTGCAGACTAATGTAAAGTGAATAGTAGATTTTAGGCTTATTTCAATCAAATATTACTCTTTAATGGAAGATTAAATTCTTACAGCCAGGCACTGAAAAATTATTTTTAACTGAACCTTCTTTAATAGGCGACACAAATCCTTAGAAGAAAGGTGGAGGGCTCAGGAATGTCTATCACACTGCTAATCTCCTACTAGCATTTTGCTGGCACTCCTAGCATTTGGCCGTGGCTTGGCTCCCATTCGCACCCCTGACCAGGCAGGTTCCATGCTGAGCCCTTGCTGGTCCTGCATCTCTCACTCATTTACTACTCTCAAAAACCCCTTTCTTGTGCTGCTTCCTACCCTGACCTACACACTTGGAAAGGGCTTCTCAGAAGCATCTGCAGCGTGACCTATTACTCCCCCTTCAAAGATTTTAATAATCTCCTCTTCTACAACACCTACCAAAGCTTGACAAGGGGTATCTAATTAGACTGCTGATGGGTTGAGGACACTGCTATCAAGATGACCGATAATACCTCATTGTTTCTTCTTGCTTCCCATCTGTCTGGTCTTCCTCCCTACCCGGAGATCGTAGAGTGTCCTAGTACAGAAACAGGGTCTTTTTTATCTGAATCTATATATAATTTAGTAAAATGGGGCTAGGCTTTGGAAACGGGAGTCCTAGTGCTACAGAAAAATAAAAAGTAAACACAGTGTAACAAATTATAGTCCATATTGCTAACAGGTTGAAATAACCACCCAAAGAAGGTTCAGTGATGACTTGTTTCTCCCCACTAGAAACTTTTTGTGTAGGGCTGATTCTAAAGCACAAATGCTGCTATTTTATTTTGAGCTGAACAAGTACCAACAAACAACAATTCACACACAAAAAAATAAACAAGGAAAAGTAAACAAATCTCTTCCAAACATAACAAATACCTTTCAGTGACAGTTTGCAAGACTACACCCAAAGAAATAATAAATGAAGGAAAGCACAGAGACAAAATCCATTCATCCTAAACTCTGTGCCACCTGAAAGCAACGTATTTATAAAGGCTGTCAGAAATTTTTTCATTCAAGCTGTTTTTCATCTGTCACGTGGGATTTAACAAAACAACATCTTTCACAGAAAGAACATTTCTGATTTTCATCAGAAGTATTGGTTTAGTTTTGGTTTTGTTTGACAGAAAACGGAAGGAGAGGGGCAGGAAGAAGGAGGGAAGCAGACTGGGGGGGGAAATCTAAGCACACCTTACTAGAATGCCTTTACAGTAGTTAATCTGAGTGCAAGCATGGACTGATTATTTTTTTCTGCATGGAAAGCCTTTTGCTTTGTTTTTTGGTTCATTATCAGAAAGGACAAAACAGTTTCAAGAAATACCTTTCAGAAAATAACAGGACTTGGGGAAACTGCATGTACAGTCATTCGGGACAGTGGCAGTCTCTCCATGTGTAACTCCAGCAAAAGCGATCTACCACTCAGAATATGATGATTCAAAGACAGCAGAGAGAGCAGGAAAAGTGATGGTCAAGATGTGGCATTTTATGGGGCACAACTGTCGCTCGAACCAAAAGAAAACTCTGCACTCAAGAAGCAACTGTGGGCATACCACACTATCACCTGGGATCAGTTCCCTCTGCCAGCAAATGCAAACCCAAAACACATGTGGATGTTATGACCCTTCTATGAAGCTGAACTTTAACTTCCAAATAACACTTCTGCCAGATTCCAGGCTGGTACATTTGACTTGCAAGGCTTTTTGTACGAAAAGGTCTGCAGCATGCAACCTGAATAATACTCTTCGTCAGTTTAGACTCTTCAGTTGTACCATATACATGCTAACTGAGCTGCTAATTAACTTTTAAATATGTTGCTGGTAGGCAATTCTTCCTAGTTTGACTCACAAAAATTATATGCCTGTACATGACAGCTGAGAAACTCTACAATTTTAAATAAATCAGTCATCAATTCTGCAATGAGAAGTAGAATCTTTGAAATTTCTAGAAGTGAAAATGTAAAATGGCAACTGTTTGGTGGCAAGTTCATTCTAGGAAACTGAAATGAAATTTAACCTCAAAGTCTAAGCTTTGAAGTACCTGACTTCTTATCCTGCAGCATCTCAGATGCCCACCTACCTTGGCAAACTGACAGCTCTCAAGCTGACACCAAGGCAGCAACACACACCATCTGTGCCAGGGCTCCCAGCCCTATAGCAAAGAGCCTGTCTTCCTGGAAGCTCGTCTATGTGCAGCTATCCCCAGGAGTCTCAGAAATCCAGAACCCTTGGCAACAGTCAGTCTTCCAGGTCTGATGAAGCAGACTTTCCAGTAACAAACTGTCATGTTTGAAATTGCTCAGCCCACTCAAGCCCGAAGTGTTTTAAACAGTTTTATCACACTGGAGTTGCTGGTAAAATGCTATTTAAAAACAAATCAGAAAAAACTCTCAGTGTCTGAAATTAACGTTTAGCTTCCCTGAACCCGATTTCTCCACACAGGTCCACATGTTATAAATTTATACCCTTACAGAAAACACCATATGAGACAAAATGTTGAGAAAAGTAACAGTTTTAAGCATGCTCCTATCAAAACATATGCCAACCAAATGGAATAGAACATGTACAAATAACAACAATAAAAATTAAAAGCAAACAAGCTGGAAATTCCATTACCTCATCTGAAGTTTTCCAAGTTTGATAGATTAATTACATTGTTATCCCACAGTTATTTATTTATTATGCCTCACACCTATTTCTGACATATTAAAATGAAAATTGCACTACAGAGGTAAACTGATGGGAAACTTTGATGAAAAAAGTACACAAGCTTCAGGTCATAATTATAGGGTGACTGCTAGAAGAAACCAAAGACAAGAAAAATTAAACTGAATTCCAGAAACTGCAGGTTAGACGTATTTTTGCTAATGGAAATGGGGGTAGGAGGGGAAGAAAAAAAAAATTAACCTAATTTGGTTTACTACTTTAGAGAATCATGTGTGAAACCATTTCTTAAAACATCTTAGCTATTTCTCATATACTCCGATAGCTACAGGATGGTATGTCTAAACTGAAAAGAAATACCTTCCTTCACTGGCTGAACTGCAGAACTGCAACAGTTCCACTGGAAAGTCTGGAGCCTGTTCTGGTACATGATGCATGAAGAAGCAAATCACAGGTCTGTTTGGGCATGCTGTAAAACTGTCTCCCAAACCCTATCCACTGGAAACCACTTATTAGAGGAGTAAGAAAGGTTCAGATAAAGCTTGCAGTGTTTTGACAGAGCTGTTTGTGTCTCTGTGTGTGTAGATGCTTTTTATGGGAAGGGTGAAAACCAATAGTCAGGAAAAGTGCTCACACAGTTCAACAAGGGTGGTTGATCCCTTGTTTTCATGAACACAACCTTCATTATTTCTCAATGGAATTTTTATTTTTATTCAGAGACAACCTGTCCCAAGCACAGAAAAGTAAGGATCCTGAGAGGATGGCTTCTATTGTAAATGTTTTCCATAGCAGCTTCTTACAAAAAACAGGTTGAAGTTTACTCCTCCTCCCATTAAAGTCAGAGCATGTATCACTACTAAATTCTGTAAGATCATGACATATTTGTACATTTCTTCCCACCTACCAGGCCAAAGGAATGGAAGAAAGCCCTGTATTGAGGGAATCCCTTTCCAAACAGGCATTAAACCATCCATGAAAGTAGCACCATTGTTCTTTGAAAAAAATATCTGGAACTGCACAATATAAGAAAATGAGTATCCAAAATCAGCAATGAAAACTCTGAAGCCCATCCTATGCTCAGCATCCTAGATCATACATTACAATTTTTCTTCTAAATACAAAGATTTTCACCAAATTCATTGTCAGTGCTTAGTATTCAATGAATATGGAAATGCCATGTACACAGATGCTTGCATAAGAAACTACCTTGATTAAAGCAAACTGCTATCCTCAGCAACAATGAGTATGTATTCCCAGATGTAATATGCCAGGCTCTCCATTTGTGACAGGGAAAAGGAAGGGCCACTTAAACAACAAAGCAACAGCAAACTATATAGCCACTTCCTTTATCAGGTCAACCACTTTCCATTGTAACTATGAACATAACCAGCATCTTAAGAGGATATGACTACGGAAATGGGAGGAAATAACATGACAGAAGGAAAAAGGCACAATTCATCATTATCACCATAGGCTTTGTTCAGGTACATGGCCCAGACTTGTCCTAACTACTGGAAGAAAGCCAAGAAACATGAGCTAGAAGCAAATTACAGCAAGTCCATCCAAGACACCATTCTGGACAGCAAGGGGATCAGGAACCCAGAATATACCATAGCAAGCAACTGCTATGCAGTTTAAAAAAGCCACAAAGACCAACCGCTCTAGAAACCCTAGCAGAATGGACATTATCACTGTCTAGTAGTGCTGTGCAGGTGCATTTAGTACCGTTGGGCTCTGAAGTGTATTACTCCTGCACAATTAGGTCTGGCTTTGCTCAAGTCAACCTCAACTTTATTAAAAGTTCACTTCCATTAAGTGACTTATGTTGTTAAACCTTTGTACGCATGTTCAGGGACCAGTTGCAATAAAGCCAACTGAGAAATGACATGGTATTCCAATTCCCTTACTGTTTTTCACAAGGATAAAATCTTCTCCTATATAAAACAAGTGTTCTGGTGATACTCGCAGGGCCTACCTTGCCCAAACCAGGGGTGTCTTTCACTTTGCCGACTGCCCTCAATAAACATGGTGGTGCAGGGGGTGGGGAAGTCTGAAGTATACTGCTGAAGCTGGTAGGGAAGAGAGGAGATTCAGGAACAGATGATGCAGAAGGCCTGTGCTTCTTCTTTTTGGAAGACAGGTTCAATTTCTGAGCAGCTCTGTGGGAAAAATGACAAGTGTAAGCTAAAACAAACCCAAACTTATCAACACAAGCAGTCAAGAATAAACAAAGGTACTTATCAGGTCACTATTTTATGTAGGATCTCAGTTTTGACTTTATTGATCCCAACAGTTTTTCAGTTCTTGTTCTTCACTCATTATTACTAGTATAATGCACTGATTTCACAAAATTGCTCCAAGTTTACAGTCTGCATTAAGTAGGTTCTCAATTAGGCCTCTGTCACTATCTCATCTGTTGAAACAATTCAGCCTTCAAGAAAGCTCTAAAACTTCCAATTAAATCAATGAGCTATATGGCAATTTCTATTCTAAAATTAAGTTCCGTCACCACCAAATGGTTCACACAGAGTTGTGTCTGATTACAAAAATGAACAGTTCTGCATTGCTTAGATCTAAGCAGCCACTGTTAAGTTAATTAGTATTAAAAGCTCCAGTGAATTTGCTGAGGTGTAAGAAACCTTGCATTTGCTATTTTAAATTTTTATAATTTCTTAAAGCATAAGCCACTCTAGAAACAGAAAAGTGACCAATGGAAATACTGCTGTTTGCAATGAGATGGAGATAACCATACCTACCTACAGCTGCATTAATCACTAAGCAGGGAAAGCAATGAAGATGGGTTTTGATACTATGCCATTCCTAGATAAGAATGAAGTTTGTATAGACTTTGGCTAAAAATCCCCTAAGCTTTTCCAGAACAGAAACACTCAGTACTGTTTTTTGCAAAATGCCGTATTTTGAGAGACAATTCCACATCCAGCCTTTGTTGCTGCTCTTTTGTTCCAACACTTGTGCATTATGCACTGCCCAGGGATAATGTTAATATTAATGTCATTGTCCCAATGTTTCTCTTTGGTAAAAAAGAACACTTTAAACAGAGCAGGTCAACTGGAGTACCGTCTCAAAGAAGAGATGGATATAACAATTCATAAGCTACATTCATGTTATTTGCTTTGGCAAATTGTGACTTAAGATAGGTATAAAATAGTCTATGCTGATAGTAGCTCTCCTTACTTTGTGGTGTTCAAGGCCAGGTTGGATGAGGCCTTGGGTGGCATGGTTTAGTGTGAGGTGTCCCTGCCCATGGCAGGGGGGTTGGAACTAGATGATCTTAAGGTCCTTTCCAACCCTAACTATTCTATGATTCTAAGTACAACAGTCAAGACCAATAATTCTAAATCCTCCTAAGCTGTAAGAAGCTTTAGCTCCATTACACTAGTATCAGGAT
Organism: Psittacula echo; assembly: GCF_963264785.1. Taxonomy (NCBI): domain Eukaryota; kingdom Metazoa; phylum Chordata; class Aves; order Psittaciformes; family Psittacidae; genus Psittacula; species Psittacula echo. The sequence continues at coordinate 24,773,678 of NC_137738.1, forward strand.
ACATAATCCAAAACTCAACTTACAAAAAGTAATTACATGATTTTATTCCAAGAAGTCAGGGGGAAAAAACTGAACATATATATATAAAAACACATACATACTCATGTCAGTATGCAAGTACCTTGTGTTTGTATCAGATGTGTTAGACACATGAGCAAATTACTGCTCGGCATGAAGATGCCATGTGTCAGCTGGTCATGTGCACACTGCATGCACCACCGTATGTACTCTTTTGGCCTATGGCAAGTGCAAAGCAGTTCCAGATAGATTAGTTTTTAATAAAATAAAAACACCAGGAGATTTTAATTGACCCAACACAGAATTACAACTTGGAAGTTTCTGTACCACCTCCTTGTCCGTGTCCTTCCCTTCCCTCTGGCCTAAAGAATGTAGTTCATAATCTGAGCCCTCTCTGTTGAGATTCTCCTTTCTTTTTCATAGAAAACATAATCAAAATGTTTGGCCAAAACCAAAGCAAAAAGCATTTTTCATTTTCCTAACAACATTTCAATGGTTTGAGAAGATTTAGTGATTTTAGCTTCCACATGAAGTTTTCCATGCTGAATTAAGATTTTCTTATGCCTTAGCTTCACTATAAAATTATTTTAAGCAAAATCCTGTGTACTCTGTGCAACAACTGAAAATACAATTTTAGCCAAATACACTGAAAAATGTATTCCTGTTGTCAAGCTCAGCAGTCCAGACTTAAATATAAGCAGTGGCTCCACCCACTCTGGTCATATATCTGGTCTCATTGACTCACCCTGGGTGAAAATACATTTTCTAAAAGCCATTTTCTAAGTTGACTGACAGAACCATTATCCCTCTTGCCACTAAAGACTTCCCCAGCATTTGCTGTTCCTTTACAAAGCTGATAGTGTAACCACTTTGTGACCCCACCAAAGCTGGCATTTTCTTGAAGAAAAAAGACATAGTTGGAGGTACCTGGCCTTTTTGAAACCTGGGAACTATATTCTAGTTTGACAGTTACAACCTTTGAAATTGCATTCAAATGGCAGAACATGCATTTTCCTTCATATTCTTGGCCTGCAACTGGCAAAATGTATGAAAAAGCACTGAACCATTTCTCACAACTTCATGGGGTTTTCTGTTTTTCTCCAAGGAGAGAAAAATCAATGCATGGCAGGCTAGAAAATCATTTACAAGCCCTATCAGACTTGTCTGAGTTTTGAACGGGATCAAAAAGGCAATAAGCCTCAGGTAATTCCCAGAGCATTTAAGTGGGAAGAGAAGGATATTTTAACCAGATGTAGGCTGTACATGCATGACACAAACATGCATGACACAAACATGCACAGCATGGCTTTCTTGTGAGCACATTTGCGTGAGTAAAATTATTCAGCTTGGGTGGCTAGCATTGCTCTGAACACAGCCGGTCATGCCAGCTGATGCTGATTTGGCCCTACAATCTAGCACAGTAGTTTAGAAATTCTCATACTCCTCAAGTCAAGCCAGAGGCCTGGCTCTCCCATGCAGCCTCTATGAACCACCAGACCTCTCAGGCAAAGCACCAGGCTGGATCTTGGGAGACCTGATGCCACTTGCAGCTCACAGCCTCCCCAGCCCAGCCATCAACTGTTTAGACCCTGCTCTTCATGCAGGAGGCAACTAATTTGTTTAATATCTAGTATAATAGGATTCTGATTTCCACTTGAGAGTACTGCAGTAATGGTAATGGCAATGATGGCAGCACAGCTTTATGTATTGACAATAAGCTGATTATACTCCAAGTTATGTCACATCCCACTTGAGCCAAGTGATATCAGCTGTGAACTATGCAGGAGTACAATGGAAACCATTTCCCCACCGTGTGCGGTAAGCCTGTGGTAGGGATTGTGTCCACAGAGGCACACAAGGAACTTGATCCAAACTGAATTTTTGAAGTGCATAATTTAAACTGTATTAGACCGCTGTGTGGACTCATTTGCAATAGAACTGTCTATGGTAATTTTACTGAAGTATCTTCCAAAATAATGCAGATTTAATCTAGGTTAGCTAATACACTTTGCATTCATACCTTCAGTGATTTGAATTATTTTTCCCCAAGAGTCCCTATGTAAACAAGCAGCTGGAGACATTTTGAAAACTTGCAAGATTTGTGGTAGAGGAAATAATCGCAAGATCAAGATTTGAAATTGCAGGAGAGGTATTCCAAAGCTGATTAAAGTTCAATCCAAATAAAACTGATGCATTGCTGGCAGGAAAGGAAAACTGCTTCGAATGTCCACCTGACCCATAGCAAAGACTTAGGTCATTTCTTGAAAGGACATTCTCTGATTTTTGTTTTTTAACATACAAGTTTAACAAGGTATATCTTTGGCAGTCAAAACATTTTTCACCTCCCACCTACGCAGAAATCATGATATATTTTTTCTCCATGGGCAGACTAGGATTCATTGTAGAGCTAACGCTCCTACACTGGAAGCCAATTGGTGGCTGATACAAACTTTATGAAAGCTAAAGATCCTCTGTGGGATTCGTTGAAGAAATTGAAATAAACTAGCTTTGAGGTAATTCTGAGATGTGAGGGGGCAAAGTATGCTCTTTGGAAACTTGTCTAGAGAGATGAATGAACAGAAATGGATTAATAAATCAAATTTTAACACAGAACAAAGGCACTGCTAGGGGTAAAACAAAGATATCTGCTAAGAAGGTTATTCATACTCCTTATAAGCAGTACAGAAATGAAGTTGATGAAACTCTTTAGATAAAGCGTACCATGGAAAGCTCTGTAAATGCCTTGCTTAGAGAAGTCACTGGGAAATGGTTACATAAGGAAACACTGGGGAAGGAACAGCTTGAAATTCATGGTTTCTAAATTAATTTGGGCAGCTCACAAAAAGCATCTTCAAAAAATGAGGAAAATTTCATACATCCACTTGTTACTAAGCAGCAGTCAGGGAAGGAAAAAAAAACACCCCAAAACAAACCAAAACAAAAAAACACACAACAAAACAAATGATGTGAGACAGCACTTAAAGGAAAGAATAGTAAGCAAAGTCTCCCTGCGACACATAACGTTTTTATGCCTCCAGCTCAAACAGAGCATACTAGAACCTCATCTGGCCTAAATTCATCCAAGATCATGAACTTCAACAAGGCTGGCTATGCCAATTTATTACATATTTGCTGCTTCTCACTTAAGAGAAGTAACACTGCTAATAAAATTCAAGGGATGCCTATTTAGGTTGATAAAAGAAATTATTTTTTCACCAATACATTATCTAAGACAAAATTAACACTTTAGGACTTGCTGTCAAAGCAGAGATCAGTAAGGCCAGCAGGTTCATTAGATTCAGAAGGAAATCAGACATTTAATTGTTAAAATATTATTCACACTTGTGTCAGCAAAGATCATCATTGATAAGTAACATTGATTCTCATGCTTCAGTACCTGACTCTCCTCTTCACCACTGACATCTAAAAAAAATTCTTTAGATGCTTATCTCTGTATAATTATTCATTACTGCTGTTTCACAATACACTATGATGCATCCAGTACTTACGACCCTTGGAAACAGAATTCCAGATCATAAGAGCCAGTGAGATGGCATATTAGCTTCTATGTCAAAATAAAATCTGAAAATATGCTCCCTTTCATGTCATATTTGCCACAGAGAAAATGGCTTTCAAGCTGTGGAGGCTAAACAGTCATGTACTAGCTAACTTTATTATAAATACTTGCAATTTTCATTAAAACAAAAATCCATTTTTCTTTTTTATTTGGAGGCATAAATTGAATTCTGTAAGACAAATACTCTTCACTAGGTGCCCCACTCAAGGAGTAAGGTATGAACTTTATATAAGTGCAAGGGATGGCTTACCAGAGGATGTGCTGGTTTGACAAGCCCAAAGGAGATTAATGATATTCCCTAGTAATTAAAACATCGTTAGTTTTCCAAAACTGCTTTGCATGCTGTTAGTGCTGGGTTGGAAAATAGATGGAAATTTAGTCCGGAAATCAGTCTCCTGAACAAACTCTCTAAGCATATTTGTGCAAATATATTACTGCTTATAGAATGCATCTACATTTGTGACCAACAGTGTTTGTTATCCAGCAAGAAACTTATACCCTATGGTCTCAGGTTGGGTACCTAAAGGTGAAGAACACCATTACCTATCTTCACCCTCAAAACAAAAGCCCTACTGATAATTTTGGGAATTTTTATAAACCCCAGCCATAATTCTTCCTATAGAAAAAGTAGAAATTCTTGACTGCCACCTAACTAAGTAAAATGTAGTCTGCATAGTATTTTAGCTGACTGATGGAATGTCAAACAAAAATATACTGGAAGCCTGCCATTAGTTTTGATTATTTCCAACTCAAATGTTTGCAAATATGGGTTCATGGTGTATTTTCTGATTTGGGTAAATATGTTTATATAAAATGAGTCATCATATCGTATAGGCCCTCATATGTAGCTGTAAAGTAAAAAAATCAGGGGATACAGCAAAATTACAATCATAGAGGCTTTTTTAATATGAGAAAATACAGGCTTGTTTTCTGACTACACAGGGTCACTCAATAGTTGCTTCTTCTCGAGGATCTTTAATTATTGAATTACATCAGTTATACATTGCCTGTGCAAACTGGACACAGGGCACTAAATAAGATATTCATTTTTTCTAATTAACCTAGCTTCTCTGAATCATCACCAAAAAGTGATTCTATTTCTCCCAATCACCTGCATAGGTGACACAGACTCACTAAGGTGGTATTACAGCCAAGTTGATCTGAGCATGACCACCAAAAGGGGAGGCCCCATACCTGCCACTACCCTATCTGCGTACTTCCTTTCCCTCCCTTGCTTCCTTTCTCACATTTACTTTGGCTTGGTTGCCCTAACTGCTTTAACCTCCTGAATTGGCTTGTGCCAAAGTGTTCTCTAAATCATACTCATTTGACATGGCTAATATGCCTGAATTACTATGCAAGCCCCAACATTACAATCTGAGGAGTGTGGTACTAAATGTGGCTTCATGCAAAGTCTCATCTTTCTGTTTGGAGGGCAACGATCTGGCCAGGAGCCATGGTTTCATTTGTGCCATTCCTTTCTTTGCATCTTCTAAAACAAAGACAGCAGAGGTGCTTTACAGGATGCTTAACCAACAAGCTAACAACCGTGCTCTGCTGCAAGGGGTCAGGTTGCCTCTCCACCATCTGTTGCAAACTGGGGGTACCACCTCAGAAGCATGCCCCATGGCAGAGTGAGGACAACCTTCTTGGGTTTCTTCTACTTCTACATGGAACCATTTTTCTCATCAAGACTGAAAGCAAAAAGACAGAGCAACAAATCTTACAGATGCTTTGCCGCGTCCTTTCCCACCCTACACTCCCCTACTTCCTTCACACAAACTATAAACAAGAATCAGGACAACTTTTCTCCACTTTAATTCTCTGTGTGGCCAAACCCAGGGCTGTGATGTTTCAGCCTAGTAAGCCATGTAAGGAATGAAATAACAATCCTCAGAGGAACATTTTCTGGATTTGCAGTTCCAGTAAGATTCTCAGTATTTGTGTTTAATTATTTTACAATGCCTTTAAAATCTGGAGATAATTTGAGCTTTCTGCTTATGTGTAGAAGGTATAATAAACATCTCTCTAATGCCCACTAAACACTTGCCCCTTATTGTTCTTTTTATTTCTATGCATGCATTCAATTTCATAGCAACAATAAAGCTGTCCCAGGCTGCAATCTTTCACTTCTTGGGTGGTTAATTGGGATGTTTTGGCCACAGCATCTTGGTGACTGTGCTCTCCTCTGGAACTGTACTGTAATTGTCCAAGAACTCAGTATCTACTTATTTAATTGTAACAGAATCAGAATAGGGCTTCAAACTTTACTGAGGGCAGGTCTTATAACATTTGAGGCTTGCTGCACACAGGCAGTCTTAGTGAAATTAACAGCTGAGACCTGCTCTTACATTAAGTTCAAATTTGTGTAAATTCGCTGGCCACGGAGCTGCTCCTAGGCTGCACCAAAAATAAGATGATGAATATGCTTGAAGACTAATAGCTTATTGAGAAGTTCAAAGTCCTACACAAGTACATACTGAACGACAGAGGACTCATATTCTACACAGCCGTTGTTTGGGTGAAACCCCCAGTTTTAGAGAAGGATATGACAAGATAGGAAACAAACCACTTCTACATGTCATTACTGTTTGATTCCACCAGGTATCACTGTATTTCAATAAAGACCTTTTTATCTAACCTAAAAGTTCCTTAAAAATTCCAGTTCAGTGACAGATGTCCTTCTGTCTTTGACAACAGGATCAATAGTTAGTTCTCATTTGTAGGGGTCATGTTGGCCAAAAAAGTAACAAATCAGATTAGCTATCACATTTGTGATTTCTACAAGAAATCAGACCTTTGCCCTTCAACATTATCAAGAAAACTATGTCTTGATTCAATCTTTACTTAATATATTTAGCTAGAGAAAGGCAATTTCTGCTTTCTTTCTTTCAGTTTCTTTTTCTCCTCATCCTCTTCTCCTCTTCGTACTATTCCTAAATTTCAGGCATTACTGGTCCAGGTCATCACATGCACTATAAAAATTACCAGATCCATATTTCCTGCTGTGTTATTAGCTATGGACACACATAATCAGCCTGACTTTTTAGAGAAAAAAGTGATTATGGTGACCGGCAGAAGGACCCAACTCTAAGAAAATGTTCAGCATTCAAACTCAGCAGACAAATCACTATTCAATTTTTTCAAAAGCAGGTAGAGATTGGTTTTATTATTAACATAGCTTATAATTCTCTCTGAAATGCTTTTATGAAAAATGGTGGTCATGGGAGACAGATGATGGTGCTCACAGCATTATCCCATTCTTGGAAAGTTCCAAGGATAAATTGGGTATGTGTCACTGCATGCTTAATGCATGAAGCAAGCTGAACAATTACACTTGGCTAAAATAAAATCAGATGTTTAGCACCAGCTTAATATAGGAAGAAAAACAGCTACATTTACTATAAGTCAAATTAATTCAAACGTAAGCATTTACCAATTAGTGCCAATGTTACTTGGCAATGCATCTTCCTGTACCATGGGAAAAACTGTACAGCCAGGAGACTGATAATCACAGACCAGAGTAGCCTTAATTTCTGTCACAAAGAGCTGTGGGTGAGAGCACTAGCATCTTTCAATTAAAGGTCAGAAACAAGCTCCGTCCAGCTCAAGCTTTAGTGTTAAGAAGTATTTCCTGCATATAAGATTTAGATCGTTAGACCATGGCATTGCCACTAAGTAATAAGAATGGAGATGTTCACTGGTTTATATTTGTACTGTTACGGAGTAAAACAAGAAACACATGCAGATCTGTCAGTCTTCAAGTCTGGAAAGTATTAGGGGTATAGATGTACAGTTACATTGTCTTCTCCTAAAAGTACCACCAGGGATGGCTGGCAGACAGACTTTCCCCATATCTGAGACAACTAAGCAAATGTCAAACCATGGAACAGAACTCTTGGTTAGCCAGGCTGGCTAGCTGGCTTTCCTCATGAGTAAGAAGTAATGACAGTTATGACAACTCAAAAATGTGACTAACAAAAGCTTTGCAATGAGAGGCCCACAAACCACTGCCCATTTAATGACAGTCCTTAAAATCACATGAAGCAATTTCTTTAACTGTAAGCTTTATGGAGCTTAAATGATTACAGTTATTCTATTACCTTGGATGCTAAAGCCTGACCACACACTGTGTGGAAAGCTACTGTCCTTCATCTCTGTCCCGTTCAGCAAAAGCCTCTCATAACACCAGGAGGAAAAACAGCCGGCACACAGATTCATAGTCCATTTTGTCATTGTTTAACTTTCTGGTTGGCAGAACAATTAAACAGATACATAGAGGCCAAAAGGCAGGTAAGTTTTACAGGGTTTTTTGCCTCAACAATATTCTGCCAGCCAGCATATTTAAAATAACACCAGCATACAAATGGTAAACTATTCTGACAACGCAAATGCACTGAAATTCAGTGCACTTAAGCCCAGCTCTGACAAGCAATCTCCTGTCATAGTAAAAAATATTTCCTCTAAGAGCTCCTGTTAGTCTTCTCTTGTGCTTATTTAAGTCACCACATGAGACAGTGAAAATTCTTTGAGACATGTTGTTTTCAACTAGTGGAGACTATCACCATTATTACATATAACATATGAAGGTTCAGAACAGAGGTCCTTCTCTTAACAGACTGCACCCTGCTAGGATTGGTCCAGCCCAATAGCTTATAAGCAAAACAGATAAAAGAAAGACATTTTATGATCCCACCTTCACGGATGTATGCTGAAGCACAAAGAAATTCACAAACAGTGGCACACGGTACTTTAATCTAGGTCTCAGCAGATTCATACAAACAGTTACAGTGCTTTGGGAGGTGCCTACTAGCATCCTCCCAGTACCCATGAGAAGGGTACCAAGATGACAAAGTCAGCCCCTTCAAACCAAGGCATGGAAGTGCTAATGGGCATATGTTGCAATAAGAGAAGTTTGGTCAGGGCAGAAGGAAAAGTTTTTTCACCCTGAGGACAGCCAAGCAAGGTTTTGCAGTCTATGTGCTCCATTTATTCAAACGGATGAAGTCCTGGGCAACCTGCCTGACCTCAAAGCTGAGCCTGCTTTGAGCAGAGGGTTGGATTAGGAACATCTTGAGGTCCTTTCCAACCTCTCTGATTCAATGATGCTACACAAAATGTGTTACTACAATTCTGAAAGCAACAAAATATTTATTTTTTCTTTCAAAATATCTTTTTTCCCAAAGAATTCCAGTAAAATCACTTAGCATCAGCCTCAGCAATTTATTCAATCCAAAATTCAAGCTTTCATTTTTAGAATATTAATTTACATATAATTGAAGCAAATGTCAAACTACAATTTAAAACTGAAGACGTTAATAACCACTTCTTTTTGCAAGGGTGTAACCAAAACCATTAAAAAATTTCTTGATTCTTGTTTACTTGCTGGGAGAACACAATCTAAATCAGCAGAAGCTGATGAAGTAATTTAATTTGAATTAAATCCACATTTCTTGCTAAGGAAAAAAGTTGACAAACTACTGAAGATTCAGGAAGCAATTCTACACAACACTAAATCTCCTCATATCCTGCCATTTGCAGGGCAAGTCCTATGCACCCAGCCTCTTGCAGGAATGCTCAGCATTCTGCTGGCTCAGACCTCACCTCCCTTGACAGCTGACCTTAATCTGCTTTAATCATGCTGCAGAACGAATTGTTATGAAAAATTATGAAACCAGAAAACACTAATACTGTTGGCAATTACTGTTATTTTTTAAACAAACCTTTTGCTCTTGTTTTTCTATTTCCAGTAAAGTGAAATAAAAATCAACATGAAATTAAATACACCACGCAATGTAGTAAGACATTGACAGAAAGAAATTAATTGTACAGATATGTACCAAAAGCAGAATTTATAAGAGATGTGAAGCTTTTAATCTGCAGGTTTTTGCTTATTACCTTTACAAATTTCAGTGAAAGCAAATTGATTTTCAGTTCTGAGTGCACTTCTCAGTTGGGCACACTGCTAAACTGAACAAATATTTCACATGTATTTTTATTTCTTCACGAAAGTAAATTTTTTAAAATACCTTTAGAAATTGAAAAAATAAGTTACCTAAAATGGCTCCAAATTTTATGCCAAAAGTGTTTCTCTGAATGCATCCTGACACATATAAAGAAGACAGAGAAATTTATTTTGTGAATTGTTAATAATATCTATATTTGTACCTCTGTTCCATCTGAATAAAGTGCCAGTAACTCATGTTCAATATTGATAAAATACAACTAAGACTGTATTTTAGGGAGTGAGAAATCAGATGAATTCACAAGAGTCTTGCCTGTACTTCAGAATCACCAAAGGGACCCAGTCTCTGAGTCTCATGGGTCCATGGTAGATATGACAAATAGAACCAGCAATATTAGCCAGAAAAATCTTTTCCCTCTTAAAATGCACCGAAAACTAATCTGCTGCTTTCTTTTTGGACCTTGTTGTGATATATTTTTATCATCTGCAGGCCAGAATATTGCTGTTTGCCCTAACAAGAGCTAGACATGAATGTTTTACTTGGTGCAGTCAGAATGAAAGCTCATTTCCCAAGCTAAAACTCTGAGCTCTCCTATTGTCTTTCTCCACCATTCTCTAGTCAAGGGCTATGAGGATGATAAATTTTCTTTTGCTTGTATTTCATAAGACAAATCATGTTCAATAAATACCTTAAGATTTCCCAGACATGTCTGCACCTGAAGCTTTTCTTCCTGGACAGCTGGCCGACTGAAAGCCAGGTCACCTCTCTCAGAACTTTGGTCTTCTGGTTCCTCCCTCTCCAACAAGCCATAGGTTCCTGACCCATAGCACCTCTGTTTGGTGCAATCCTATCAAAAGGTACATCCCCTATGTTACAGCATCTTGCTACAAAGCATATTCTTTTAAAAATCCTGGTCCTCATCAGCAGAGCATTCAGTGGCTAAAAACACTCAGAGAATATGGGAGAAAAACAAAATTACTCTTCCAAGAGACCTCTCACTTAGTAATGCAGCTCCCTGACACAAGAGATTAGGCCACACTGAATTGCCTTCATCAGAGCAGAATCACTTTTCTGGGAAGTTCTTTGATGAGAAGTTCTGGGAAACTGGTTCATCTACCTCCTTCATAATAAATATCCCATAGTCAGGAAACCAGAATGTCAAGCTAGGAATCTTAGGGACAGAGTTTTCCGTTGGACTAGGAAAACATTTCCAGTACTTCTTTACCTGCACACCTACCTCAGAAATTCTTAGTTGCCAAAGTACACCTATATGATTCTAAAATACATTTTATCCTAATGATATCAGAAAAACCTTATGGACACAGGAAGGAAGATGAAGGACAGCCTGCAGCCAGATCCTACCATCTCTCTTCTACGTAACAAACAGCTGCAATTTGGCCCGTCATACAGCACTCTAAGAATAAGACAAAAAAAAAGTATTTCTTACTATAATAAATATATGAATAAAGAAGCTGTTTACTGATCAGAGACTTCTTTAGCATCTCATTATAGGGTAGATGATGTTGCAACATATTCTTGAGAAACCCACCAAAGAAGTTACAATTAAAGTATCTTAAATGGTTTTATGCAGCTACTTCCAAAAAATCAATCCAATTCTGCACAATTTATGAGACTGTTGATCTTTGAAACAGAAACATTCTCTTCCTGCTTACTTACAAGAGGCAGATGGATGCCATCTTCTTCCAGAATTGAGCTTAGACTCAGGTTGCCTCAAATTTCCATGCATAAAGCTTTCGAGTCAAACTTTTTTCGTTGTGGTTCCTCTCAGTAATGTTGGTTCATCTTTTGAGGAATTTTTTTCAGAATAAGGGCTTTATGGAAGAAGGCCCGGAGTCTATAATGCCTAGAGTTCTAGAGCACTACAAGGAATCCGTATTTGGCCTTAGGGAAGGACCCCAAAACCCATAAGCTGATATTAGAATTACAGCAGTGTAGTTTTTGAAAATCCATTGCGTATGTTGATGCCCTGCAGTCAGGGTTGTTCATCTGGAAGAGGACATCCTGCATACAGAAAAATTTGAGTATACTTTGCTTGCCAGACTAGAAGATAACAAACAGGAGAATTTGTTCCTTTTGCCCTGCTACAGCTACCTGCAGCAAGGCACAGTCAGTCCAAATGCTTCCTTACCCTGTGTTTGCAGCAAGAGAAGCCCGTTTTCCATTCTGCAGTTTGATCCCCCTGACACATCCAGGATATTGGTTATTTCAAATAACCATAAACCCCTTAGCACAATGGCTAGCCAGAAAATAAATCTTGGAATTTAATTTCCAATGTCACAAGACTCTGCTCTCACTTGAAATGCTTTTATCTGATTTAAACAAGAGAGGATGGAAACCTTATTGAGTGGGTAGTATAGTTAAAATGAAGTTGCCCGATGGACCTGGCGCATCTGGGGCCACCTCCTTGTATTAAAGAATTCTCCAGCTCCTTCAGAGTAAAACATTATCCTGTTGAAGCTTCAGATCAAAATGAAAACTTCATTCTATTTGTAAGGTATTGATCCATTTGGGACTTATTTAAGCTGCTAGCTTTATCAGTTCAGGCCTCCTGGGCTCAAAACAAAACAGTGCTGTGCTCTCTGAGGAGCCTCAGGCAGACTCTCCCTTCACCATCCCACCCTGATTCTTCTGTGTCTTAATACTCAGCAAACATGGATTGCAACCAGCCCTCTCTAAAAGGCTGCTTCAAGATACCAGCATACCACAGCACTTTCCTTTATCATAACAAAACCCCCCCAACAAAACACCTTACATTCTTTCACAGAGCTGCAGAGTTTAAAACCAGTCCTTTTGCTTTAACAGGACCCACTGGACTCGCAGTGAAGAGTGAGGCTGATGGAGCAGCCAGGGGACTCCTCTGCACCGCTGTCACACAGCTGCACAGCCTCTCATGCTCTCAGAAGCAGAGTTATTTTTAGTAAATCTTGTGCTTTGCAACATCACCATAAACTGTGGGCATCACTGAAGTAGCCTCACACAAGCAGTCATTCAAAAATGAATGTTACAACTCAGAAGGCTATAAATATTGGGAGGCAGAAGAGGGAAGTACTGTAGCTTAAAGTAGCTGATAACAACCTCTTTACACCACATGAAATATTTCATTAACTTTCTAAATATAAATTTTATTCTTCTCCCTGGTATGGTGCTTGGGTGGGAAAGCAATAGATATACCCTGTGTGTCTACAATGCAAAAAGCACTGTACAGCTGATACAGACAGGCCTTAATGTATGCCACATAAATACATATTTCTTTGTCTCTGTCTAAACATAGGCTATCCCACTGTAATTTCAGTATGGTTATAGCAAATAACCTTCTTAGTGTGAAGGTATTTATTCTGATACGGTTTATTCCCAAACAGCATGCGGAATGAGGGAATATAATGTAAAGTACCACCTAATGATAAAACTGCAATTACACAAGAGCAGCCTGTACTGATACAATTGTTTTGGTAAGAAGAAATAAGCTCCACATAAAATGACCGCTTTATATACATGCGAACACACATCACAGTACAGCCAATTGACTTTCACCTGTACAGATCAACACCCACACCAGTCCTGCATGCATAAACTAAAGAAAAGAAGTGCTGTGGAACACATGACATGGAGTCAATTCAGGGCCTTGTTAGCCTGAGTAAACATCATTCCACTGCTTCACACCTGAGCTAGGACAGCCCAACACTGTGCAGGCAAAGCTACCAGCCCACAGATCTCTGTCCTTCAGTCATCAGTATCACTGACTTCCTTTTTTCTTCCATTTCATTATGTGCTCTTGTAGCTATATTACATACATGTCATGTTACCTGTTTTTTACTTTGTTTGGTTTCTGCCTCATCGATTCATTTAATCAAGTGAGACTGGAAACACAGCAGGCAGATGAAATGCACTCAGCTCACCACTAACACACTGATGCCCATTTGGGGGTTATGTTACAGTCCTTATTCTATGATTAGCTCCTGCCCACTACCCTAAGTTAGACTTTCACTGGGCATTCTGTTCCGCAGGCTAGAGTGCATTTATAGTCCCCCTTGGATTTATTTTCTGTTCTAGATACCTGCCTCTGAAAATTAAGATATGGAAATAAGACCCATCGACTACATGACATTTAGTTAGACAGCATTTTGTACCAGAAGAAACAGTGTATCTGCAGAGCCTTTTGGCAATGTTATATTTCACATCTCTAACACTGCATGGAGACTCAGATCACATTAAATACACACCAATAATGTTAGGGGAGGATTCAATGAATCTCAGGAGGTAAGATCATGCTCTGAAGCTCACTGAGGCCAATCTTAGATCACTTGTTTCTGAAAGTACGATAAATTTGCTGTGCAAGTTTAGTTTTGCAAGGACCTAAGCACCTCCTGTGATGTGTGCTGCACGCCTTTAGCTCCTACTGAGACTAATGGGACCTTAAGGGGCTGGACAAATTTCAGTATCAGGCATTTCCCCAGTTATTAAACGGATTCCTGTCTGTGGGCCTGATCCTATACCATGATGAATGCCCTGTAATGCTGCTGAAGAAAGCACGAGCACAATATACTCATTCTCTTGAAGGAGGAGATTACAGGAAGCCCTGATGTTAGAGGAGAAGACAACCAGCTCATGAATGCAGCTTGTCAATACGACTGTTAGAAGGCTCTCAGGAAAGTTGGCTGGTGAGGCTGCCAGCCAAACTGGGGTTACCACAGCGTGTGTCAAGAGGGCAAGACACGGCTACACTATCATTATTTACTAAGCAAGATGCACATTTTTTTCGAGCATGACTGAATTGCACCAGCCCTTAAACACACCTGGCGGGGAGTAAAACTGGCTCATAAGCACAGACAGGCTGGCTGCCATCGCTGCAGGTAAATTCACTATCATAAGAACTTCAAGAACAACACATATGGTAGTTAAAGGAATATAAATATAGAGAAATGAAAAAACTGAAAGTTATTTTCATGTGCTTTTCCACCAAGATTAAATGAATTTACAGCAGAAGCAGAAGGGCAGCCACACTGGCTTATACAAGGACAGTGCTGTGATATTTTGGAGCTGGTTCGGGGGAAGAAAAAAAAAGCATCTGCGAAAAAAAATAATCTCAGTCTTCTATTTTAAGGAGTCATCTTATATAACAGGAAGCAAACACAGTTATTCTAGATGCTTGAACACCGTCTGTCACATCCCCACAAGCAAAGGAAGTATAAAGAAGTATGTGTGACCATTTAAAGACTGTTAGTTTTAATTAGTCTGTAATAATGTTGGTTACATAAATCCTTGCAAGTTGAGTTAGAGGAAGAAAGCACCATGGAGATTAGACCTACATAATATCTAAATCATTCCAAAGCTAGGGAAAATAGGTCTTTCATTGCAAATGGCAAGCTCAGAGATGAGGGGGACAGTCAGTGTGTGGTATGTACAGGCACTAGCCACTAACACTAGTCTAAATTCTGCAGCACAGGAACATACACTTTCAGGGAAGCAAGGGACATGCAGCTGCTTCTTTTCAAACGGGCACTTTTCTGTCCAAAAGCTAATGAGTGAAGCATCAGCTATCTTTGTATGATTTAGCAGAGCCCCCAAGGGTCCCTCAAGGTTGTGGTATACCAGCTGGCTCATTAGCCCCTATCCCTGCTTAGCCTGCGAGTGCTACAGACTGCTCAGAGTTGCTGGTACTCAGAGAGCTAACACGGTCCCTCCACCATTTCTCTCTACTAGCATGGACATGCAACACAGGGCAGCATGTGGTCCTCCGTTTCTTAGGTTTCTAGGCTAGGGTTTAGAATTTGGCTAATAGCTTTGATCATAATGAGTGTTTAGGATTAAAGGATGTAGCAGAATTTCAAAAAGACCAGTGAAACATTTCTGTGCTTTAAAAGCCCACATGCATATTTTTTTTTTTTAAGCTTTAGCATACAGGGAAAGAGAAATAATATTGTCTGTATCAGACTGAAAAGAATGTTGTGACTCAAACCAGAACTTTGTTGCTTTCATTTCCAATGCCAAAACAAAAAACAGTTGTTCATATAGCTTTATTTATTAACTTGATGGGAATTACAGCAGGAATTGTGTGGGCATTACCCAGGTTTGTGGAGCTTTACTCCAACCAACCATGGCCTGCTTCTCCTGAGGCTGCTCAGGTGTATAGATTACAAGTAGTACAAATCCAAAAATGCAATGCCACAGAGAAATTTTGCAAACCTCAATGAAATTAAGCACTAACATATAACTGAACTTAACACATCTGGGGCAAATTTTCAGGAAATGTGAAAGTTAGTGTCGCTTTGCATACTTCTATATGACTTCATAAAGGCTGGTTCATGGAGAGCTTGAAATTTGTCCCACTCTTTATCCCAATTACATACAAAACTAAAAGCCTTCTAATCTCCTTAAAACAGGAGAAAGAAGATTAAATTATGCAAGTTAGGTCAGCTAATAAAAATATAAATAAATACATCAAATTACAATAACTGACTACTACTAAAGGTTAAGTTAATGCTTTACTGGTTTTTATTCATTTAGTTCTTGGTATGCTGATTCAAAAAGAGAGATCCATTTAGGCACATCTCTCATACGTGATATTAAGCTTTCCCTTCAAGAAAAAAACATCTGCATGTCTCAACGCTAGGAACGTTTCATAGTTAGTCACAATGTGTAAACCAAGGAAACATTGTTTTGATTATACTTTTTTAAATGGGCATATTGAAAGTTATAAAAGAAGCAAGAAGGTAATAAAGCTCCTCCAATTAGCCATCCAAATAACTATAATCACATTACTTACATTGCCTTCCATTCCATCATTACCATTACTACATTATGGCTAGATAATCAAATGCAAGAAACTTTTTTTCATGTCTGATAATAAAATGTTTTGCTCAGATGTTCCTGGTTAGAGCTGCAGCTTCTCTCATGGAATTGCAACAGTATGGAGGTGCAGACAGACAGCCATAAAGATCCCCAAATCCACAGAGATGGTGCAAAGCCAGAAGGAATGGAAGAGTCACGATTCCCTGGGCACATGCTACCACTGCCAAACAGACTATCTGAGAAGGCATCTTGATTCAATTTCACGGTAACTTCCCACCACTCACAGTACCTGCTCTAGCAGTACATTTCTCATTTATAGGAAATTTTGAATAGCATGTTACAAACTTCTTCCTGCATCTTTCTGAAAGAAACTGCATCCATTTCTCTCTTCTGTGCTATCCAGTGCGTGAGTGTGGCTGCAAAAGAGCAAGATGCATAGCATGTGTATAACTAAGAGAGGCAGAAAGAGATGCAAACACCCACTGGGACTCTATTTAACCTGTAACTCAAGAATTGCCTTACAGAGAGCTGAAGAGGTTAAGCCTTTAAAATGTACATTGTTTTTCTATACACACATGGACAGAATGTAATTTTTACCTCTGTAATTAAATAAGCTAAATATAATTTATATAGCAAAGCACACAGACATTAATAGTTGTAGCACTGATTTCTCTTGTATACATGCTAACCTGCGCTGTTGGAATGGCTGATGGAAAGGGCAAATCTAATTACTTCAGTGCAAAAGGCAAGGTTCACATGTAACAGCCAAGATCAACTGAATTTACCTCTGCTGCCCTGCTGGTCATGGCTTTTCATATTGGGAGAGCAAGCACTTCCCTGAAGAGGTGCCTTTATAGCCTACCTGTGATCCAATTTACAACACAGACCCATAAAAAGTTATGTTGGCACAAGAAGGAGAAGGAAAGGGGAGAAGGGTCAGTAAACTGTGGCATGAAATCAAGGTGTAGCCAGAAGTGTGACAAGGAGTGATTCCCCGTGTCCCCTTCTCTCTTTTTCTGTGCCACCACAGTCCTTTCATTTATCTTTACCCCATCACCCCAGCTCATTACTCTTCTCCCAGTTGTTGCCACAACGAGACTTTTAATTTCTCTAACTACAGTTTGATTTAAGTGTGTTCGCAAAATCTCCTGAGATTTCCCAGTCACTGTTGCATGTCTCTTTATTCAAATAACAATGAAGCCTCCTCAGGGTTGATGATACACCATACAGACCTGCATTGTATATCATCGCTTTTCACTAGCTTGCAAACTCATTAATTGTTCACACCTGCATAAAATTCAGATGTTGAAACATTTTAAACTCCATTGACCTCCATAGGTATGTATGCATAAGAGGCAGAATGTCAGAGCAAGCAAAGCACGCCTTCCTAGCAGCAAAGAGACACTCTGAGCAACACTACACAATCTCCCCTACAGCTGCAGGAACCTTGAGTGATGGCATTTGATGATGCTCCCGGAAGCATCACACTGCATACCGCATGCACAGCAAGCACACTTCAGTCCACTCACAACAAAGGCATTGCCAGTAGGATCACCAGCACACAGAGGATGCAACTGAGAGCAGTGTCAGGAATATGTCACTACAGGAGAAGCAGGGCAGTGGGGAAGCCACACACTCCTCAGACAACTGTGGCTTAGACAGGCAGAACTGTCTCAAGGATATGATGCTATTTACAATTTCTCTCAGGCTCCCTTCTTTATAAAGAATAAAAATGTATCAGTGAAACACAATACCACAGGTTCTGTTCAAAATAAAAACATGAAGACATAATCAACAGAAACAAAAGATATTATTTCTCTATGCATTATTAGGTGTGCAAGATGCTGGTGACACTGTTGGGTATTTTTGGGGGAAAAGAAAGAAAGAAAGAAACAAACAAAAAACCACAAACCATCCAAACCCAATAGTATTCATCTTTTTCCTGAGCTTGTACATCATCTCATACTTTTCTGTAAGACAAAGCAGAATAAACTGTTCCTACAAAAACTTCTAAAGGTTGTCTGATGTACATCACTGTCTCTAACAAAACCAGACTCATGCTGCATAGGATCATAGGATAATTCAGGTTGGAAGGGTGGTCTCTAGTCCAAACCCCTGCTCAAACCAGGGCCATGGCAGCCTCTACTGAGGTCCCCTCCAGCTTGTTCATCTCTCTTACACTGGGAGGCCCCAAGCTGGGCACAGAGCTTAGGCACAGTCTAATGAGTGGTGAGAGAGAGGGGGAAATCACTTCCCTTGACCTGTAACTCTCTCCTGTCAGTGCAGCTGCCCTCTCTTGCTGCCAGGGCAGACTGAGGGCCATGCCACCTTGCTGCTCAGAAGTACCCCAGGTCCTCTTCTGCAGAGCTACTCCCCAAGCAGCCAGGGCCCGGTCTGCCATGATACAAGGGCTACATCCTGCCCAGGGCAGCTGCAGTTATACAGTTATATCTGCTGATGTACTCTGAAATTTGAACTGATTTCTCATAGAAATACAATTAAATTAAAAAGAAAAACCAACAACAACCAAACATCAGAGAATTAAAACAAGTCCAGGAACATGTTATTCCTTCAGAGAGCCTAGGGGTGATGGACTCCTAGACCTCCTCTCTTCTTTCATGCCAAGACTAAGATTGCTCCAGTTGTGTGTGTGGTATTTTTCCAGCCAAGCATTTAACACAGGAAAAAGTCAGGCTCCCACACTTCTTTGGAATGATTATTCCAGGGGGTAATAACTGAACTCTCTCATTCAGGAAATTGTTCCCAATATTCAGATTAAGTTTTTCTTTATTTCCTCCATTTATTTATAGCTACAACTCATCCTTTATGCTAAATAATTATTCTTCTCTCCCTCTTTGGGGGAGCTACATCCCTCAAATATTCCAGGGCTGTTTTATCCCTCAGGCCACATTAGTCACCATTTAGCCAAACTATACATATTTAGTCCTTTTTATTAGGACTCATTAATTATTCTTAATCCTCTCCTCTGAACTCCCCAATTTCTCAATCTCTCTCACAACACTGCAGCCAATATTCCCCATGTTACTGCACCACAACACTGGAGGGAGGAACTCTCCTTTCTGCATCCCAGTGTTTCTGGAAATACAGAATATAGTTTAGCTGTTGCATACTGCATCTCTCTGCCCCTATGTCTTCTTTGGCATTATTGCTTCCCGATGCCAAATCCGGCTTCCCTTACCCACATGGCTAGCCCAACTGGAGCAAAGCCCACAAATAGGATTAAGAGTTGGCTTTCTCCTCCATCTGGAACTGTGTCCACTTCTCCTAGTCTTTTTTTTTTTTAAATTCATTGTTCTCTCTTTCAAGGTTTAGTACAACGTTCACTTTTGCAGCAATAAAAAGTCCCAATTTTTAATGGTTTCTACATGGTTTCAGTAGTATCTAAAGATACTGCATGTTAAGCATCTAAATACCTAAAATCTGGCTTAAATACTTTTACAATGTACTGTACTCAAGGCAACACATTCGAGACAATTCATAGACTGATATTTAGGTATCAATTTTCTTTCCACGTACAGTATTTTCAGTTCTGTATATTTTAGTTCCAATAACAAGGTAGGCATAATTATGTTTCACTATTGCCCTGCTTTACTTTTAGAAAAGCACCATGCACACTTTCTGTAAGTGTTGGCTGTAAAAAACCAAAAACCTGACTTTTACAAAGTAACAGCAGTGCCCTGCTGCAACTAATGCTCTTAACAATCAGCTAGTATTTAATACAAATACTTCTTCTGAGTATTCAGTAAAGCACTGCTTCACTGAAACAATAGGGATCCACTCCTAGTATCAGTGGCCTTGGTTTATACCACTAAAAGCTCTGAAATACTAAAGAGATTGCATTACACTGACTGAAAATTGGGTACAGAGGCAAGGACTGTGGAGCACATATTTTTGGGAAACATCTTACCTCCCACAGAATAAAACCTTCTCAGTGGTTACAGCATATGTTGAGAGAGTGAACATATTCCTCTCCCATTGCTCCCACAGCCCCAGCACGCACCTACATAAGTGAAGCTTAGGCAGAGACCTCTGCAATGTAATTAACAAGAGAGGGCAAATCATAAGGCTGGCAAGACAGGAGATGGAGACATAAATACTCATCTTCTGAGCAGCCCTGGTGGTTAATGTTTATCAGAAAAACAACCATTATTCTTACAGAGCACCGCTGGCCAAGAATATGGGAGCTTATCTCTTCTACAGGTGTCCATAGCTACTAAAATAACAGGCTCTGACAAGGATGAAATGATGAAGCACTAGTTAAGGATAAATTTACTAGATCCAAATTTGACTGTAAACAGATCCTTTTCCAGGTGCTCTGATGTCAGAGAGTGCCAGAAAGATGATAAAGTTCAGAGGAGCCTTGACTACTTCATCAGTGAAGGACCTTGTTTTCCACTGACACGCAACATTTTCATTATTATCTAACAGTGGATCAAAAGATCAACCAGATATTCTTCTCTGCTAGCATATCATTTCATTCCCTAGTAGAGAACTGACTGTTCTGGATGTTTATATTACAAAGTCCAAATCTTAGCAACATACCCTGTGTGCTCGCTGTCACTAACCTCCGAGTTACCTTCGGATACATGCCACATTTTATCTTTCACAGAATCACAGAATGGTTCGGGTTGGAAGGGACCTTAAAGTTCATCTAGATCCAAACACCCTGCTACAGGCAGGGACACCTTCCACTAGAGCAGGTTGCTCAAAGCCCCGTCCAACCTGGCCTTGAACACTGCCAGGGATGGGGCAATGTGCTAGTCTATGTGAAAAAAAAAATAAAAATCCTAAGGTGTTTTTTCAGATCCTACCTTCCAGGTCTAACAAAGTTTTTCTCCAATTTGACTAGAGGTGTCTACAACTATGAGGTGGCAAACTATAATAACACTGATATATTCCAGCAACTGTTCTGTTACAGTTGGCTAAGTTGCAGAAGTCTTTTTGACAAAGGGATCTGGGCTTTGTTGTTCATTTTTTGTTCAGTTGTTTTGTTCATTTTTTTAAAAAAAGGCTTTTTCCAAAATGAAGACTTTTCTTCTGTTTAATGTTTACAGCTTTTTTCAACACTTCTATGAAAATTCTTGACAGCTTGTTTGCTGGAAATCTATTGTGAACTACAGTATCAAATAATGAAGGTTAAACCTTAAGAAACAAGAAGAAAGGCAGTTAAATGCTGTTCACAGCTTATCACGTTCTCTACAGCTGATTTACTAAAATGGCAAACCTTGGTACTAAATCCAGACTATTGAAGAAATGCCATTTCAACTTAGCTGAGGACTTATGCATAATATTTCCTTCATTTCTGCAGGGCGTTTCTTCCCTTGGGAAGAATTCCCTTCCATTAGCGAACAGGCACTGTGTGCAGCTACTGATCTCAGCCAGGAAGACACTGTTCACCACTTGACTGGCCAAGCTCATGATGCACGAACTGCTGTTTATTCAGGAGTCCTAGATCTAATGAAGCACATAGTGCTGTCAGATGTGTTCATGCCTGGCCTCCACAGAAATTTTTGCATTTTCTCAGAAGCTGCTTGTTATAAAGAGGACAGTGAACTAAACAAGTGTGAACTTGATCCAGAACTTATTTCAGTTCTGCAACAACTGCTGCTTAACACACCAACTCACCACCACTTGGTGATATGCCTGCATACACCCTGTGCTCCGGGAACTCTTGCCACTTGACATGACTTCGGCTCTGCCTGCGGCAGTGATGCAGCCTTTGCTTCATTAACTGATGCAGTTTTTGCTTCATAAGAGCATACCTCTGATTTGGCAGGCATGAGCACAGCAATACCTAGTAAGTCATGACAGAGCAATAACAGTGTGACCACCATCTGGCTGCTCAGACATGCTGTTCTAAGGCACAGTCCATAGCAGACCTATGACATTTTGTATTGCATAGGGATAGAGGCAGCATTTCATGTTCATCAGCCAAGTCACATAACAGCTGGCGTGTACAGATCTTGAAGGTCTTCCAGTGAAAGAGGTTGTTTTACACTTTCTCCTCAATAACCAGGACATGGATAGCAAAAATCCAGGACTAGGAAGATGTCAGACAGAAATACCACATGCAATCTATCAAAGGGCTTTGTGGCAAGAAAGGCATTCCATGGCAAGAACATGATCCACCAATAATTAGCTTAGAATTTTCTGCTGACAATCCCCCTGAAAGATAAAAGAAGTGAAAAGAAAGAGAAATGTGAAACTCCGTTCAAAGGAAATTAGGAAAACAAGCAAAAATGTAACCTAAGGCAGTGCAACATATCTAATTGTCACTTGCAAAACAATAATCCTATCCCATCTTTCTTCTTTTTTTAATTGGCAGAATCTGAGGGAAATTATTATAATAATCTAAACTAATTTACATTCTGGAAAGAAATGGAAAGGAAAAGATGGCAATTTTACAATGAGTAAGGTAGCAGCAATCAGTGGAGACACTGTTTAGAAGTAACTATTCTAACTAACCTGTGGAGAACATTACTTAAGATTTTTCATTAAAACTGATAACACTTTCATTTGGGAATGCATAGGTTTAAAACAACATGACTAGACTGGGTCTAGCTTGCATGTTGGTTGGCCTACTAGTGAATTCACCAGATGCACATGATTCACTCTACTGTCTGAGTTTAAAAGGGTGAAAGTGCTGTTTGGGCAAGGGCTTTATAGAGGATCCCTCAGGCAGCACACACATGCTCTAACCCAGAAAGAAGCCCAAGACGAAAAGTCTTAGTTAGGCTCCTTTTAGAAGGGTAGTTTGACAGCAGCAACGAATAATTAGAGTGCCAAATACTGAATCAGTAACTTTCTTTTCTCTTCCCAGATCTGCATGTAGATTCAGATGTATGTCACCTCCAGTGAGAGGAAGTAGGAAGTGCATAGAAAATAATTAGGTGCATATATATATGCTGAACCACATGAACCTGATTTAGCTGTCCAAACAAGTAGTATCTCTAGCTTCTATACAGTCTGTGGAGAGAGGTAAACTCCTCTAAAAGACGTTGACAGCATCTATATTCAGTTCTTACTCTGACCTGATGCCTGTAGGAGTTCAGCTTCTCCTCAGACTGAGAATTTCAGCAGCTGGTTTAGCAACAACATCCTTCATTACATACAAATTAGTTTAATACTACAGCATACAACTGTTACGGCCTCATCCAGAGACTTGCAGAAAATCACAAGGCTGTCACTTCTGTTCTTAGTAGCACATGCAGGTTTTCTCCATGTCTTCAACTTCAGAAGCACTTCTAAGTATCTGCTGCCCTTTATAATAATCTTTCAAGAAATCGGTTTTCTTTTTCTGACTCAAAATTAATCTTTTTCTTTCATATTGGCTTCTTAATCAAATATATGCCCACATCACATGAAGTAAAATATTTAGTTTCATAATTAGACAATAATATTTATTCATAATATTTAGACAACAATATTTATTCATAAGTGCACCCAGCAGGAACAGGAACATGCATACTAATTAATAATTCAATTCCTGAGCCACTGACAACTAACCAATGAACTCTGAAGTGAGCCCTCTATAACTTCAAAACATCAGAAGTAACTATGGAGGTCTTCTTCACCTAGTACATGTATTTCCATACCCTGGTCCAGTCCCATTGAGGTTTGGACTACAGGCACTAGCACTGAAATCAAGCAGTATATTCAGAGGTAATACAGGGAGAGTGGGACATTATGGCATCTGGTACACCAGTGACACAGAATCTACTACACTGGGGACATGGAAAAGGAACAAAAGCAAGTAGGCAACACCACATGAAGAGAGAAAGTGTAAGAAGTGTAGTTATGTGAATTATAAATCACAGTAGAGGCAAATAGAGCCAACTGAGTGAAAAAGAAATCATGAAAGAGCACTGAAAATGTGTTTAAATGCAATTCGTTGAGCACCCTGCTCTCTACTGGAGCTGACATTATCTGCCTGATCTAGAATGATTTATCTGCTGCAATTCTAATGCATATTGCATCCACAGTCAGAAGACACTTTCTGTGCAGAGCTTTCCCAAAACAGCAAAACACAGCAGTCCCTCTGGAGAAACTTCTTCACACAGAAATCTTTTATCATAAACTCCCTTTGCGCATAGAAAAACCTTTCAGTAAAAATCCATTCACAGTGAATGAACAGTTTTACCAAAAGTTTTCAGAAAATTCCATTTGTAATTATCTGCATCATCTAAATCATTCCTTGTAGACAGCCGCGGTGTAAATCCACTCAAAGCCAAATAAAAACTGCAGTAATGTTAGTCTTAAGAACAACTTTCCTTCAGCCATATCTTCACATGCTAGTCATTTCTTTACATGAAAAACAGTTTCAGCAGATAGAGCCTATTTCTTTTGTATTGTGAAAACCTGGCTCAAAAAGTTTTAATCTTCTCCATACTGACAGATCCAAGTTTTCCAGCCACAGCTGACTGTACCTATGCCATTTCTGACATATGCTTCCCTACTCTACTCTCCCTATGATGGCAACTCCATAACTTTCCTAGGCCATTTACCCTAGTGCTCTCTTTACTATATAATAAGTTTTCCAAATGTCCAATCTGAAACATCCCTGCTGTAATTTGTCCCATTCATCACAAACATGGAAATACTCTCTCCTGCTTTTTTAGATCATTATCGAATCCCTCAGTCTCATTTTAAATAGCCGCCTTTCTTTTGGTGTATCCTTGGAAATTCTATATTCTAGATATGGTCCTTCTCACCAGTCTCCTCTGTCCTCTTCTCAGTTTGTCCACTTCTTGCTGGAAAGAAGGAGCCCAGAGACATGATCTCTCTCACCACAGCCAAAGATTTGGCTGTAACTAGTGATTTTTTTTCTATTGCCCTAATATGCACCCCACTGTACCCCGATAAACACACAGAAAGAAAACACAACCCTCAGTTTCAGATTCACAAGAGGTAAGAAGTGGATGGCACTAAATACTGAAGTAGTGAGATTTTTTTCAAAAATGCTTAAGACATACTTGTATGCCCTTTTAATCTGCTACTTTAAGTGCTTCTTAAAACCAAACCTTACAAAATCCAGTCCTGAACTTTTAAATTAAGCTTTTTTCAGGCTGATATTCAGCATCAACATTCACCACCACTTGGTGTGCTTATCCCACGTATGAAGAACACCCTGACAATCCTTTGAGACTGAAATAAATAACTAAATCAATAAATCTAGTAACAAACATGGTAGACAAGGGTGCTATTTTCTTTTAAGCTTTGGTTGTGATTCAACTTTGCTTCCACAACAAAGATAAAGGGAATTTCACCAGAGACTTCAGCCAGAGCCAAATCAGGCCAGGATTAGAACAAAAGTCCTCTCCCACAGCACATGAAGAAAGTGCATCAGGACAAGTCTCACAGCGTCACCTGCCACTTAGATAACCGAAACCCACCACTGTACCTATATGTGCGCATAAAATGAGCAAGGAATTATATTTTGGCCTCAAGACCAGCTGGTATGGCATTCAGCTAAATGCTCTCAGCCCTTAAAACAGGGTGCCTGTACCCGATCAGAGCCACTGGATATGAACTCTGTTCTACGCTAAACTGTGAGAGCCTGGGCCTTCTCTGACAGAATGCCAAACAACCACGCTGACTCTTGAACAGCACAGGCAATTGCCTGTCACTGCTCAGCCTGTGCCTCTCCATGCTACAGTCAGAAGGTCCATAAGGAAACAGCAGTCTGTGGGAGATAGGAATGACAGAAGGTTTGAAGGATTTGGTAATATATGCCTGAAAATAGAAAGGACAAAGTTTGTAAGCATGTGAAAATCACATTTTTCTGTTCAAATCAATTTGGTGTGACCCCAGCTTGTCACCCAGGGAGAGAATTCAACCTGATGGACATGGAACCTCAGCACTGAATGCTGTGTCTTTGCCCAAAAAGTAGGAAGAAAGCAGGTCCTGCTAAAAGGGGTAGGAAAGGACAGGGAGGAAGGGACAGCTGCTCTGAAAAGTCACTCACCCCCACCACCAGTTACCTGTCCCCGCAGCAGCACACAAGGCTCAGCATTAGACACTGACTGCCAGGGGAGCTTTAATGAAGGGAAGAGGGAGTCTTAAAACCTATAATCAAACCTTATACTTCATGTGAAAGAGAGAAAAATGATGCCTTGTTTTTAAATCAGTAATTCTTTTTCTTTGTTTTTCTTCTTAATCCCACTTCAGCAGTGTTATCTTATTCTTTCAAGCCAGCTGTTTTAACTCCAGAAATACTACCTGCACTGCTCAGGGCTTCAAGACAGTAAATCTTAGAAGGAGAAAACCGTTGCTACTCTTAAGATTAAAACCAACTTCTGCATCTTTTCCCTTGATAATAATGCCTATGAAGCAAGCATAGTTAGTTTAGACTGCAGCATAACTTCTTGCGGTAAAATCTCAGTGTTGCCTTCACGGATTACATACTGTTCAATGTTTCAATTTTTATTTTCATGTTTTTTTCAGATGGGCAGTCTCAGCCAAGCCAAAGGCACTGTTTGTAAATAGAAAGCTCATTTCTACTTATGGTCTGCAAGTAGACACTCAACAGCCCTGGAGTAAGCTGTGAGCCAAGTTAGAAAGCCTTTATATTCAATTAGTAGCTTTACTTTTCCTCTTGGATTTGTAACTGCAGAAACCAATTTAGCATGAGAATGAGCAGAAACCTGGGAGCTGTCAGAAGCACAGCTACACGCTAAGCAGAACTCTGTTTGACAGAAACCAGACAAAGAAAATACTGAATTCACTTCCCTGCCCTTGGCTCTCCCAGTCACCTTCGCATGCAGTGCTCCCAGGTCCCCTCTTCTCTCATTTCCAATTATTCCTCTTCACATATCGCTCTTGATGGACAGTACAATCAAATGTGCTGTAGAAAGGGAACTAGGGAAACTAATCAGAGGAATGTACATCATTATCTACTTGTTCACGTCTCATATATTTCTCTTTAAATAATTACCTGTTTCGTTAAAATGAGTTGGAATCCGAAGCAGGATTGACAGGTTCTATTTCTAATGTTAACTATATGGGGATCTATTCCAATGCACACTGAGAGCTCACAGACTACATGCCATGATAAGACAAGAAAGAGTAGAAAAAAACCACAAAACAAATAAACATTTGTTTAAGCTGTTTGTATTACTATTAACT
The DNA here is from genome assembly GCF_963264785.1 of Psittacula echo. Lineage (NCBI taxonomy): Eukaryota > Metazoa > Chordata > Aves > Psittaciformes > Psittacidae > Psittacula > Psittacula echo. The sequence goes on from NC_137738.1 coordinate 24,801,194, forward strand.
TTTCAAATTTTAAAATGCTATTTGATTTGTGCTTATATTATTGGTAAAGCAGTAATACCAGTATTTCGGGGAATCTTCAGACAAGTCTGAGAGGATTTTTCCTGCCTCAGACCAAAATAATAATAATTGGCTGCCTCAATAGCTTTATCAAGTTCCCAATCAAGCCACTTAGAGAAGCTATCATATTAGGCTTCAATGTTATAATTCTACAAGTATCTGAAATTACATTACATCTAAATGGAATAACCAATAAAACATGTCATTTCGCTCTGGTTCTTTTTGAGGATGACACTGATTTATGTTTCCAGAATTCCAATTACATCGCTAGACCACAATTAACTAATACAGTAGAATGAACCATAACATGCATATGGACAAACGATCTGAAATTTCAAATTGTGGCTTTGTTCCACTGAACAATACTGGTAGGATCCTCAGCAGTTATCACTGAGTGGATGCTCTTCAGAGCAGCCTGTGTATGCCAGGAATATTTAAAGTGTCGAGGACTGCCAATGACATAACGTCTACAAGCCTCTGAAGTGTTCAGGAGCGCCTAAATATAGGGCTCTTCACCCCTTTCCTGCAGTTGTGCACTATTTAGTACAATGCCTTCAGCTTTCTTTGCAGTCAGGGAATACCCTAGAAATTCTTCCTGGGAGGACCTAAATATTTTTTAACGTCTTTTGGAAGCACAGCTGGTCAAAAACAATTGTTCTGGAAGAGATCTAATAGAAAATCCTATTTTAGGGAAATGTAAATGGTTGGGGTCTTTTACTGGGCATCTTTCCTTCACAGGAAGTACACACAGCATTGTATTATCAGTAATACTAGTCCAAGTAGGTAACTTTGCCTATGTAAAAGATTATGGAAGAAATCACAGTTCTGATGAGGAACTAAAGTTCCAATTAGTTTCCAGCATTAATTTTTTGACCCAAATATTTTTTTTTCCTTTTTTTCTAAGGAAGAGAGAGTAAGGGTTACTTAAAAAGAAAACCCAAACAAACAAACAAACAAAAAACCCAAACACCCTTACATTTTCATCAAAAACATCTACACACCTTGTATTTCAGACAAGCCCTATTCTAGCTGCTTTGGAAATAAAGGCATGCAACAAAAAGTCCAAAGTGCAATCCTTTATGTACTATATTTCTTTAATGTACAAGATAACATCTCTTCAGTGGCTGAATTTAAAAAGTATTAAAACCTTCTTCTTACAACCAATTAATGGACTAATTCTTTAGCTCAAGTAACAAAATGGGCTTTCTTGGACTCAGAAAGTTACCGCTTGTAAATTCAGGACAATTTAACCATCTGAGATTGACAGTAGCACAGAAGCAGAGACTCCCAGAGTAACTTTTTGCCCTGCTATCCCAGGCTCACCAGAGCTACAAGCCATGGTGCTTCACTAAACATGACACCAACCATGAGTGCCATTGGAGCAAAGCACAAGATATTAACTCCTACTGGACCCAGTCACAGAAGGACACCTGGAGCTAACAAACCAAGCCAGACCCAAGCTGACATTACTCTACAAGAGCTGCCAAGGCAATGCTTCCCGGATCTGTAGGTTCTTGAAAATCATTATATCCTCAATGAAGAGCAGCACAGATGGATACTCTGCCTGAGTAAGAAACTCTGGCCTCCTGTCTGCTCCACAGAAGTCCATACTGGATTAGTAGCTCCAGCATAAAGCTATCCAAACTGTGAATGAGTTGGATGTGCATAACAGTCAGTCAGCTGTCTCCCCTTAGCCCTGCATCATCTGAGTTTTCAGAGTGTTTCGGTTCCCCTCTTGTGTAATGGAAAATCAACTATAACACAGAATTACGTTAAATGCTGGTAGAAGCATTCATGAGCCACATAAAATGCTTCTTGCTGTACAACAGGGACAGTTTCCCAATGCAGTTATTCCTCTCAAAATACGTATGCATAAAGTAACAGGCTGGTTCACTGAACTTATCATTAAAACTGGATGTTTGGAACAGAAGCGTGTAAGGGTGTAAATGGCTATACGGCGGCATATGCTAGTGCATGTGCGTGCGCACAAGCTCATGTGAACCTACCCATGCTCTGCAGCAAATGATTTTTTTCAAAAAATAGCTCATTATATTGTAAACTGCGTTATGCTGACAATAACTAACCATGGCAACTGCCAAATGTATAAAAAGGATACAAACACTCCTTTCAAAGCACAGTCTGTGCTTGAATCTGCCTTTTCAAAGCTTGTATGAAAACAGTGGGATGCAATAATACAAGTCCAATTTGTGAAGTTCTGCAAAACAGAAGGGAAGAGTTGAGTAAGTTTCTGAAGAAGCTGAATTACAGATTTTTCAGAATTAAAGTCAAAAGTATCATTCTGCAATCCTGCATAACACAGGCCACAGAAACTCACTCTGCAAGTACTGCTATGAGCCCACGCCTTCTGTTGAAATACCATGTACTGATCAAATACACTAGACAAAAAAAATTTCATTCACTGCAGGTCTCTTCCACTCTTTAAAGGCTGACAGCTCTAAGGTGTTTAGACCCTTTGCAGCTTCTCAGAACACTGATGGGATATGTATGTTACCAGGTAGCTTATTAATACGTATGAAAACCAAATCAGTCACAATATGACACTATCAACAAGCACAAGTAGCATCTACTGCAATGCATAAAACGATTGTAAACCCCAATTTTACTGAGCATGAACTATAAAATGCACTATATGGCTATTTTAAGCATGCTCAAATATTTGCCTAAGATACTCTATCTGATTGAAAAAAATCATAATATTAACACCAAATTATCTATGTCCAAAAAAAATTTTGAGCCATCTATATATGGTCCATAACAAAACACAGTGAACACATTTTCATGGACAATGATTTCCTCTCCATATATCAGACCTTTTTTCATTACACGGAAAAATTTGCCAAGACAAAAGGAAGAATTTAATGTAAAGTTTCATTAAAGAGTTTGCTTTCCTGCCTAAGACTAAGAAAAATGGCTAGCAGTTCCAGCTGCGTACACATTATGCAGCATGTAGTAACAAAGAAGAAAATTAAATTAATAACCAAATAAAGGAAGGGGCATGCCACCAAAGCTGATATCTTTGGCATGCACTCAACATACTTATAAAGCATGAAGCAACTACCTACTCTCTCGGGGCTTGAGCATCTTTATATATCTTCATGAGCTCACAGATGCTTGAGAATGTAAACAACTAGCTTTTCTAATTCAGCACTATCCCTGAGATGGGCAGGAGCCTGTCTCTGCTGAGACGGAGTTTGACGATCACATAAGCCACAAGGTACTCCTTGATATTTTTCTGAGGGTTCTAAAAGAAAACAAGCCAGTTTTGACAAGCTGCTGGCATTAATACCAAAAGCACTGCCAATGTGCTCAAGGCATTCAAAATGTTAACAGGTAGTAGACCAGATGCTATTCACATTACTTCTATTGAACTTACCTTTGATACTATTAGGAGTTCAGCAAAAAAAATTCTTCCCCTCACCAGCATCATCAGCACTATCATCATCACAGCATTGCCACCAAACCATAATGTTCAAAAAGCCTGTGGAAGGAATGATCCCCAGGGTGTCAGCACAGATCACACCTACAGACTGCAGCTAAGTTGTGAAGACCATTCATCCATCTACAGATTATTTCCTGCCATCCTTGTTTCCTTGCAGGCCCTTCAGCCAAGAGCAGGAAGACTGTAGGAAGCCAAGACTGTAGGAAGCTGAATTGTTCTGGCATCCTCAGCTAACTCCTGGCCACATTCTTCCCCAAGGCTCTGCTGCCTCTCTTCATGTGGCCTGATGCACATCTATAATTACATGAACAAGACATAGGTACCTACCAAAAAGAATGGGCATCACTGCTATTCAGGCACCAGCAATAAATGGTACAGCTTCTGGATACAGGCTTTTGCCTGCTTGGCAAAAATTGTCTGCTTTCCTCAAAAAGCATTGTCTGGATCAAAAAGGATTGTCTGCTTTCCTCAGACTTCCTCATGCTGGTACAAGCAAAGAGAACAAACAAATCTCTCTTCAAGGCAAAAGGTTTCAGCTAATCTTCTTGATACATTTGTAGGAAAAGCCTTCTCTGGGAACAGAAGCATAGAGTGAAGGAACTTCATGAATCTTGTAAGTTCGCTTACGTAAATTAATTTGTGGGGAAAAAATAGTAAGTACAGATCTCCACAATTCCAAGCATAATTCACTTTACATTGGGCATAACTAGAGGCAATCTCTGAACAGTGCTGGATAACACATACTTGTTTATTTGGGGCAACATTTCTTAACAGCAAGAATAGAAAGTACTACTCAGTAGTACTCAGGTGAAAGGCTGAGAACAAGTAACAATAAGAATGAGTAAGGCCATTACTTCTCACATTGCCTACCATAATTTTGCAATATCTGCTCACAGAACATTGCCATGAGACTTTTGTCCACCTGCAGTGCTCCATTCAGAAGATGAAACATCTTTCCTCTTCTATTTTGGTCTATATTAAAATGTTCTCATTAAAGTTAGTAGCGGTTAGCAGTTAGCACTGGGAGCAGAATTGAAATCCAAATCATGTACCCAATTCTTGCTACTCACTATTTTGAAAAAGCATTTCCTATTGTTCAGAATTGCTTCACTGTATAAGTCTGTGCTAAAGGAAAATGGGAATCTCCTGCTGTTGCTAACATACACCAGAGAACTACCATATAGAAAAGACATAAAAACCACAATGAAAACTGTCTGGCAGTACACCTTTTTTGCATCCAGTGGTTAATGCTTTTAACTAAAATCTGCTTTCCTTAAATATCTCTACCACAAATCTCCTTCTGCTCACCTAAGCCATTACAGCTTTCTTAATGACTGCTCCTCACCTTTCTGTTTGCAATATTTAAGTAAGTTATCTGATGTAAAGCACTGGAGTAAGCCATCAGTTGAGCGTGAAAATGCAAATGCTGTAGTTATTGGAGCTAACAGAGCCAGCCTGGCTGCAGTTCTTTGCATGCACATTGGGATGACTTGCTCACCGAGGCTTGGGAAGGCTCTGTTGTGTCAGGCCCAAACACACTGTACTCCCTCATTCTCAGAATTAAAGTTCCGGATGTTGTTTTTTGGGGGGATAATATGCTGCCAGCAACAAATATGGTACCAGGGGGCCTGGAGAGCTGGGGTTTGAAACAAGGGCTCCAGTAACATAGCATCCCTGTAGTGAGGAAAATCACCCAATCCCATCCATAGTACACATACAGAACACTATTCACCTTGATCCCACTGTCTGTATTTGGGCACTGGCTCTACACTGGGCTCCAGTCTTTAAATTCTTTGTTTTAAGGAAAAAAGAAATGGCAGCAACTGAAAAGCATACCGTCTTCAAAACCATACCCAACCCCCAACCCTCTAAAGACTCATTTCAAGAGCTTTACAGAAGTACCAACTTAAATTAATTATTTCATTCACACAGTGAAATGCCAGGACCAGCATCTCTCTTCTCTCATTCTGTCCAATGGTTGCCCCAGATAAACAGGCCTTAGTTACAGTTCACAGACTCTGCCACACGCTCCTCTCCATCACAGTTTCATTTCTAATGAAGGCTTTGACACCGGTACAGTAAATGATAATCTGCTACTGAACTTCTAATTAAGCATACAGAGCTGATAGTGATAACCTTAGCATCTCTGCCTGACTTCTCATTTTAGAGGCCCTTGAGATTTCCATTTCAATTTCTAGCTTCTCCAATCACACACGAATAATGAGATTGAAAATGCAAGTAATGCAATATGGCACACATCCTCAGTGGTACCACAGTACTGAGGGTAAGCCGTAGGTGTCAGAAACAAGCTCCTGTCAAAGGAGAAAGCTCGAGACAAAAGAACTTCAATCAGCAGAAAAACAGGCACATTTTTTGGTTTTGACCCACATTAAAGTATCAGCAGCCTTGCAATCATTGTATTCCTCTTTGAACAAAAGCCTTCTTTTCCATTAGAGAAGGTGAGTAAATTGAACCATTAATCTTTCTGTGCTCAGTTGTTCCATATCAGATCTATACAAAACTGTGTTCTATGTTTTTACTGGATTAGTTACTGAATTTTTACTGAATTAGACGTTCACAAATCTAATGTTGTCCTACACCAGTATATTTTGTGAAGTCTTATCATGTTAAATGTTCTGCAAATTTCTTCATTTCCCTCCTAGAGCAATTGGCCATAAGTGCAACCTTATTACTTGAAGGGATTGTATATTGTTAAAGCAACACCCATGTGTCGTATTAAAAGTATATTGAGAATCACAGGGTTTGGAGTCTCAACATATACAGAAAACAGGGTAGACGAGTAAAGTTTATGTGTTTTCCCCTACTAGATATGTTTCCATAAGTTCAAAACTGTTGAGTGCCCTGACAGCTCTAAAGAATCTTGAATCATCGGACCTCACTACTTAGGTTTGCCTTAGAAATTCTAAATCTTATATGGGAAAGTACTGTACTTACAAAGTTAGTTTGAGCTTAAAAGTCCAAACCAGTCAGTATGTGCACACTGACCTCTATTTCAGCCCACGTGCATGGCTGAATGGCTGGCTTTGCATAGTGTCCGACATGCAAAGAAAGTTACAGCAACCCTAGACTAGCTCTCTTAGAAAGCAAAGCAAAAAAGAATAAATATATATATACTTTTATATTAATGGTATCTAAAATGTGATTATCACATCCTCGATCAAAAAAAAGCACTAACTATTGCATCACAGATATCACTGTCTGGAATGCATAAATATGCATGAAATATTTCAACAGAAAACACTGCACATCCAGCTCCAGAGATGTAAATTGGTCATATGTTACTTGGATGTGCACCAAAGGCACAATATAAACAATCTGTACAGGGAAAGAGCATATTTGTATCAAGGGATGGAGGAGGCTTGATAATGGGATGGTTAAGTCTTGATAATAGGACGAGTAAGTCTTTCATTTGTGCTCTCATCCACAATCCAAAGCTATCACTAAATTCTGAAAGTCAGTAATAGCTTCAAACTGGATATGACACTGCATGCCATGCTTTCAGAATTTCAGAGGAAAATGCAACAGACAACAAAATCCACCACTTTCAGACAAGGTACTCTCTATATTTACATTTATATGAAACGTACAGGGAACAATAAGTGATACTAATGATACAGTGCTACAGTCTGTATTGTTATCCTGTCTTTCATTTACTCTGATATAAAGTTTTCTTATAAAGTACATACGTTTATACTGGGCCATATTTAATATCATGACATAAATCTCAAGCTCAGTAAACAGTGCATACAGTATTACTTTCTTTTTTTAAGAAAAGTTTTTGCACAATCTTTTAGTATGCTTTTAATAATTTGAAAAACATTTGCAATTTTTCATTTTTTCCAAAATACAGAATAAGCCTAAGATAATGCAGGCAGATACATCAATTTATTATGTTACCAATTAAGGACAGAGTTCTACATTTCTTCTGCAAAGAATGTATACAACTAGAGGGTTTTTTTTTCAAGTCATACTTCATTGGCTTTTTTACTGTCTTTTCATGGGAAATTCCCATCAAATATAATAAGGATGAAACCAATAGAAGTTTGAAAGAAATTAAACAAACTCTATAGAAATTACTCTAAACAACATAGGGGTCATAGGAGAGTTCAAAAAAATATTTATGCAATTAACTGAATACTATAGCAGAGGCATTACCCTATTAAATCCCATGAGCTGTTTTAAGAAGTCTATGAATACAAGATAGCCCTCCACCAAATCCTACAGGACTTTTTAATCAATGAAACAAATACCCCAGCTCTCCTCAGGAGCATTCTAACAGGAAAATGTACATAAGAGCAGTGAAAAGTTTGCAGAAAAATAACTCATTTTAGCTTTATTTTTTAGTAGGATTTCATGAGAAGCAGTGCAAGTGAAGGCAGGAGAGAACCAGGGAGAAAAGACAATCAACAAAGCTCACTTTTTACACCTTCGTAGCTGATGGGAAATGATGAAGAACAAAGTAAATTAATGAATAATTAAAATATTCTTATTATAATGGACCACAGGATGGAAAACTACCAGTGAAAAGGAGGACACAATGAGATACGAGGTATATTGGGATTAAAAAATACTGAGCAAGAAAAAAAAAAAAAACAAACAGAGGCATTGATGCTGACCCTCATTCTATGGGTCTCAAACGGACAGAATTCTGAAGGAAGAATCAACATTTTTGGTCAGCAATTTTTATTTGGTGGAGAGCAGAAGGGAATGGGGAAGGGAATTTTTAGTTTCCTTTTTTAGGTTGAAAAATATGATTCACCAGCAGTGAGTCAATGCAACTAAAAGGATATTTTAAAAGCCAGGAATTCAAATATACTATGAAATAACAAATGCAGAAGTGAAGCTGTTTGAAAGAACATTTCTGAAGCTTTCTTGCTTCATTTAAAATGCAAGGCGCTTGTCTTGGAAATGATAAATTGAGACAATACTTTCAGGCTCCCTCAATGCCATTATACCCAATCATACAGGGTGACATTTCTTTGATTTCCACTCCAAGACTTCATTACATCTTGTATAATTTCCCACCAAAAAGAACTCAGAAGGGAATAATTCAGTTAGTGTACAAGTATATTTTTCTATGCCTACATCTCTGTTTCATGTATATTAATAATTGACGTGTTCATGTAAATTGACAAAATGATCAAGCATTCTCATTTTAGTCTCTGACTTTGGAAATCAAACTGCTGTCTTTAAGTTATGTTTTAAATAAACTGTGAATAAAATTACTATTCCCTTGCAATAGGAAAAATTGCATCTGATAGTTTTGGTTCTGGTGCTTGAAACTGCTAACCCAACCTTCAACCTCTGTGAGGTTCTGGCCTAGCCCACACAACCTGTCTATGCTGGACTCACACAGCTGGGTAGCAGAAAATCTATGAGGCAGTACGGCATTTTCTCATAGTCTTATTGAAAATTAATTTGGCCTATTTTAGGGTTGCTGAGTCAAACAGAGGACCCTGTAGGATAGAGTCTGACAGCAATAAAAGTCTCAGTACTATGGCATTATCATCCTCCTTCTTCTGGACAACTTTAGAAATATATTTGAACAGATCTCTTGCCCATTTATCCACTGAACACGTTTCCTGCTTGAATACTTCTTTGCCTTTTGCATCCACAATGAAGGCTTGTGGTGCTGTGAAAAAGGAATCTTCAAAGCTTCTGCTGCATTTTTCAAAATCCAGTGAAGCATAGATTACAAACGAAAAAATGTAAAGCAAGAGTTCTGGGCTAACCAATAACCCGGTAGGACTGCAATTCAGAGAGGATTACCAATTCCTTAGCACTGCCTTCACAGCCACAGTGTCTTACAGTGTATTAGAGAGATTATTCTGAAATCGTCACTGTCAAAAGTAGACATCCTGGAAGTAAAATGCAAGTCATTTAACAGCTGAGCTGAGCTCCCCAATACAAAGATTCACTCTGCATCAAAGAGAAAAAATATATTTATCTTCACTTTGTTCTTGCCTAACAGTATGTCTCAGCGTATTGATTGTTCTGCCTTTCCATCCTAACATCCTATCAAATCTGCACAGCAGCTTCCACAAACACAGTTCTATTTCACTAGGACTTGTTGAACACACCTACTGTGATAGCAACAGACCATGACCCAAGCCAAAGAAAAAACAAAATGGTGTGTCAAAGTTCTCAATGTCAGCAAATATCCATGACGGTATTGGTTTTCTCACCTTTTCTTCTTTTCTTTCTTTTCCTTTTTTCTTTTCTTTTCTTTTTTCTTTTTTATTTTCTTTTTTCTTTTCTCTTTTCTTTTCTTTTCTTTTCTTTTCTTTTCTTTTCTCTTTTCTTTTCTCTTTTCTTTTCTTTTCTTTTCTTTTCTTTTCTTCCAGAAAAGCCTCACAGATATTTTCTCAACCCACAAGGTCATGTTGCTGATTCATCAGCATCCTTCTACCCCTGCATCCCCCCTGCTGCCTCTGTTGTGCCACTGTAGAGCCCATGCTAATAAGCCCAGCAGACTTACTAGCCTGGGCTTTGCTACATATTCAGCTTCTGGTGTGGGTGTGTACCACAGGGACAGCATGGAGTCACAGCTGGGAACGGGAGAACAACATGGAAGTTTGAGTCAGCTCATCAAGGTTATTTTACATGATGTACATCATAATTGAGCCTCCATATTTTCTTACTCTAATCCACAAAGATTACAGTCCTGGCTCTGCAATCATTAATACCATGTTTGCTTATTCCTGGTCAACCCAGCAGTTCAATTTGCTCTTAAGTGGGAGAAAAGCATACAATTGTATTGCTCTTGACCTAGCTAGAGAGTTCATGCTGGCATTTCTGTGAATGCTGGGAGGACAGATTATACTCAATACAGTTGAACAAGCTTACGAGGGCAAATTAGCTCTTCATGTCCTTAGACATGAAATAGCAGAATGGCTTGACGTCATTTCACTAATTTACACCATTTACCTTGTGTTTCTCATCTGGTTCTGGAGATGGCCTGAAAATAAATTTACCAATTTGTGAAAGTGTTGCCTGATGCACTTTTTCACTTGGTGCTTCCCCTCTGAAAGAAACACTTTTTTGATATTGAAAGATCCCAGTTCAGAAATCACTGAGGTACATGCTCAACATTTTAAAGTCCAACTACAAACTACAAGTGCTTAATGTAAGTCCATGCCTTAGTAGCTTGAGGTATAAAAAATAAGTAGTGCCTTACTGAGTCATGCAGAATCTGCTTCATTAGGAAAATACCATAAAAGCAACTTGCTTTTATTCCTTTACATCTCATACATGCTTCTGCTAAGTAGAGAATGGGAACACCAGGAACACAGATACACCTGTGAAACTGTTACAGAGCCACAAGATAAGACAACTAAAGAGGCACTGCATACATATCCCTAGTTTCAACTGTTCAACGCTAAGACAGCAGCTGTTACAGAGAGAGAAATTAACACAGTACTTTGTACTTCCACCCAACTATTCTGTGATTTCTTTCTGTCTTTAAAAGACTCATTTCCCTGAAACAAATAGAGCTTTTATTATTTACGGCTTGGCCCTTCATAAATTTGTGGGTTTTCCGTTGGCATCTAAAACTAATCCTTGAACACCCTCTGGACACAGAGAAGATTCTTTCCAAGCCGTTGCTTGACACTGAACCAAAATGTTTATTTTGATTATTTGAATGGTGGCTGAAATAGGGTAGTATATGCTGCTGTGCCAAAAATGGTACATTGTGGAAGTATTCCATTACCATCTAAGGATGGGAACAGCACAAAGTAGCAGCATGCTTCATTTATTTATTTTTTCCATTTTATGCCTATTCTTTAAAAACTCAGACCACTACTTCAAACATTTCATTCCAGACACTGTTCATCCTCACAAATATGACATGTATTTCACAGTCTTCTTTTTTTTTTTTTTTTTTGGGGGGGGCGGAAGTTGCAGAGTAGGGAAACAGACATTATATACACACTGAAACTTGTCCCTTTCTTTGTCAAGAGGCGTAGCAACTTTACTGCAAAGTGCTGCACGAACCAGCTATGTTTCACCATCCTGCACTTGGTGATTTTAGTTCTAAAGATCAAAGATCACTGACTAAAAACTACGATGACTGCACAGGGCATACAAACCACCACAGGACATGCAAAGATGCATGAATCAGTTTCTCCTGTTAATTTAAAGTGAAAATAGTACTACATTTACTATACATAGGCAGACAGACAGCAAAAAAATCCACTGCATTTTTCAGCTCTTATCTGCAGAGCTAGAATGTATACAAGGAGGCCCCAGACATGTAGTGCAGAGCCATGAATTGGTAAAATTTCATATTTCAACAAAAAAAGATGAATAAATAGTAAACTGATGCGATGACATCAGCAAAATGCTAAACAAAATACTGCTTATGCTGAAATACATACATACTCAAGGTTTTTTCCACAGAAAACAAAACAAAACAAAACGAAAAACACAACACCCTGGGGATGTTGGGGCTGAGATTCTTCAATGCTGAGCTGGTACTAAAACCAAAAGGAAATTAAGAATGACCTTGTACAAGTGAACCAGCAAATGATGCTCATTAACAACCAGCCCAAGTAAGGCAGCGTTGGAGGTAACCTAATGTACAGTGAATGAGGGTTACCATGGCCACTGCTTCAGGGACATTTAGAAGGAGCATAAGAATAGTAAAGAGAATTGTGTCAAGAGCATTACATATACATGATTAAAAACACGTATCAAGAAAACACTGAGTTAACATTTATTTAACAGAGAAAGGTGCTCCACTAATGTTATTCAGAACTGCTTTATGCATAAAAGTATTGATTTGATACTACTGATTAGGTAACTCCTTCCCCTCGGTTGTCAATAAAGATCATAATGCAAAGGCTCTGAATACAAATGATGCCAGAAAACTGTAGCAGATTGATTTTCTGTCTTTCTGACTGACAGATTATGTCATCTGAAATACCTCTTAATAATTTTAATTAGGTTCTTCCTTTTTTTTTTTTAGGTCAAATTAAATTTAATTAAAATTTAAAATTATCTCTGTAAAGGAACGAAGCTTGCCTTATTCAGCACCATTTATTCAGAGCAAGCTGCACTCAGATGACTGTCCAGTGGCCCATGACACTGTGCACAATTTATAATCCAAATGACAAAAAGAAAAAGAGAGAAAATAAATTTGATTTTAAGAGGAACATGGAGTTAATGAGTAAGAATTCTTCTTATTTTATTACCTAAACTACTGTGTCTGGCATCCAGTTAATTATCAGCTATAGCCTCAACAGAGAGTGTTCTTTTACAAAGTATCTGAAAAGTTAAAGCCTTCTTTTTCTGAAAATAAAGGCTTATTCCATGTAGGTTAATACAGAAAAAAGGTGAAGCCTAGAGTTTAGAGGTTGCCTTATTCAAAGCAGAACAATATCTGTTGTTGTTACCTTAAAAGTAATAAATGTCACATAACATCTATCAGACACCTTACAAAGAACGTGACCCAGCTTTCATCATATTAAAGATTGTATTGGTTTCAGTGGGAACTAGATCACTGTCTAATACCTGTCCATATACTGCCAAAAATAAGATATCTGGGTAACGCAGGCAGGGACCAGAGGGAGGGAAAGTCAGGGACCACATCTGGAAATATGAGAGGAGCACGACAGCTTTGCTAAAGATAGGCTTGATACTTCTGAGGTGCTTCAGTCCATTAGATTTATTAAAAATGAAATGTACCATTTCTAGGTTCAAAACTGACTTAAACTGTTTGACAGGCAAATATTTTCTTTATCTCTGAACCTTTGATTGAGGTTGCTCATATTACAGATAAGAAGAAGCCATATTTATTATCACAGTGGGGGAAAGCAACACAAACAAGAAATATCCTCCCACCATCCCAAGAGGTGTGCCACTGAGGTAGTAAGCTTGTTAAAAGATGGAGTGCATAGTAGGGAGTGCACCCAGCTCACTCCCTTTTAGTAAAAGGCAATCACACCAAGCAAAACAACACAGCAAGTCTATTAATTTGCAGTTTTTGTTTTTCAGATTTCTCTTGCCACCCTAGAACAGTCCCCAATTTGTGTAGCTCCCAGTCGCTGCAGACTGGCTTATTTTCATCAAAACTGACCCTTTTGCACCAGAACAGGTAGGCAAGGACTAAATAGGAAGGTGAAAGAAAGGGATTATTTCCATGGCTACTTATGCTGTTTGTGTTAGTTGGTGCAACTGAAATGCTTAAGGGACATTAAAACATCATGTTGGAAGTTAGTCAGAAGTAAATAACAAGCTCCTAAAATTGGCCAAGAATAAGGGCGTAGAAAGGAAGGAATTATGTCCTAAAGGAATCTCCTTAGCTCTTCCAAGCTCAATTTCACTCAAGTTTATCCTAAGGCAAAACACTTGCTGTTCTCAAAGTGATGAAGCCTGAATACAATGTCTTACTCAAACCAACGTCTTGCACAAATTTAAACACTGCATTAGAAGTAGAAAGTACTATTTAAAGTAAATAACAAGTGGCAGTAACCAAATGTTTAGATAATTATTTTTCCATTTTTTAGTGCAACTGCTATGTCCCTTCTTTATGTTCAACATCTTTCTATACAAATAGCATCACTCAAAAAGAAAAAAAAAACAAGTCAAATGGTCAAATATCAAGCACTGTGCATCATGAAAATAAGTGGGAGCAAGATCGATAATTTTACAACTGAGAATTTGTGCAATTAAGAGACATTTAGGAAAATATTTTTGCAAACCGAATATTTCATAAATTTTAACATAAATGCTTATTCACCAAAAAACAAATATATCACTCCATCGTTCCTCAGAGCACACAGCTTCTCAGACTAGCTCTTTCTCCTGGCCTCATCCCTGACTTGCAGTTACAACTTCCTTGCTGCTTTTCCAAGATGCACCCACCATCCTCTCACTCTCCCCCAGTCTACATTCAGGCCTTCCCATTTTGAGATTATACACCCTGAAAAGAGCATCATGATCACTCTGATCTTACATAATAGGCACAGATCTGCATTGCACATTCATAGAGATCATCATTAATGAGCTTCTACCAGTCTTCAATCTGCAACAGTTAATAGTCCTTATAGTAAAGATCTTATGTCAACTTTGAGCCTTCCTTTATTTCCTATCCATTGGTTCTTTTTACACGTCCAGTAGACTTGAGAGTCCTCAACTACCAAATTTCACATTGATGCAATTATGTTTAATCAGCTCTACTTGATATTTCTTTTTGATGAGATTACAAGTTATTTTGACAAGAGCTATTTTCCATAAATTCATGTTGATTGGCATTAATTATATTGCCTTCTTTTAATTCTTTATTAATTAATCTTCATTAATTTCAATATGCTGCACTGTTTTACACGGCACATAACTGGATCTCCATGAGCAACAACGTGCTTTCAAAAGGATACAGAAGTCTAAAAAAAAAAAGCTGCAGGTCAAAAATCAAACACCATCTCCAATTAAGGTCACTGATCAGTCCTGACAAAGCAATTCAAACCCACCTGGGAGAGCAAAATGCTTCTTGCAGAAATAGCTACTGAGTGCACAGAGCTGGGGAAAGATTCAAAACAGTAGTGAGAAACCCCAAGCATACGAGGAATAGGCAAGCATCCCTCACCAAGGCAAGAGGCAGGGCGGGAATCCCTGCCAGCCTGCAGAATGCCTGAAGTGCACTGATGCTCCCAAAGACTTGGGGCCACAACCTGCATTGCTGTTCCCTGGCCATGTCCCTGCAGGAAAAACTCCATGAGAATATTGAGCACATGCCCAATTTGACCTGAAGAACTCCACTGCCATATACATGGCCATATCCACCCTTTTAGCAGGCTTTGCTATCTCTGTGTAGAACCCTACTGAATTTGGGGAAGAAGAGGGGTAAGAGAGGGTAAGGAAACAAATCAGAAAGAAGGAAGAGACTAATTTCTGGTTTTAAATGATAAGAAAATTGATCCTAAGGAGCACTTGGTGGCTATCTAGGCATATCACGGGAATCATTTAAAATACTGCTTTTTTAGCAACAATCAGGGTAACACTGTCTTCACTGATTAATTTAAAAAATCAACATTTGACATGTATACAACTTACAATTACTAATTCAATAAGCTCCATGAACGTTTATATAAGCGTACCAGCTCCGTCTTCTCTCTCACTAGCCATCATTTAGAGATTTGTTTGCTAATCATAATTTACACATATTTAGAAACCATACATTTTAACAAGTTCATGAGAATTTACATGTGACCAAAAGCACCAGTTCTCAAACTTTTATTGTTTACAGTGGTTTACAAATTCTTTTTGCAAACAAACAGAGCCAGGGCAGCCTTTCTGTGCAGATACACAAATTATCAGCTATTGTGGATTCACATCTCTGCTACTTCATGAAACCTTACGCTGGAGGTTGGTAATTGACTAACATCCTTTCTGGTGCAGCTTGAATCAATGATTTAACAACCAAGTGGGTTTTTTTATTACATTTCTTTACTTAACTAAGTAGTATTTATGTTTTGAGATGCACAAATACTTCCCCAGTGTTTGTCTATTTATTAAATAATATGTTTTGGCATCTCCACTTTCATGCCTTAGTATGAGCAATAGTGTAACTCAGGATGAAGTCAGAGATAACACCCCTTCTTCTCTTCTACAAGATTCTTATTTTAGCCCCCACTACAACCTCTTGCCCCTCTCAGGTGTGCTGAAATAACCAGTTGTATTGCAGAGCTGTAAAAAAAAATCACTGGATGATTCAGGTTACAAAACACTTCATGTTGCTTGGAGGGCTATTTTTAACATTGGCCATTCAGTAGTGTAGGAGTTGGGAGGAGCTGGAGACCAAAGAGCTCTTTTGCCCTTGAATCCCCAAGATCTAGCTTATATAGGGGAACACTAAATACTAAAGCCTGTGTTTGCTTCTACAGATTTTTAAAGCTCTCCTTTATTTGACCATGCTTTATTCTTCTATCAGATTTTTGGTAAAATACAGGGAATATAATGGCCAGAAGAACACAATTTCTCAGGAGCTGTACCCTTCCTGGTGGGAAGAGGAGATGGTGCCAGCCAGGTCTCATAAGCACAACTTACCGAGTGCTACAACATAAACTTTGAAGTAACAGACCGAAGAAAGAGAAGAAGAATTTTTCCCTTCATGGAGAAATTCTAAATGACAACAGCATCCCCACTATTGTGCAGAATAACATTACAGCTCAATGTGGGGCACTGCAGAAAAATATCTTCATGTGCTTACAGGTTTTTTTATTTTCCTGTGCTTGTCAGGTCAGAAAGCATTGGGTAAAATTAGGCAGATCCAGCTAGTCAAGAGAGACTCACTGAGCAAGTTATACAATCTCCTCCTCCTGATATTCATACTAAAGAGGAAAGTCTGAAGTCAATTTATAGACAAGTATCTATTTGCATGCTCCAGTATCATCTCTATGTCTCCAACTATGTGGGTGTGGAGGGTATTTGCTGTTTGCAAACAGACACATAAAGGGGAAATGCTCAACTTAAAAACCATAATTAGCACTTGCTGCTGTTTTTCCGTGGCTTGTGCACAAAATGAATTGTGCCTGAGCTGAATTTCCTGACTCTTTTCTATCACCCTTTTCACCAGTTGCTGAGGCAATAAAAAAACTAGAGCTGTGCTAGTTAGTTGCCATTGCAGTAAGGTTCATGGAGATGAATGTCAGTCTTGTTTTCATCTCTGCTGACCCTCCACAGTGGGAGTCAAAGAAGCTAAAGAAATTACTCTAGTTCCAGTGTGACAATAAAGAGTCCTGAACAAACTGGTGTCAGGCTCTTTTTCACTGGTGCCCAGCAACCGGACAAAAAGCAATGGCCATAAACTAAACCACAAGTTTTACCTCAAAATGAGGAAGAACTTTATGTTGAGGGTGGCAGAGCACTGGAACAGGCTGCCTAGGGAGGTTGTGGAGTCTCTCTCTTTGGAGACGTTCAAAACCCACCTGGATGCATTCCTGTGTCTAGATAGCCCTGCCTTGGCAGTGAGGTTGGACCGGATGATCTCCAGAGGTCCCTTCCAACCCTAACGATTCTGTGATTCCGTGAAACTGAATTATATAACAACTCCAACAAAAATTACAGTTCAGACAAGTCCAATTATTGGCCTGTTTCTCATGTGCTACAGATGCAGGGCTGGGACATGCTCTGAGAATCTGACAGGCGCTTACAGCATGGTGATTTTTGCGGGCAATGCAGCAATTACTCCCCTGCATTAATAAGATCCTCAGCCAAATTTCTCTGCAAATCACTGAGTAAGAAATCTGTTTGCAGACTGCTCTGTGATTATGCAGCCCCTTTTCAGCCCCATACCAGAGCTCTGGGCTTTTGCCTTCTAACCCTAATCCTAGGCCTTGGCTAAGCTTCAGCTCCCCCAGCCATAGCCCACATGAACAAACTCACAGGGGAGAAACCTTTCCACAGCTTGCACTGTTGTTTCACAACCTCTTTCCAGCCCCACACCCACTGCAGGCCAGAGTCCTCCCCCTAACCCAGCCACAACTGTAGGTCTGTCAGGGCCCTGAGGGCACCCATGGGCTTTACATGTCCTGCTCAGCTCCCTTGGATTTCACCCTACCTGCCCACAGCCCAGGACCCCATGTCAGCCACCAAGGCCATAAGTCCCTGCTCCAGCAGTGCCACAGCAGGGCCAGTCTCCAGCAGCTACCCACAGCCCTGTCGGCACAGACTACGATTATGTCTTTTTCCATGAAACATCAATATTTAATAGTTCCTGAGTATGTGAAACAGAGGCTCGGGCTGTCAGTGCTATTTGACTCCCAGCCAAAGACTTTGCAAAGCAAATAAGAATGAGTGTAGAACTCATGGGTGTTCTACAGTATTGCCATATTTGCTACAAGAGCAGCAGAGAAAACATTAGCTATAAAAATTACTAGATCTAAAATCTGAAATCACACATCTTCTTACTGAATGTATAATCAGTCTCTCCTAACTATGTATTGCTCAGGTAAAAGCAATAGGAAATACAGTCAGCATCACAGACTAAAACCTCAATCTTAAAGTTCAGACTTTGAGCATGATTTCTAAGACTAGTTCCAGCAAAAGCTGAATGGAACAATAATAAGATTTCCTATGAAAGCAGTTCGTACCTCTAGAACAGTAGCTCACTGAAGGCATAGCTCCATGATCTTTTCTCCAATAATACAATGGTCTCTTTGACCACTGAGATGAACAACCAGGATGGTCAGGGCTGGAGCATTTAACATATGAAGAGATGCTGAGACAACTGCATTTACTTAGCCTTCTCCTTAGGTGAAGGAGAGCTCTTAGGGCTGCCTACAGCTGATGAGAGCATTTAGAGAAGATAGGGCCAGATTCACTCTTGGAGATGCACAGGGACAGAAGGAGAGGCAAAAGACACAAATTGCAACATGGGAAAATCAAATTATACATAAAGAAATGTTTTTCCACCATGAGCATGGCCAGCTATTGGAACCAGGACTCGGACATTGTAGAAGCTCCATCCAGAGATATTCAAAGCTCCATGAGACACAACCCTGAACAGCCTGATGTAACTGGACCTGCTTTGAGCAGGGAGTTGGACTTAGCAATTATTCTGTGATTTTACAAACATTAGCCTTTAAGAGACATGCAAAACACTGTTGTAGTATATTTCAATACAAGGCTTTAAATATTTGTGTGCTTGACAAATACAAAGCCAGCAAGGGATAAAACCAGATTCTGCTGTAAATTAAAGAGGAATTTTCTTTCCATGAACATCTGGGATATTTGTGTGCAATTGCCATACTGCTAAACAAATTGCTGGCATGAAATAAAATAAAAGGATCTGTTTTCATTTAGGATATTGTCCCTTAGAGCTACATATTGTATAATGTGTTTGAGGTTTGAGTGTACTTATTTGTTAGGAATTAAATATAAACATAATTTTCAAAATTCAAGAATAGTGCTTCATGGCCAAACCAGAGATAAATCTGGATCAGAACACAGCTCTAAAGTCTGTTTTCTGAAAGTACCAAAAAAGTTGTAGTCACTTCACAGGTACAATTTCAGAAGTTACCTAGACGTGCAGGAACCTAGATTCCAATGAGAGTCACTGCTACTTAAGCTCATAAGGACTTCAATGATTTTCGGAAATCAGTTCTAGGCTCTTGAATCATTCCCATCTCAATGCTCTTGGAAACCTGGTCTGCTCAGCATTTTCAGAATTTTTTTTACTGCAGGAATATATGGTTCTTGTATCCACAATGCACTTGTTATTTTTAATACAAATTAAACCTGAAACTTTTAGTCTGGACTTACTCTTCAGATTTCGGTTTAAACTTCAGCCTAGATCCATACCATTCTTCAGGATGGCAGTTTCATAGCAACTGCATTAATGGGAAAGTCAAAACCTCAGTTTACGTACCTAATTGCTATACACAGAGTATAGGAAGATTGAGGCACTTGGCTCAACACCACCCCAGCCTGGCGCACTGCAAACAAATACGCTAACTCATAGGAAGTGCTGAAGACAGATATATCTGAAATAATGCCTTTCCTAGACCCACTTCTGTAGCACAGGCCTAGGCTGTGGAAAAGGGAGTCACAACCCCAATTTTCTTTCTGAGTGTAGTCACAAAGTAACACATAATGGCTGGCATCTCTCTTTTCTTTTAGATGTTGCTGCTGGAGGAAGAGAACAGCGGCTACAGCACCTGCCCCGTCCTGCTCTCCAGGTCTAGAGAAAGGCTCACCTCTTCTCACTCACTGCCAGTGGCCCCGTGGCTCCCACACTCCTCCCTACACAGTGGAGCATCCTCAGCTGGCTTTACTGAAGTGAGGACCTATTCCACCCTCACATATTATTTAGAGACAATCCTTTGGGTTGTATGCAGTATCATTTTTGACTTTTCAGGTTCAAGGATGTCTAGAATCCAGTCCTCCAGTTTTCTCAAGAAATGCACTGACCTCTAGGTTACTATACAAAAGTCAGGTATATTCGCAGAGTACGATGGTGGCTCCCTGAGGCATAAAGAATATCTGCTATCACCTCTTCTGTATAAATATTTGTGCATAATTAAGTGCCCTGGCATGAAGGTATGCTTCATTCAAGAGCTGAGTAATACTTAAATGCATTTCAGTTTTGAATCTCACTGAGATTGAGTCCATCTCCAGCCATAAAAGAAGCAAAATTTTTACAAGTCCTCTCTATTTGCTCTATCATACTACTCATTAAGCAAAAATAATGTGCAGACCACAATGGAAGCCAAAAAATCAGTGCTACATCTGCACCCATGTTTAAGGCATTCTGAAGATTTTTCTTCTGTGATACCAGATGGCAATAACATGTAACAAACTCTTGCCATGATGTAATATAGTTTCACACAAGATAACAATGCAACTGCTTCTTACACACAAATCCTGGTTATAGAAAGGATAAAGCATTAGAATGACAAATGTGATGAGCCAGATATAATCAAAATAAATTCTGCGTTCCTTTGTCATTCAACAGTTACTAAATCTAATGTGATTATTCAGAAAAGGCCCTTTATACTTCCTGCTCAAATTTGTTGACACTTAGTTTACTGATCCTACTGTTTGAATCCTCTGTGAAGGATACAGCCTCTGTGAAAACCCACTAACTCCTCTCCCCTTAGGTACGCCTTACTTACCTTCTCTGATTAATCCTATTGACTCAGGTGTTACTATCTTATCAGTCCATTCTTCACAGATGAACAAAGGAAATTTTATACAAGGGCTGCTCCTATTGCTTATGTTAGTCAAACTTTACTGATTCAGATTTTGCCTCTTCCCAGCAAACCCCTACATCTTTCCAGCTTGCAGACAATTACATTACATACTGCGCAGTTGTCTGAAGCGTTTATCTGTGTTGTTCAGCTTCTCCGCAGCAGACAGCATGTCGGTGCCTGTGGATTCTCTGAATTCCCAGAGATGGGAACCAGATGCTACCACAACTACGCGTACAAAAAATAGTCTCTCCCTATGAAAAAAGCCCTTGAAGGATTTTATTCAGATTTTATGAGCCATCAAGTGGAACAGCTGGGATTTTCTGGAGGGGGTGGGGGGTTCATTAGTTTCATCAAATCAGTGATTTTAAAGCATAGACATTTGCCCCAAAGCCTTTGCCTGCAGACACGATATGGTTTTTATTTCAGCTTTGGCTGCTAAATTCTTCTCTTAATTTATATGTCAAAATATTAGGATGTTCTTCTCCCACTCATGACTTTTCTGATCTGATTGTGTCAGCAATGAACACCCATCACCTTTGCTGACTGACATCCACAATCTGAGAGACAAAGGAAAAAGTAAAGCACTTATAACTCTATGAAGCCACCTTTTTTTTTTTTTCAAAAGATATATACCGATGTTCTTCGTGAAACAGACAAGAAATTGATGGAATCTCAAAAGAACAGGAAAACTGCACCACTGAAGCAGATGTGTGCCCAGAGAAACTACATATCTTGTTGCCTAAAAAGGCAAAAATTAAAATTGCAGATACTGGCAGTTAAAAAAAAAACAACTCACATACGAACAACACTGATGTACACCTACAAAAAAACACAGCAACTGAAAGACTAAAAGACGGTTGTTAATCACTCCTAGCTAAATTAAGAAAGTGAATAGTTTACTGCATTCTTCATGGCATTTTTTTCTTGAGGTTTGTAACAGCATTGTTGTCTGAAAGAGGAACAGAAATGCTATTCCTTGTTGCTGCACCTTCACACACAAGTGAGTATGTCTTACAAGACTGTTAAGTGATACTATTATGACTCTCTAATTTAACCTTTTGCATAGCAAAAGCAACAGATCTTCCCTACATTAAATCTCTTAAAGTCCCCAAAACTGTGGTTAACTATTACCTTTTTTGTTCGAATATCAATTTTAATTGAAAAAGCAGACACTAAAAGAGAACTCTCTGGTACCCTTCTTCATTTCAGCAGGTCATTGCCCTTTTCCAAGCATGCTTCCTAAACATGCACATTTCATTATGATTCTGAGTTTGTCTAGATCAGCTTCCTGCCACTACATCTTGACATGCTTTTGTCTGCTAGACTGGAGTCCTCTAGTATCACGTTTCTGTTCCCTGCAGAGGTTCCCTGCACATTGTCAACACATCGCTCTCTAAATCTGTTTGATAAACTAAAGTCAAGCTGTTGGAAGGCAGTTTTCCAAACTTTTAACCATCTGAGTGTCTCTTCTTTAAGGCTTCTCCATTTTTTCAGCATCTTTCTTGACTGTGCACATCAGAACTAGACAGAGTATTCCAGCAGTGGCCATATCTATTCCTACTGCAGAGTTACACTAACTTCCCAGTCTCTCTTCATATGTTCTTACTTGTAAAGGTATTCAAGAGTTTCATTAGTCCTTGACCAGGGTATCCCACTGTGTACTCATATGCAGTTAATTAAACATGACACACAGATCCTCTCCAGTAAGCACTTCTCAGTACATAAGACCCTAATCTGTAAGCATGGTTTACATTCTTTACTACTGGATTTATGATAGTACATTTGACACTGATGTGACACCTATTGTTGGCCCAGATGACTAAGCAATCTGTTACTAACAACCTTCCCAACACCATCTGAAAGGTTTAACAATATTTTTCTAGTTAGTGCCCTATGGAATTATGTATCTCTACAGAATCCCAACAGGAGCAGAGCCATTTAGCATAATACATAATTCATCTAGTTTAGTCTATTTAATGCATTCCCAATTTGTTTTGCATTGCTGTAAAGTATTAATCAAGAATTCACAGGGTGTTAACCCAGATAGCTCAGTGAAATTCACATAGATTGTATTGTATCAGTTGTACTTTATTAACTAAACATGTAATCACCTCAGGGAAAACATTCCAAATCAGTATGACCAACACTTGTTTTCCATAATTCTAAACTCATTGGCAGTATTTTAATTTACTTTTTTTAATTGTATCCTATGGCAGGTATTTTCCTCTTTGCCCTGGGTCATGTCATGTCCAGAATTGTTCCTGGAGACCTGGATCATTCCAAATACTACCATATTAGCTCAAAAGCACAAACAGGCTTTGAATCTTCATACAGTGTTCATATGCTCCATCCTGGACAGGTTAGTAACTTAGCTTGCTTACAAATAGCTTGAACAGGAGACACAATGCTGTCCAATTACTCTCTATGTACTACTTCCTTTCTAATGAAAGGCTGACTGATTTCTCCCTGCATTTGCATACAAAGAATTATTCAGAAAAGAAACAGAAATAATTTCTGTTAATGATGTCTCTTCTGTCTTTGCCTAGATTTCCACAGTTTTCATTTATTTGTCATTCTTAGATTCAAAGATATTATTGCTGGAATTCTCACTACAGAGTAACTAGCTTGGTTCCTTTCTGTCATGACTGTTGAGATAATAAAACCAAAGTTTGCCTCACTAGTTATCAGTAGTAATTTTTAGCCTGGTTACTCAAAGAAATGAGGATGACTAATACACAATCTATGTGAATCTCTCAGACTATATCCTAAAAGGATTTGAATCCATTGACCAATTTTAACCAATAGAATACAGAACTTAAAGAAATTAAGTCTCTACTGATTTCTTGAAAATAGACAGCTGAATAGAAGAGGCAGACCCTGTCAACACTTTACTGAAGAAATCACTGGCAATTCTTTATTAAACAACAGAAAATACACTTGGGTAAAAAGCCTTTAGAATTCTGCAATCACAAGAAAACCTCTAAAGCTACACCAAAAAGTCATGAAATCTCAAGAAATGCATTCACAGGGAAAATTGTTTCTGTTAGCTGCAATGTTCCTGTAATGACTTATTTCCTAAATGTGTACACTCATTTCTACTTTTATCCTTCAAAAGGTCTGTCTCCTGAAAGGCAACTAGTAGCGTCAAATCCAGATGCATGGTAGAAATCTCAGGAGCCCCTGTCCTGCAGGCAATTCATGCATATAATCCTGAACTTGAGTTATTTAGAAGAGACCAAAACAATAGTTTGATTGAAACATGCCAACAGACAGGAGATGTAAGATGGACATCATGTTCAATCCACTGGTCAGCAAAGAGGTAAGGTTCTAATCCTCTATTTGCTACAACCCACCTATGTGGATTGTATATAGAGGTACTGTGGTCTTATCATAGTTAATAATGACATCACAGGGATGCATATATACAAGCCTAACTGGCAGTTGTCTACCTAATGTTAAATTACCTGGCAATAAACAAATACATCAATATGTAAATCCATTTTTTTGTTGTAGTTTTTATTCTGTGTGCAGGAAAACTAAAACAGTCTGTATTCTTTGGTAATTGTAAGAAACAGCTATTCAGTGGTTGAATAGATTGCTCTCAAGGTTAAGAAAACACTGACTCTTCAAGCAGACGGTGGAGAACTCTACAGGCAGGGTAAATCACAGCTGGAATTTCGAGGCTGCTGGGACAGCACCGTAACAGTACTTCTTGTAACAGGAAAGTAGTAATCAGAATAAAAAGTTTGCCACTCTGAGCTTCCAGGTGTTTAGGAAAAAGTCTCGTTACTATGGATTTATGATCTGTTTGAGTGAAGGTAAGTTTGATGGTGTTAAAAACAGAGGGAAAAAACAACTGGTGGAGCATACAATTTTCTGCTATAGACAGTGCAACTACATCAATTCATCTTTCTCTCTCTGCAAGCCAAGATAAAGACACTGTAAATCAGAACTCTTATGTCAAGATTTAAGGGAAGCAAGAAATATGCAAAACAGTAAATCAACATGAGGTTGCCTATACTATAGTTGGCAGTCACAACTATACTACAAGTCAGAAGATTAATGCTGACCATTTTTACTTCTACTGCCCTGAGAGTAAAAGGCAAGATTAAGCACCAGGAGTCTTTGGTAACAGGTGCTGAGGGATTACTGCATATGCTGCTAGCAATTTTTTTTCTCAATGTACATGTCAGGTGCAGGGAAAGGAAGTGCTGAGGGAATGAAATAGCCTCAGTTCTTTTCAATTTTTCCTAAATCAGCAGGGAGCAAGGTGTTCATGTAGCAAGTACTCTAGCACCCCAAAAGCCCTCTTGGAAATTATAAGGCCAAATCTATCTTTAGTTAGCCTCCCCCTTTGCTATCTATTGAAACCAGCAGGAAATCACAAAATGTGGCAAAAAGTAGAATAGAAGTTGCCTCTGTTTTAACATGGTGTATGGAGAGCAGCAGGAGTTCAGCTTCCATATACCTAGGTACTTGTGTATTGAATGCTTGAAATCACTTAGGAGAATTAGGAATACAGCTCCATCAAAAATTGCCTACTTCCTTAGCAAACCACTAAAATAATCAGTGCTTCAGTGCCATACCATCAGCATCCAATATTCTTCCCTGCAATGCAAAGCTTTTGTTGGTACACAACATCTAACACATGAGAATCACAACATGAACAAGGCCAGCAAACTCATTTACAGGTCTAAATCTTATCTGTAATAGCAGCAATCAGTGAGGTATAAACAGAGAAAGCAAAATTTAAGCTATTATCTCAGAAACATCTGACAAATGCCATTGCTAACAACTGAAGAGAGAAGTCTCTTGGTTACCTGCTTCTGCCTCCACAGAGGCTGCATAACATTTAGAACTTCTACAGAGCACGCAAATTGCATGCTTTGTAGATTAAGTAGGTGTTTGCATTTCTGGCCCTTTTCATTGTCATATAATCAGTTTTTGATTCTAGGATCTGAGAGAGATGGAAAGTTTTTGCTTAGAAGCTAATGGAGTTACCATATAATTTCATGGAGTTGTACTTGAGAAAATAAGCAGACAAGGGGAAAAAAAAAAAAGAGGGGAAAGCACATATAAGCATATTGTATTCCTAGATGAATTTTTTAAATCTAAAAATTTGGCGTAGTTGATCACATAAAAATTAATAGGGCAAATAAATTCTAGACACAAGTTCACAAACTTGTATACTTAAAGTAAGAAAGAAAATGATGCAGAGCACTCAAACATTTACAGAAACAAATTGTAACTAAACACAGGAAACAGAAAAACGCTAAGATTCTGGTTTTCAGGGAATATATATTAGAAACAATTAATATAATGAACTATACTTGAGAAAAGATACCCATTTAAAAATCATCTTTTAAGCAGAAAAACCTTCATGGTATGTGTCCTTTGCTTTTTAGAACCAGATATTCGTAAGACGGAATTGGGGACTGCATCACAGAGGAACAACATAATGTCTCAAAACTTTTCAAAGAACCAAAGAAAATGGGAGGAAAGTGGAGCTTTACTTAGAAAATTACCAAGATTTCACAAGGCTGGTTACACAGGAAACTCCAAATCTTGATGACCATTTTGATAATGACCTTATTCAGTGATTGCCATTGCCACCAATACAAAACCTACCATGCGAGGCAAGTGCAGATCAGAAAACACCTGCTGTGTGCAGTGCACAGAAGCAGGTGTGGCATACTTCAATACAGATATAACATCAAAGTAACATACCTTCTGTAGATTGGAATTTTAATTTCTCTGTTCAATGGTCAATATACTACTGCATAGTAATGTTTTACTTTAAATTGCTCTAAATAATTATTTTTAAAATATGCCTAGTCCAGAAAACAGTATTTGTTAACTTACTGTAAATGCCACTGTACATCTGAAGTGGATTACTTTGATACTAGGAACATGAGGAGGATTCACATCCTTTTTATCAGTTACGTGCTTTGAGGCTAAGCAGATGGCATGCCCCTGCAAGTATAGAATTCTACAATAATCTAAGGGTAATTTTAGCTTATTTCTTTTTGTAGCACCATGGATCACTTTCTAATCCCTGTTTAAAAATCAGGGTCCATTATCTGTATTTTAAAGTGTGAATAAAAGCTATTAATCTTCAGCCAACATACAGTGGATCTAATTGGCACAAAGGCTCAAATTATTTCTGTTTCCAGAACAACACCAAAATAAACATCACAACTAGATTTCCAACCCAGGTCTAAAAGTACATACATTTTCTCAAGTTTTTGTTTAAATAATGGCAGTGTGCAGGTATCCAAAGATTCCGAGACCATGGTTTTGGACATATGCCCTACACGCTTTGTGTTAAAAATGGACCAAGTCTGGAATCTTGTTGCTAAACTTTTTTGTAATCAAAAGACATGAACCTATCCAAACAAAAGTGACACAGGTAATAATAAGGGTGGTGAGGTACTGGAATGGGTTGCCCAGGGAATTTGTGAATGTTCCGTTCCTGGCGGTGTTCAAGGCCAGGTTGGACAGAGCCTTGGGTGACATGGCTTAGTGTGAGGTGTCCCTGCCCATGGCAGGGGGGTTGGAACTAGATGATCTTAAAGTCCTTTCCAACCCTAACTATCCTGTGATTCTACAATACTCTGTCAGTTTTGGGAAAAAAAAAAAAAAAAAAAAAAGAATCACTGGAAATTGTTTGGGAGCCAAGGTAGAACTACCATACAAAAACAGAGATCATTCACTCACCACTGCTTTCCCTTGTCCAGGTGCAGCACTTAAGTCTTAATGATTTTATTGCGTATCAGATCATTGCCTCCACTACTAGACACTGGCTATTCTTGCATGTAGCTTGCACAGTCTTTCCTGTCAGGATATTTTTTGTTTGTTGTCATTGAATCACAGAAATGGAGTATCCTTTATGTTCCAACTGCCAGCCTTCTTTCACTTCAGAACAGTCAAGATTCCCTTTTAATTGGCATTTACTTTATACATATGAAATAACACCAATAACATGAAGTAGAAATGGCCTGTTAGGGGTTTCACAGCAATGGGGAGCACAGAAAAGCAGTGACTACAAACACAGGTCTCCTACATTTCTGATGAAATTGGAGCAAGTATGAAAGAACAGCCCCTGAAGTTGTGCACTCAAACCTAGGTGGCAATTTTAAGTATTTGTTTCATGGTCTTTCAAGTGGACTGAGATCATTGTGATTGAAATTTACCCTACTAGTCAGTCCCAAGACAGGCTTTGAAGGTAGAAATATTTGTGAAAATGATTTACAGATGTTTTAGAACTTACCACCAGCATTCCTACTGAAAGTCAGCGTATGGATCTTTTATCGTAACATAGTTCTTTTTACGTATTTCTTATGCAGTATATAAGAAGGATGAAAGAAAAGAGTAGAAATTCTAATCAGAGTTGTTAATATATAGTTCTTCAAAATGTCTGAGAGACTGACCACAATTTAACCGTTACATTTAGTTTGCTCAGCTAATGAAAGAAAATCCTGTTAGGTTCTGCATACTTTGGACAGCAAGAAACCAAAATATGTTTTCACCTAAGTCTCAGACAATAATTTTCTCTTAGGGATGTTGAGGTCACCACTATTTGACATCAAGGACTTCTCAAGCAGTGTCTAAATCAGGGAACCACTGCATGGCTTGAAAGAGCAGTTAGGTTCACCACTCTTCAGCATGAAGAAACACTGTCATCAGAGTAACTTGTTTAAAACCATTCAAAACTTCAACAGAACTTTCTTCAGAAAAGCACAGAGCACAGGACAAGCAGGTTTCGCTCTCTGGCAATGTTCACAGGCTCTTTCCTGACAGCATCTCAGGCCTCAGCAGCACCAACGCCCTGGGTGTGCCAGAACAGCCTGCTGTGCACCTGCACAAGTTACCAGAGTATCAGGAACAGATTCATGACCTGGCTCCACATCTGCTAGTGTAATGCTTCAGCCTCACCAGTTACAGCTGGACTACTGACTCAAAGCAAGTTTTTCTCCCATGGAGCTTCCCAAGACAAACCTGGGCTCTGTGGTACAGGAATGCCCACTCCAACCCTTCTCTTCTAACTGCTGCCTCTCTTCCTTATCTTGGTCTGCTGCACAAGTTCCAACAAACCCTCTGTTACAATGCTAAGAAAAGTTATTTGTGAATTTGTTCCAGACCTCTGAAAAATTCAAGCCAGGACCTTAAAATGGTATGATTAGTACACAGTCTATAAGGAAAAGCCCTGGTGTTCAGGGATTCTAAGTCTTCAACAATTTTTCCCCATAAGCAGAAAGATGATGCAGATTAACTACTTCCTTTAAGTTTCACCAAAAATCACATAATATTGCACCTCTAAGGAAGAACAGCAAACATCAAAAGTTAATATGATATGATGATAGTTTACCATGTGTGTGCAAAAAACAGCAACGCATGAGATTCTGGGGTCTCTAGAGTACTAAGTCATCAAAACAGCACATTGGCTTTAACACAAGGGTCCCACAAATAGTGTCCTCACATAAGCTTTGTAGTTCATGCAATATGTTCCATATTTTTAAAAAAGATTTGAAAAGGATTCTCGGAACTGGATGGGATATCTGTGGACATTCAGCAGTGTTTTGAACACAACATTTACAATATTCCTTGGCAGTAAGGCACTACCTCACCTCCTCCTCTCCCAGCTGCCAAACCACACAGGGATGGGGAATGAGTATAGAAAGGGCTATCAGCGGTTTTTCCAAGAACGGAAGCAACTGTAACTAGAGCTCAACCCATGTCGAGAAGCTACATGCCAGTTACACATGAAGCTAAGGTTTTCTATTTGCCTGGTTTTCTTCCAGCTCCAGGAAACAGAATTGCATGTCAAATTCTGTGTAACCAGTTGAGTTTTGCAGCTTATTCAAACATGAGCTGTTAAGCTGGTTTGTGGCTTCATACAGTTTAAATACAACAACCAAACTCCCAATACAAAGTCTAGGGCCCTCATATTGAAAGAATCCTTCAATCCTCTTAAGTCACTATTAGACCTTCCTACTTCAGTGGTCCACAATATCAAAATCATATTGTGTCTATATTTCACACCTTCCAGTACCTAAAGGGAGCCTACAAGAAATCTGGAGAGGGGCTTTTTACAAGGGCAGGTAGTGATGGGACAAGAGGGAATGGTTTTAAGCTGAAAGAGCATAGATTTAAATTAGATATTAGAAGTTCTTTACTGTGAGGGTGGGCAACTGGAACCAGTTGCCCAGAGAAGCTGTGGCTGCCCCATCCCTGGCAATGTTCAAGGCCAGGTTGGATGGGCTATAAGCAATCTGGTCTCGTGGAAGGTGTCCCTGCCCATGGCAGGAGGTTGGAACTTGATGATCTTTAAGGTCCTTTCCAACCCAAGCCTTTCTGTAATTCTATTATTTTGTCTCAAAATAAGTTTTAAAATGTCTGGACATTTCTGTGTTTCATTTGAAAAACATGCCTTGCTACATCTTACAACAGTAGCATTGTGTGGCCCTGCTTAGCATTTAAGCTGTTTAAAGACATGGAAAATGATCCCTAGAACAGATTTTTCAGTCTACTTTCAAGATTATCTATATTCCCTTTAGGCTCAATTCATCCAAATATGACTATATCTGATTTCAGACTGAGGTGGGCTTTTGTTCAAGATACACTGTTACACTTCCTGATCAACAACAGGAAACAACTTTGAAAACTGCCATTAAAAAATATCTCCTTCTCAAAAACTTTTACCTTTTTGAAGTCAAAAGTGAAAGGAGCTTTTACAGTCCTCCTTTCTCCTGACACAGTAAAAGCTTTTCCTCTTCAAGAAAGCAACCTTACTGTGACATGGCAAACAAGGAACGGTACCAAGATCCTCAAAACCTTTAGGTATTGTAAGGACAACGGAAAGGTCCTGATCAAGTTTTGTCTTTTAGTTCCTACACCATGCTGCCACCCTTTGAGAGACTACTGAAACTCTACAGCCCAGTCACAACAGAGTTTTATTCAGAAGGGCACAGATGGGAACAAAGTTGGTTCAATGTCCCTTGGGCTGCTACAGCTTTACAGAGGCTTCAGAGAGATAAGCAAAAGAAGGACACAAGGCAAGAGGCTAGTACACTTGAGACCCTGATGGCCAAAAAAATGCAATGCTTCTTATGACATACACAAACTGCAGCCAAATGCTAACTAAGCTAAAAAACCTAAAATGCTCTGCAAATGATTATTTTTGTGCAAAGAATCTAACCATTATGTCACATTCACTACATGCATTCATTTTATCACAAATGTGTACCAGTAACAAGCAAGATGATGCCAAATTAGCATGGACTGGCAGATATGAGAGACAAAAATGATTGATAGCGCTGAACAGAAAGGCAAATTTGGTACTTGTCATTGAAAGTACAATCAATTGAATTCAGTTTTTGTGTCAGAATCAGCATTAGGAATACATTATTCATACCTGTATCATCTAATATTCATAAGCCTACCAGCAAAGCACTTTGGACAGTTTTCAATGTTTGATCCTTTAAAACATTCACATACTGTCCATCCCATGGGACCCTGACATATCATAAGTTCTCTTGCAGCGATATCCTAACAAATGACAATTCACAAAAGCTGTGTCCCTTTTAGCTGACTTGGAAGTCTGCCAGCTATAGATCATGAAACATAACAGTCAAGTATTGAGACAACTGGGAAGTCTCCTGGCTTTTCAAAAGATTAAGTGTCAGTGTGGCCTTCAGACACTTCTCCATGGCTCAGTGCCAGCTGTAGGCTAGTCAAGTAAGTGTCACTGTTGGACTAGCAGTGCCCAAGAACAGAAAAATTATGGGCTCCCAGTATTCCACTACTGATGTTTCTCAAGTAATTACAACCACAAGTTCCCGTGGATGTCTTGACATTTCCTCCATACTATAGAATTTTAGTTAATTGGGGTTTTTTCCTGGTGATGGATGACTTTTATATCTGAGCTTCATCTGAGGTTTGCTTTGCTTGTTAGGGAACATAGAATACTGACTGTAGCATATTATTAAGATTTCAAAAGAATATTTTCTACTTCCAACTTCAGCTTCACATTAGCAAATTGCACTGGCTGTGTAATAATTTCTTACATGCTGACCATTAAAACATTGTTATGTGTCACACATTCAGAAAAAACAGGCGTAGCTGGTAGTCACCACTCCATGTGCCACATACAATCAGATAAAACAAAAGTTCAGAATTCATATGCCTGGTATGAATGACTGTACAAATGCTGTAAACAGCATACCATGTTAATGAGTTGACAACCACTACCTTCTACTTTGTATTTTATAGTACACACACGTGGGTTTTTACACTTCATACGCCAACTTTACAAAAACACAAATAGACACATAACAGGCAAAACAAAAATTAATGAGAAATCCACATTTTTGAAAACCAGTTGCGGATTTTCTTGTTAAAAGGTCAAGCAGTGCACAACTGACTTGGATTCGCTGCTTGAACTGTCAGCACATGATGTAACTTGAAGTCCAACACAGAACTGACTTATGTAAGTGATGTTATTCTAATTATGCAATACCCCAAACTAAATCAGGCATTTTTGTCTTGCTGTATACAGTTTAAAAATAAACAGCCTAAACATGAGAACTCTGCTGGGCCAAGCATACCTAACAATTCACACCATCAGCTAGAAACTGACAGAGTTCTACTTAAAATGCTGTGATTTACACTAGGGATTTTTAATAAATTTAATTAGTTTCTTACATTTCAGCAGAGCGTACTAGGAGCAAATGATCTCCCTCAGCATAAAACATGGAAACAATGAAAAATAAATGAGTTAAGCCATCTTTTTAAATCAATTCATGCTAAAATATATGCTAATCCCAATCTGCACTCCAGTTAGATATTACCATATGAGTACATTCAGCAAATTTAATTTGAACTGCCTGCAGCAAATCAAGACCACAATCATCATTCACATTTGCTATTGCAACATCACACTGGTAAAGAAAAAACGGCAGAGCTGCCCCAAGCCATATTCACTGGGTCTTTTAAAATCCTACTCTTCATACTTTTACAAGATTCGCTTGTGTGACACTCATTGAACATATGCAGTCCTTATGTTTGTGAGGGAAAAACAGGAGAGGAAAATCTTTCCAGATTTACAGAGTCCAGGACCTTCACAAGTTTTCCAGTTACCTTTAAAATAAAATAGAATCATGTGGAATTACTAATAGTTGGCTTTCTCAAGGGTAGGAACTTAATCTGAATATGCTTGAGGCATTCAGTCAAAAGGTCATTCCATGTTTTGAAATTCAGATCTCTCACTAAATTGGACTGGAAGTGCTGTAAAAATAGCTTATTCTCTTGTTATTTCATTACTTCCACAACTGTTCCCAAGTCAATCTCCTAATTACTGAAAAGCATTAGAAGATAAGGATAATTTCAACTTTGTCAGTTATGTAAGGATTCAACTGGGCTATATGTCCTGCAAAGAGCATAATTCTGTGGAGAAAAATATTTCTTTGTTGATAATATTTGACTTATTAGCTGCTACACCCATTTCACAAACCACTTTTGCTGACAAACTAATATAGACAGCCATAAGATTTTTTAATGAAGCTTTTATCTCATCGAACATTTTTGAAACATTGGCTGAATATTCAACAGAAAGTTTGAGTTGTTAACTCAAGTTGTTAAACTTGTTGAGTTTATAATCTCAGCCTCTCTCTGTTTACCATTCAACAGCAGGACAGGGACAGAAACTGACATCAGAAACCTTAGCTTTTCAGTCTGAAAGTGGAAATCTTGAAAATTTCCCTAGATGGAAGTTAAATTCAGTAAAGAAACCGGAAGGTTGCCCACGAAACAGAACTATGCACTTCTAGTTAGCTCTGCAATGAATTGCTTCTCTGAGGAAATTACTTGGATAGGCCCTTGTCATTCAGGGATGCATTCCCCTAAAAATATCACTAAATCAGGTATTATTCTGTGAGTGCAATCACATTTGAAACCAAATCAAGAATTTAAGTGTGATCTTACAGAAGAGGATAGAAGCATCATCCCCGTCTTACAGACAAATACATACAGGTTGATTAAACAACATTTTTACAGCAATTCTAGTAATTCCTGCAAGTCTGTGACATGTTTTAACACGTGTGCTGATAAATCTCTCTTACCTGGCAAAAAATGACGCTGCCACCGAGGTGCCTGTGGATACTTCACTGGCAACATATGTGCTCTGGGAAGCAGGGAAGCTGTACAAGGAAGGTTTATCTGCATTGTAGCGGTTCAATGCGGCTTCAGTCAGGCCCTCTCGACTAGTCTCTGTGATAAGCTGAGATATCTGAAGACAGAAAAAAACAAAAATGTCATCATCTAGAGCTACTAGCTGACCTCTCTTCATCCCAAGATGCCTCTGCGTTGCATATGGAGTAAGAGAGGCACTTCATTCACTACATCTTTGCTGCTCTGTGAACAAGTTTATTGCTTCTGTCATGCTAATCTACAGTACTTTGTCTCAGCTCTAACCTTGCCTGCATTAAAACTAATGGGAAAAATTCATCCCATTACTAATGTCTATGGCTTTTCACTCATATGGAAAAGAAAGAGTGAACCATGATACTTGCTCGGGTTTACCTCAGGTTACAAGAGAGACAGCTTAGAAATGTGTAGGATATTTATATTTTACTTCAGGGGGAAAAAATATATCTGTTTGCCTTTGTAAAATAGCGAAGCTTTTTTGTTGACCTTTCTTCAGAAAAGCCAGCATGCAGCATAGGAAGGAACCCTTTGTGATCCCAAACTATTTATCATCTCTCTGGAAATTGGGATCATTACCTCTCACCTTCATTGGCTTTCTGATAAGGTTTTAAGCACCCCGTGATTTCATTCTTCTGATGGTCCATTTAACATTTTTCCCCATGCTAGGAAGGCTCATATCAGCCTTTCATTTTCTGGGAGAAGTGAAGTTTAACCAGATTCGACACAGTTCTCCTCAAATTAACTGAAATATCTTTATTGACTCTTCAGAAAGTTGGGTTGGCCCTGTTGAAACACCTCCTCAAAATTATGCTTTCAGTTTCTTGACTATTGCATCCGCATAAACTTACAGTGGTGTAATGTCACCTACTGTACTTCATGCAATTCCTAACAACTTCCCTTTCCTCCTTCCCTCATTTCAACCACAAATAGCTTTTCTTCACCTTTGCATGTCGCAGAACTGCAACATATGCCTAAAAAGAAGCCTCCCAAATAATGGCTAGCAAGTGTCAAAAGCATAGCTTCCTTTCTGCTGCAAAAAGTTCGCAAGAACCACTCTCTCACCTGTTCAATTTCAGTTCTCCTGCCTACCCTTGTTACCACATTAACAACAGAATTATCTTTGTGAGGCATTCCAAGAAAGTACTCAAGATCATCCTGTAGTTATTTTTCCACTTAGGCTTGCTTGCTTTATTTCAGCTGTTAAACATTTTAGTTATTAAGGCAAAGTTGAGGACCTGTGATTTGTATGTAGGAGGGGAAAAGACATGTGATATGGCAGCATTTTTTAGACTAACTATCAAGCCATCTATGTTTATTTTATAGAGAACCGTTACCCATTCTACTATGGCTAAGAAGATAATCTAAGAGTTTATTCTAATTTTACATATTTTTTTTTAGGCCAATCAGCTATAATACTTCAAGAAAAGGAATGCTAAACTAGCCAATCTATTTCATGAGGAACCAGTAAAACTGCTGAAAGTGCCCCTACCATGTTAGTCACACACTGAGCCCTCCTAATTTACTGACTGAAAGAGCAGTGCTTTCAGAACACTGTAGTTGAAATTCTGGACTTAAATCATCTCATACTACCGTTAAACAGGAATTTAAGCTAGCTGCCAGGACACCACCTAAATTTCCAGCATGCAGACAAACAGACATTTGCTCTTCAGTATTCTGTTAACCTACGTATGTCCACTTGGGGCATCCAATACACTTGAATTCACTAAACAGTAATTCCTCCAATTTTCTGTAACTTTTACTAACTCATCTATTTAGATTTGCAATGAACTGGCACAAGATTCTGCCCTATCCCCTCAAATTAGCCTGAGATGAATTTTATCATCTACCATGTTGGGAACCGCTAAGCAGACAGTTAAAAAGTTCTCCCTTCAGAGCAGAGTACACATACAAACCTAACCTTGTCTTAGTCCATCCAATTCACATAGCTGAAATCAGGGATGGATCATCATTAATTGTTATTGCTGACAATGTAACCAGGAAGTGCTACTCACATCCATGGCAACGTGACAGCAGTTTAAAAGTTGATGAGTTGACTTATCTCAACTGCAATCTCAGCTGCAATTATAACCTCCCTGTCTCCTGCCAAACAAAAATTTGCAGCTCCAAATACAAATTTCCACAGCCAGTGCAGCACACTTCTATTGGTGTCAGCAGATCCCCTAAAGCTGCAAGATGGGGGGGCTTGAGGCATTTCAGCTGACTACAAAACAGGAAAGGATATGCATATCTTGGTTTTTGGGACATCCAGAAAACATCCACCATAACATGGGCACAAAAGCAGTAACTGAACAGTTTGTGTGATTATAGAGACTTTCAGGTCACTCACACCCATATCCACAAGTCCTACTAATGTGAACAGCACAGAGCAAACAGAGCAATAAAAAGCCTCAAACTGATCGTGGGCATTGCGTGAAAAGTATAACTCTCAAGCTTCCCCAAAAGCTGATTAGATGCTTTGTTCAATGAGGTTTTGCATAACCAATTCTTAAATGAAAGCACTCCAAAACAATCAAATATTTACCAACAAAGAGACGTTCTTTTAGATTTAGATTCTTTTAGAAAGATATAAACCATTTCTTCCTCACCTACGCACTCAGAGAGAAATAGATTTTAGTCAGCAAATGGAATGTTAATGCTTTTTAATAAATGGGGATGAAGATCTTAAGAAGCCTGTATTTAGGTCAAATTTTCTTATAATAAAATGTAAAGGAACTGAAGAAGAAACTGGAAATAACCAAACATATTTACAGATTCTGTATTTGTGGAATACCACGCTATCCATAGGATAGAGAGAAAAGAGAAATAAATAATTCTCACTTTAGGAATTGCATATACCATGAACAGATGCAGAATGGATTGTTTCTATAGAAATGTAGGCTTTTCAGTAGTACTGCTATTTTGTCATGTGTCCTGCACAACAGTCCAAGTATTACAGGGATGGTCCAGCTGCTCAAATTGAAAGCTGCAAAACATCCATATGGTACTGACCACCAGAGCCTGCTGGAGAGGCGGCAGCTCTCCCTCCTGCTCATTCACACAGCTTGCTTTGTTGCACAAAACAGGAAGCTACTGTTGACATTGATATTGACGTATTATCTGTGAAATGCAATGTTCCAGTGTAAACAGCCATGTCAGAGGGTCCTCCAGGCTGCCCTGGATGGACATTCATAATGGGGTATGTTGGGCTTGTTAAGCACCCTCTTGATCCTGGGGGTCCAGGAAAACACTATGTCTGCTTTCCTTACCCATGCTGGAACACCTCCTGGGCAAAAATCCGTTTCTCAGTGTGAACTCTCTCATAACAAGATTTCCAAATGCATATACTGTCTGTTCTAAGGCTCCACTGATTTACTGTTTGCCTCAGCAGGGACACTTCCTAGCTGACAGCATATCACAAGGATACCAAAATGGGAACATACTTTATTTTACCTAACACAAGATGTAGACAAATTAAGACAAAATAAGAACTCGCTTAAGCCACAGTCCAGGACGAACTAATCCAGGAATGGTTTCCAGTTTTAGCACTTGCTTACTTTGTCTGGTAATGTGGGATTTTTGTCTCCAGAAGCAATGAAAGCTGAAATACTCCCCTAAATTTCAAACATTCTACTATCACTTATCTGGGACGCCTGCAACATCGCTTGATGGTAAAAGCACACAGAAGTTGTGATACTGCAGCACTCACAACATCAAACAAAACATCAGGCTTTGCTTGAACGAGTTCCTCAAGTCACTTTGTTGCTATCTTATATATAAGCAGAAATAGGACAACAAACTAGAACTTGATATTTAATTATAGAATTGTTCTTTGGTCATGCAGCCAGAGGAGATGAAGGGCAAAGACAGTGCTATGCCGAATTCTGGGCCAGGCTGAGAACCTTTTTTGCATCCAGTACTTATCAGAGTATTGTTTATATCGTACAAATTTGTCCACCTGGGTCAATCCACAGGCTGAGTACCTCACTAGACACAGCCCGTGACATTTGACTATTAAATGCTCATTTATTCCCAGAGTTCAATACATATACATAAAGTAGGGGGCAGAAAGAAGTCCAGATTATTCATATATCCAGAGATTACTGAATTCAAGTCAGTTCTGTTACACTTATTTCTTTTGCCTCATGGACTGGAGAGCATAGAAATCATTTAAACTATTATACCAAACTGAAGAGTGGGCTTTGGAGGCAATCTTACCATCTCATTTACTCTGTCCTCCAATCACAGCACTAAATTATCCCTTCCTCCTCTGACATCGGTTGCTGAAATTTACACATACACAAACTTGAGTAATGGCACCAGGATGTATCAAGCATAAAAATACTCACAACAAGGGTTTCCGTAGCTCTTAGAGAATTTCTCTCTTTCCCCATCCCAGTTCAAGGGACACAGTTGAAAATTACACTTTGAAGGCTAACAAATTTGGGCTTTTTTTTTTTTTTTTTCCCCTCCAAAAACATATGCCTGGCAAATACAGTTCATGCAGATCTGCCTCTTCAATGTCACTGTCTCTCTCACTACTACTAGGAGAGTAGTAACTCTCCTGGATTTAAGGGGAAAAGAAAAATCAGTTCCTCAACTCATTTTCCCTTCTCTTCTGTGAGTACCCACATAGTATATACACGAGGCTTAAGGTCAGTTAATAGGATATACTTCGAGAAATTCCTTTATTGAATTGTTGGCAGCTCATCACTGCCTGAAAAAGCAACACAAAAACAAAGCATGGAACAATGCAACCTTTCATGCCTCAATAAAAACCCTTTAAGTGCACACTGAACAAGACAGATGTCCCTTCCAAGGCCCTTTTTTTATCCTGTCTCATAAAAGCAAGGCATCTATTAAGCTCCTCTTTCACTGCTTTCTGACAGTATATAGCAAGAGCTGGTGATAAGTCATGATTTAAATTCTTTACTTCATAGGAAAAAGATGGCTCTGCAATTAAACCACGGGTGTGAATCAGGCAAAATTCTCTTCCTATTCCAGTTAAAGAGTCACTCTACATATAAGATTTGCCATCATGCAGTATGAGATTAATTATATTTACATAAGGGTATTTTACAGCCAAGTTCAATAATGTTTCTAAAGCTCCTAACTGAGGACCCCAATTGAAATTACTGTACAAATGGAAGTTAGCATTTCTGAAACATGTGAAACATCCTTTGCTCTGTATGTAGTGAAGCATTCAAGAGCAGTCCCAAAATCTGGCCAATGACTGATGAATGAACTGGATACACAGAAATATATGAAATGTAACTATGTTTGAAGCCAAATTCAAGATACAAATCTGTGTTCAAATTTGCTATAAAGCAATCCTCAGTGTCCGGAGATCCTCAGAGATCTCAGGGGAGAAGCTCACTAGCAAGAAGCTGCTTAAGGCAGAAAGCTCTCTTTCATAAACGCATTCATGAATGACTTCTTTGGCAATCTACTTTTGATTCAGAACAGCACTGGATTTTCCTAACAGTAAATACTGATGAAATTACTTCCTGGTTTATTTTAGACAGCAAATGTCTACATTAACAGAGAAAAAGGTTCTTCTTGAAGACCCCCCTTTAAAAGGTAAGCTGAGGGAAGCTGTAAAGGATATTTTTCTCAAAGCTTTAGCCACCAAAAACATCATAAATACGTATAAAACTGCTTATAACACAACCCTAACAGCTTAATTTCAAGTTTTCCATTATGCATAATAAGGTGTTCTGGCTCTTCTAAAATAATAATCTTTTACCTTCTGTCCAACTCTTTTTGACTCATCACAGTTTGCTCTCAGTCATAACAAGATAAAGTTATTCTTCCTGTTTGGCTCAAGGAGCCTGGTTTCAGGTTTACGGGAGTGATAAAACAAGCACTAGGAGAGGCATCTCACTGTACATCATTCACGTGTCCTTCTGACACATGTATAGAATATCAACTCTTGTCCAAGCACTAAGAGACCCTGGTTTCCCTGGGCTTGACCTACTTGTAGCAATTCTTACAGGTTGAGACAAGAACTCCAATTTACAAACTAGTTTTGAAAACTGAAATTAAAAAATCTTCCACTTCCTTTAATGTATAGGAGTTCACATCTGATGTGACAGCATGGTGGAACACAGAACAAGACAAAAATCTTAAGTGTTCAGTAAGCTGTAGTGCTTCCCAACCACTACAAATTTCAGCAGAATTACAGTAACTTGCCTATGGGAAGCAGCATCAGAAAACAGATCAGGAGCTGAGCGGTCTCTGCTAAAGAGACTTCTTAGATTAATGAAGGAAGTATTGGAGCTCTACTTCAGCTAGAGAAAGCATTTCTTAGCATGTCAATGTATCAGTAAGTTGTAGATCCTCTTCCCACAATTTGGCTATTTTATCTGAGCCCTTCTGGAAATACTGACTTCATCCCTTTTGCATAACATGGAAGTTCTGCACTCAGTTTGGTGCAGCATAAATTTATGTATCATAGCATTCAAAGGACAAGGTGACAGCTGGGATCCACTGTGTTCAGTGCCAAAAAAAAAAAAAAAAAAAATGGAAATGTGGATAATTTGACATTTACTATATTTCATTTTCCTGATTTGAGAGTGTTGTTGGGAGAGCTCAGAATGTGAAAATAGGAAAGGGAAATACGTAAGAGTCAGTTTCAGATATTGTTGCTAAACACAGCTTTAAATGTTTTGAGGTAAATCTGGTAGAAATTTACTTAGCCACCATTAAACTGACCTTTGAAGGTCCATTCCAACTCAAACTATTCTGATTCTATGATTCTGTGAAATGGGGGATTGGGAGTGAAGGGGTAGAGGGAAAGAGGAACTTTGTGCTGTCCACACAACTATCAAATTAATTTTAACACATCGTTTCCACAGCAAAAAGGAACAATTACACCATTTAATGAGAGCAACTTGAAAGTGGTAGGGATTTGATAAGTCCATCATCTTTAATATACCACAGAGTACCAAGGACATACTCTGCATCTGTCACTAATCCCTCACTACAACAGAGGTGACATTTAAGGAATTGTTCAGGAAAAAATCCACCTTTAGAAAAAATAATTTTGAACAGTAGCAAGTTCCTGTAGCTAAGGGCACTGGCATAGTCTCATAGCATCTTGCCATTTGATTGTGACCTTTTTCTCTCATAGCAAAATACTAAGCTGCTATAGCTCAAGATCAGTGCAACTGCTGATAGAGACATGGTGCGAACAAGAGCAAGACAGCAATTCCTGATAGTCCTTTCGTGTCAAAAGAATATGTTCTATGAGGAATAGGCTGAAAAAGGACATGCATAATGTCTGCTGCATTCAGGCTCTTTCTTGGATGTAGACATACCTAATACTGCCTAGCAAAGGCCACTCACTATTTACTGCAAGGGTTGAAACTCTGGGGGGGTCCTCGGGCATGCTTAGCTCCTGCTTTATTCAAATTTGCACACAAAATCTGAAATACTGATCTAGCAGAAAGGGCTATCATAACAGCACATCATTTGTGTCTAAACACAAAACAGCACACCTTAGAAAGAGCGAGGGTTTTTAAGAGGCAAATCGTTGGGATGGCAAGAATGCTGATTATGCTTTGTATTTGACAAAGAAAAGTCAGATTGTATTTAGCATAAACTACTTTTACTTAAACATTACTTAGTTACCATGAGAGCACCTAGAGCCTAATTGCAACCTCCAGCTTCCTGCTGTCCAAAAGAAATATGACCTTTGACTGTTGCAGGCACCTCCCATGTCCCTCTAAAAACAAGATGCTATTTAGCACAGATTCAGCGCACTCCTCAGCACAGATGAAACGCCAGTTGCCCAGGTGTGGGCACATCCTCCCATCAAAGCTGCTATGAAACAATTCATTCCATCCCACACTCAAGAGATAATGCCATTAAATGGAATATTTTAAAACAACTCACTGAATCTCTTAAGGTCAGCTACTTAAAGGCTGACCCAACAGCTGATCAGACATCCAAATAATGGTGGATTTCTTTACTGTAAGACTCTGATTCTTCCTCCTAAGATTTCTGCCTTACAAAAGAGTAATTCTGATTTTTTTTTATGCTATATTTTCCATTGTAAATAACAACACAATTCTTTCAGCCATCCAGTATTCTCCCTCTTACTTTCACGCATTCACTCAGTGCACATTCTTGCCCTAGCTTTTGAACTGAAAAGCAAAGAGAAACAGACAAAACCAAAACCATACAGCACAACAGTACCGCCTGACAACCTGAGTTACTTCTTGAGCGCACTCTCCTCAAAACCAACAGCAAATGAGAACAGCACTGGCCACAATAAAAGCTTTATCATAAAACAGGAACTCTGCACTATGAAGCCTATGACAATGGTTCATTTGCTTGATCAACAAATTCCCATACAGACCATAACTTGAAAAATAAAAGTTGATCCACATTCCCAAGCAACCTCCACCACTCAGATGTGAGGTACCCAGGCTCATTTTGATTTGGCTTAGCAATTAAGTCATTCCTCTTAGTTTGCCAGTGCCCTCCTGAACTAAATAATCCATGAGCAATCCCGTCTAGTGGCAGGGGGGTTGTAACTGTATGATCTTTAAGGTCCCTTCCAACCCAAACCATTCTATGATTCCCAGTTGGCATATTCCATTATTAATTCTCCAAACGAAAAATAGGAACAGCAGCTAGCAAAGAGAGGTTCTGGTCTCAATTTTGTGTGTCTAGGCATTTCAACAATGCAAAGAGATACGGTGCAGCAACACAATAAAACTGCCTGCTTTCCCATCAAGAAGACAACAACATGGCAATCTGTGGGAAAGCTGAGGCTGCCTCTAGCTTTCAGGGGTTTTTTAAACCTACTTTTATAAAGTTGTGAATTCTCTAAATTGCCTGTATATCTTGCTGCTGCATTATAAAGCTGTGCAGCTGGAAATTAATTGGATCTTTTTCTACTGTGACTTTTAATTGCTATCAGATTAGTACCATTTTACAAGAGAAAAGGCCTCACTTTTGTGTGACTCAGTTAAAGTTGATTTCATACATCCAGATTCAACAACCACACTGTAATCCTTTGTTGTATCAGCTACATTTTAAGACCTCAGCAGCTGGGCTAATTGTGCCAAACTAACTGGCGCAGCAATGACGAGTGTGTGCAGACTATGAAAGATGGGCACGTCTGATTTCTGTCTGTACACATGAGGCAGCAGCTAAATGAAGTGCCTGCATTTTGAAACTGTGGCACAAGTCTCTCTAGTTCACTGTGTGCAGGAGTAATATATTTGTTACAAAAACAAACTTTCATTTCTCTGGTCAGTTACTAACCTGCCAGCAACAAGCCATCATAAGAAGTTCAAATCTTGCTGTAGCTGTTTCCCTATCACAAACAGCAATCTGTAAGCCACTGACCTTTCACTTGCCAGTTGACAAGAACAGCTCTAGAAGCTACCAGAGTGTGTCAGCAAGCGGGCTTAACTTAAATGGCATTACTGACCCAGAAAGCAACCTCTTTCTGTAGCTACCAAGAGAGTAAGCAATAAAAAACACCATTAGTTTTTCCACATGTAGGTGTATGAACCGGATCGTTAGTCTTTATTTAAAAGACATATGGTCAAGTTCAACCATGAAAAGATGAGGAAAGAAAACTACCTTCATTTCCAGTATGAAAAAAAATCTGACAGGCTTACAGATTCCTGCAATGATTCTTGTATAAAAATGCGGCAGAATGCAAATTCAGCCCCTACACAAAATCGTCTCAAGATCTGACCTTTTTGGGGGGTAAGATCAGTACACATCTGATAGGTCTGTCATCCAGCTGCGCATGGAAAGGTGCATGGGTTTGACCCCCAGGGATCTAGCAAATGCCTTGAATCTATTTAGAAACAAGTACCATTTCAGTGGCTTCTCCATTAGAAAGAAATTATGAATGTTAACTTTCCTATAAACTGCTGCCAAAGCTTTAATTGTATTAGTGCTGGCAGATACCACAATAAAACAAATTGTTTTCTCTGGGTGTTAGGTCATAAAACTATCAGTCTTCAGACTAAAGACTACTCTATAAAGGGAGGAATCTTGCAACAGACATGAACTTCTGCACAAATAAAAAAAACCTGCTTGGAGGTAAGTGTCAGCTCATTTGGAAGCCAAGCATGTTTTGGACCAAAAAATATAGAAGGCTGGGAAATTTGAGAGAGAAAGTAAGAAATCTTTCTCAACATCTTTCTCAACATCAAAGATTCTAAGTTTGAAGATTTGTTCTGTAGTATACTTTTTCATAGGCCTTCCTAAACCATCTCCACATAGAAGTACATTTTTAAATATTTATCAAATAAAAGTTAACCTCTGACACCAATGATTATTAATATCACTTACACAGCT
Source organism: Psittacula echo (assembly GCF_963264785.1). Classification (NCBI taxonomy): domain Eukaryota; kingdom Metazoa; phylum Chordata; class Aves; order Psittaciformes; family Psittacidae; genus Psittacula; species Psittacula echo. The sequence goes on from NC_137738.1 coordinate 24,845,954, forward strand.
TTCTCTTTTGCTGTTTCAATGAAATATTAACAACTCGTCATCTGAAAGGACTCTGAGGAGAGTCTTGTATATCCTGATCCATTCTTAGTGGAATAAAACTTAAGGTGCACATCTGAATGCTTTGTTAAATTTGCATCTCGTAAGACAGGTCTGAGGCTGCAAGTAATCTTTTGAAAACCCACTGAAACCTGCAGGCAGCAGGTTGAAGAAAGCTTTAAAAAAGAAACAGTGTTTGGATTTTAGTGTCTAGTCATTCAGCTGTGCATCCCTTCCCTTTCAGTTCAGCTTAACAAATGCTACCACACATCTTTCAGTGTATTACCTGCATTCCAGTAAGATCTCTCATCTCAAAAAGAGCAAATTTTCTCATTCCTGAAGAAGAAATCATCAAACAGCTTCCTTTGTTTGGGTTCAATTCCACAGGAGGTATTCAGAACTACAAAGTACCCAGTCTTCTGATGAAATTTAGTTCTTAGAATGTTATCAGCTTAAATGCTCACAATGAAATTAAAAGTCACTGAAGTCACACATATTCAGGTGAACCATTCAACTCATCATTTGAAATACTGTCTAGGAGCCAATTTGCTTACCAAATGCTGACTAACTGGCATCGTAAGAGGTTACAAGAGCTCAGGCACAGAAAAAAAGTTGCTGTGCTGAGTCATAACAGCTGTCCACATGCACACACAGCCCGTAGCAAAGGCAAGGTAATAATGATTTATTTTACAATTGCTTTTCTAGAGCTAAGTCAGAGAATCCAAGTCAAATTATCTTGAATTTGCTGTAAACTATGAACACGCATTCACAGTTACCATGTATTAGTAAGCTTGCTAAAAAGTTATCAAGCTGATCATGTCTCCGAGGCCTACAACTTAGATTAGGCTAGAACAGCCAGAATAGGAGCCATTACACAAAGTTTAACGCAGAGCTGCTCAAAAGTTACCCTATGTGTTTAGAAGGGTTCAGTGGGGCTGAACGTACATTGGCTATTACTCGGTCAAAAAATGTGTTGAAGATGTGTAGAAATGAAAACAAGAGAAGTATCAACAAAGTGATGTTGCAAGAAAAGTGCTTTTAGGAGGCTTAATTGCAGCTGGAAAAGGCTCAGAACTCAGACTTGCATTTGCCTAGGAAACACTTATTTTATTTCCACAGGCAGAGATGTTGATACATTCACTTCAGAAGTCAACAGCATAAACTATCAATCCAAATACCTTGCAAGATCTTGACACCAGTCAACATGTCAAGTCAAAAAGCATAACGATATCATGTTCCCCTTCTCCCACAGGGAAACATCATTTAGCCTCAAATTCCATGCTGAAAACTTCTACCCTTGCAGTGAATTGCACAAACCATAGCCTAATCCACCACCTTATAATGTAACAGTCATGCTGAATTGCATTGCCCTTTGGCTTTGTGTAGCTGCCTTCCACCTTTCTTTTGCTACTATTAATAGTCCCTTGCAGGTGTTCCTTCTTTCATGGCACCAACATGGAGACATGGCAATAGCTAATTTCACAGTTATCAGTGTTAATGTGAGCTGCCATGAAATTGCCTCATTTCCAGAGGAGTCAGTACGCAGTTGCCAAAGAAAAAAGGAAAAAAAAAACCCAGGCAGCTCTGCAGAAGCTATACATCAGCAGGAGTGACCTCTCTATAAATTTAACAAGGTTGGTCTTTCTAATCTCTGTCACAATACATGAACATCTGTCTTACCTTCATGTTAATAATAAAAATGTCCTGCTGAGGTTTTAAAATTATTTTATGACAGCAACAACCGTCATTTCTAACAGGAATACATGAAAAGAATTCAAAAGGTGCCAGAAGAGCCTTCAAATGAGACCAGTAGCTAGACAGAAACAGTTCCTTCCCGGCCTTGAAGGTGAATGCCTCAAGGCATAAATTTGGTTGCTTTATTACTGTAGTTTGCACAGCTACAGCTGTTATTAGCAGTCGTAAAAATCACTCAGCTATAAGCATTTGACTTGGAGGACTGTGGCAAATTCTACAAGCTGACTAGGTGCCAAGATATGCTATGCTGTCTTCTGTTAGCTCTAGATTTACTGCCCTCTCAGCTAATGAAAGCAAAAAAGAGGAGGAGCACATCCTCAACTGAATATCAAATTAAGCTCTGTTGGTGCATACTGTAAACCTTAGGAAGTAGGCATCTGTCTATTCTGGGCTCCTTTCAGTGGCACGGAGGTCAACTATTGAGCGTCAGGCTACGGACTTGTTATGGCACTCTCCTGCATGGGGTGGATCTTCCTTTTACAGCACCACACATTCTTGGTTTTTACACATACTCCTAGTCTACATTATTTCCCAAACTAATCATGTTCAGCCCCCTCTCATTTGCTGCAACTTCTATCATGTTTTCAATCAAAACTGTGTGTTTCAGTTGGCATTTTTGACTTGCAAGTCTTGAAGAGATCCAAGCTAAGCATGGTTTTCCAGGCTGTAGCTCAGCATTACATTAGCTGAAGCTGACTTAGAATTTAATTCAGGTGCACACAATGATCTTTGCCTAGTATTCGTAACTTGCATTTTGGTCTACAGTAACTATCATTATCTTTGCTGTAACAGCTTTACAGTATGAAGATCACATTTCCCCTTTAAGAACGTTAAGCATGCTGACTGCCTATTCTCAGCTGGAATTTAGTGCACATGCACTTACAGACTAGTTAATACCAATCCCCATCTCCACTGACCAGCTAAATAAGGTCAGATCAAGAACAGTATTTCCTCATCACCTTAGACAATGCTGATACACATAACTCCTTTACTTTTCTCTGATTTAAAATAAAAATTAAAAATAATTCAGTGATCAATTTGGAAGATATGAACTACAGACATGCACATATTCAAAATTTCACAGTTCTGAAAAGTGAAAATTAGAGAGGAAGGGACATTGGTTCTAGTCTGGCTGTGCTCTACAGCTCCTTCTGAAAAGGCAGGAGAGGGAACAAGTGAACATCCATAACGTGCAGCACTAACAAACAGCAACCATTCCTCAAAAGACAATATTCTTTCAGATTTCATCAGTATAACCTACCATGAGAATTTTGGGTGAACAAATAATAACCACTTGATACATCAAGGATTATTCTCCAGTAAAACAAAACTCTGATCAAACCAAGGCTAGACTCCATACAGTTTTAATGACTTGGTATCAGCCATTTCCTGTCTAGGAGAAAGGCTATGAAAGATAGTCAAATGCAAAGTCTTACATGTCTTACTACCTAATGCGTTTAATTTCAGAACGCACTGCACACAGTAAATACTGCCAATTATTTATTCTTTACTCATAGGTACACTTTGTGTATACGTTCACAGCAAAATTTGTTCACAGTACACATGCAGAGTGTTCTTCCACTTCCATTAAATTACTGCCTCTCTCTGTATTACATTTATCTCAGATTTGTAATTTATATATCATCTAAGGACCTTGTTGTTTTCCTAACTTCTGACTCCCTGTTGGCTTATTGTTTCCTGGTTTTTGCCACTAAAATTTGCTAATTTTTAATTCTTGAATTTTATACATCCTGATCACTTTTCCTGTTTGCAGCCTAAGAGACAGGAGAGAAAAACAAAACAAATTGCTTGTAAAACTTAAAAGATCTTGAAACTCAAAAGTCAGAAGGTTAAGACAGAATATCAGCACAAGAAAATTGCATGCAATTATACAGTCAAGTCTTATAGCTAAATTTATTTCTTTATAAAGGTCACCCTAAGTAACCTTCAAAAGGTATTTCTTCTTTTTTTTTTTTTTTTAACACAGCAACAATGAATATACAGTTTCTTCTACATAGGACGCAAAGACAAAAAGTGATTGCCCCAAGGAGCAGTGCACAATAAACTAAACTGACAAAACGCACTTCACTAGGGTCTGTAAATAAACAGTGATTAAAATTAGTGCAGGAACTATTGGTTGATATTTTTTATAAGTAAACAGCAAGATTACATTAACTGCCCCTTGGGAATAAAACAGATTTACAATAGATTTAATTAAATGCATTTAATGAAGTCCAAATATAACAACTGCAAACAGACTCATCATCTAAAATGGTGCCTAAAGTCTAGTAAACCATTCTGAACTGCAATAAATGCCTCATGGTTATCTTCATTTCAGCACTCCACAGAAAAATTTTATTTGCACATGAATTGTGCAAATGATGTTTTGGATTTTTTTTTGATGTTTTGGATTTTTCCCCTTCGACTTGTTTACCGGTCTACAGTGTAAAAGTTTCAGAAGTTACTTTTAAATCAATTTTAGAATGGAAGTCTTTATTCTGTTTAATAGACCATATGGACTGGTTTTCTGCTCCATACTGACATGTCAAAAGAAGAATCACTGACAACAGGTCAGTAAAAGTGCAGTGTTGTAATCTGCATAACTGAAGAAAAAGGTCTCATGTCTCTTCACCAGGTACAATATAGGCATTTACTAAGTCAACCTGCACAGTCATTTACACTAGGAATACAAGATGAGCATGAACTAGCTCCAAAATGCAGAGCACTATTTTATAAACAGAATAATAAAGAACCAAGCCTGAAACCCTTCTAGAACTGCTGCTTAGTGTTTAGTCTGAAGAGGGACTAAAACACTCCCTCTTTCTGCAACGTTAGCTTTCAGAACTTGGTGTACTCTCATTCTTTGATTTTCTTAGTATCAGCAGAATGGAGTTAAGTCACTAAAAGGAAAAAGCTTGATGATGCTCTGTCACCAGTGAAGTGAATTTGATTTCAGATCAGAATCTATCCTGACTTTATCAGCAATTTCTTTTGGAAAACCAGCATAAGACTCTTTCCTAGAGAAAAAAAAGTGGAAGAAAAAAACCTATTTGTGTGTATATATACATAAATACATGCATGCACAAATAAAGAAACCAGATCAAGTATGAGGGGAGAGGGGGGGAAGGATTCAGAAATAGAGTACTACTATTATGCATTAAAGGAAAAAAAAAATCAGGATAATTCTCAAAATTCTTCCCACCACCAAGTTGCTCTGCTCACAATGGCCACAGTGACATAAGCCATGTAAACCAGGTGCAGATTAGCCATTATCCCTGTGACCAACCCAGAGGACTGAAACTCCAAAATACCCATTCCTGCACAGTGTCCCCTACAGACAGTGGGTTTCATGCACCCGGAGTGCAGCCCTAACCAACAAGATTGGATGATTATGAAAGTTCAAGGGAAAAAATTTACAGTTTTAAAGCTCAATCTTCCAGCAGAATAGCATTATGGAAGGTTACCTATGTGGAAACAGAGTATTGTACAAGGATGACAGGATTTTAGTCTTTGCTGGGACTACTTTTATTAAGATTTAAAGCAGAGTAAATAATAAGGAGGATACATCCTGAACTCAGCAGCTTTTTGAAAGAACACATTTCAATGATGTTAAACTCTAAAAAACTTGAGAGGTCAGTCTAAATCTTCTGTAGTCTTGCTCTTTCCCAAAGGCATGCTTTCAAGTGAATCCCTCTAAAGCAAAGCCCTTGTTTTCAAGTTTTTTCTTTTCAGAAAGCACAGTAGCAGCTTGTTGTAAATGGTGAAGTGTGTGAACTTTGTGCAGTTGACAAAAATTCCAGCTCAAGCCATATCTGAAGATAAAAAAAAATCAACCAGCAAGATACTTTTAGTCAGTCTCTTCTGTTTCCAAAGTTCTTCCAAACACTTACAACTTCTCTGTTTCATAATCCACAGATACTGAATCTTCCAAGCAGTCACAGAAAAAACTAACTTCCACAAATGAAATTACGAGATAGCCCTTTTTGTCCTCAGTGCAACAGAAGATTTTCTCAACTCTTCGCAAACTGCATAGCACCCATCTCTGGAATATCCTTCCACTTTCCTGTGCATCTCCTTCTTAACACATAAAGCATGGGACAATAAAGTGGGTTTCCTTCAAATGTATTGCCAAGGTTTAGTTTTGATGCTCAAAGTAATTAGGGTCCTTTTAGAGGACTGGACTTTAAAGTAGGCAAAATATACAGTTACTGCTCCAGCCCTTTTTCGGCTGAGTTTATATTTTTCCCATTCCATGTCTGTACAATATTTAAAAAATCTTGGGAACAAATTCTCTAGTCACGTAAGCACAAATCTTTTTTTTGCTTTAGTAGAAGTTGTGGCTACTGACAGGTCCTTTGGCTTTTTGTGAAACCATCTATGGATATTACAAAAAGGTATTTCTATTTAATGAATTCAAATAGCAGCAATAGTTAAGTATCTTTTTTTTTTTCTCATGAATGATATAAAATTGTCCAGCAGATAAAATTGGAAACTGAAGAACAATCAGTTGTTTTCCAGTAGTTTTGTCAAGCATTTTTATCTAAGAGATGCCTTCCTGCTCTCTCACTTTCAAAAGGAAACCAAGCCATAATAAGCTTCCACTGCCACACTTGGAACCATCTTTACTGGAGAACATATGAGGAATATGGTGCTCTATTATTCATATTTATTATATCATGAAATGCCTAGAGGCCCTAGAACTAACAGCCCCTTGCATCAGTGCCTACTGTCCCTGCTTCAAAGACAAAGCAATGAGTGAGGAAGGAGAAGAGGCAAATGCTCACAATATAGTATTAAAGTAATTAAGCAGTGAATAAAAAAGGAAGCAGAGAAACCTACATCATTAAGCCTGGAAAAAATCTCGTAACCTACATGACCCCTTTATCAAGCAGCTTTCCAGAAACCTTGATCTACAACCCTAGCTATCATCAGGCCAGGTGTCCTCATTTCACCTACTTCTATACGAGTAGGAATAAATCTCGATAAGGTGGTCTCTGGCAATGTATAAAAGCATCTTTAACAAAGGCCCTGAAATGCAAGACAACCCTCAGAGAATGATCAGCATCACTACTAAATTCTGCCTGCAAATGGCATTTCCAGGCATTTAGGGTTACAGAGGCAAAGACCTTTCTAATGACTGACTAGAGCAGAGAACAATGAAAAGCTGATGACATAAGAACTAGGTTTTTCCCTCCAAAGCACTTGAAAACAACTCAATTGTTTATTTAGCGTCTGCACCTAAAAATAAAATAAAGTATTAAATAAAATATAAAATAAAATAAAAATACTCTTCACTTTCATAGAAGCTGGTCCAAATGCAGACAAAACTTTCTGAGCACATTTTCCCTGTCAGTCCTGTCTGTGATCACTACCATGATATGCCTGTGTGCTACAATTGAGAATCGTGTCACATCCATTTTTACCTCCTGCACATTGGCAAAGAACTTCACACAAAGTGTTCAGGGATCAGAAAGACTGATCAATTAAGAACTGATGATATCTCATTACTACACATTTTCTTCTGATGTGTTCTGTATAATTTCTTTAATTACGATTGAGTTAATTTTTCATCTTGTGTTGCACTGCAGTAACTGAGAAAATATACAAGAATAAAACAGAGAGATTACTGTGCTTATGATTTGTGTTTGAATCCAGTAATACTGCCTAGCTCCAGGAGCCTAAAACCTGTCTAGAAGAAAAGCAGTAATAACCTCTATCTATTAGATATTTGTCTCTTGCAGGAAAGAAAATATCAATCTACATGCTTTAAAATACAAATATTTTTCAAATCTAGGCCTAACCTCTACTTTTAGTAATAGCCTTGAGTTCTTGCAAAATAATAGATAATGCAGTAAAAGGTGTAAAGAAATTGCAGAATTTACATCACAAGTGTGTTTTATAATTATCCAGTGGCACAAAGCTGCACTCATTTTAGATGAGCACAGCCACAATGAAGTTAGGGAAGCAGAAGTCATTTCATCAAGCGTAGTTCAAACCTTTAACTCTTTTTCTGTCTTTACCATTAGCCAAAAGCCTGTGCATGAATTTAGCCAGCCATTTAATAAATACATATATATATGCCACTTTCACAAATGCAAAAAAATATCAATTTGAAGTAAAGCATGACAGATACATGTATTTGATTCAAAGAGCTGTCACAACAGAAACACTTGCACTTCCATCCATACAACTTTTAATTTGTACTGGTTGCAGTTTAGTCACTTGACATTCACATCTACCAGTCAAACCTGAGACTTTCTTAATTTGTTAAAAACTAAGTCCTCAGATACCTTAATCACATAAGTGATGGTGACTCTTTTGCTCCCATAGAAGGAAATGCTACAGGTGTTCCTGCTATTTGCTAGTGACACTAAGCACAACGAGCACCAACCAAACCCTTGAAAGATGAGACCTCATTACCTTGCTTTCCCCTTCAGCCTTTGGAGCAGTTCTGAGTTCAGCTAGAGAGGTTAGGTGAAAAGTGAAGTACAATTTAATTTCTCCTCAGAGCAGTTTGTAGATGTAAAAGATGATTTTATTAGATGGAGGGGCTTTTTCTCACCCCTGTACATATGTAATCCTTCCTTATTCTGCATAAAACATAGCTGAGCACAGTTCAAAAGCTGCTGGACAATCAGCCTAGGGACACTGACAGAGGTGAGCCAGTGCAAACCTCATGAAGTTCAATAAGGCCAAATGCAAGGTCTTGCGGATGGATCAGTACCAGCCCAAGCACAAATGCAGGCTGGGTAGAGACTGGACTGAAAGCAGCCCTGAGAGAAAGAGTTCAGGTTGCTGGTTGACAAAAACTCGACATGAGCCAGCAGTATGTGCTTGCAGCCAACTGCTGTAACTCAAATCCACTGAATTCAAGAGAGCTGTCCCAACAGAGAATTTGATGCTCCCTTTCTGAAGCCATTTCAGAAACACTTTAGAGAAATTAAAAGACTGGTTTTACATAATAGCTGTGTGGAATCACATTTCAAAGTTACTTCAGCCTCTAGCTATGTATTTTTTACTTCCCTGAAGCATAGCATAGCATCAAGGAAAAAGGCTTTCTCAATTTATTTTTTGCACAGTTATACAATTCGTCATATTTAAATGTTCAAATATTTTCAAAACAAAAACAAAGTTTAGAACAGGATTTTACAAGAAGAAGAAAAAATATTTATTTATGACAGTGTTCCTAAATCTAATCTTGATTCTATGCCCCATTTTTGTAAAACATTGTGAGAAACAGATGCCTCAGTTACGGTGACAATACATTGACTTGTGTCTTGACTGGTACCCCTTGGGAATCAAAAAGGAAATACCTAAAGTTTGTTTTCTGCTTCTTTTGTCATCCCCTCCCTCTCATTTAGTTTAGAATTAATATACTCTTGGTTCTGTACATTTCTATTTTCACTCTTCTTGCAACAGATGTTGAACAATAGCAAGATACAGGAGGAAATATAAGCCGCAAGACTGAATCTTTATGCAGTGTTAAAGACCAATATGTTGCTCATATGAATGATTCAGCCCAAGAAAGTTTTTCAAAGCCATGAATCTTCACATATTGGAGTAAGGAATTGAAAACAAAAAAAATCTGAAATGTGCATCACTTTTCAATGAACTCTGACAATGTTGTTGAAACTGTTGGAAGAGAACTCTTCACTAATCTGTTCATCACAGGCCTCCATCCAAAACACAGCACCAGTCATCTGGTGTTTATCCTTCACCAGTTTCACGCTCTAATCTAGGCTCTCTCTCCAGCTGCCACTCAAGGGTCATTTTCAGAACAGAGGGACAAAAAGTCTAAGAGCTGACTAAGTACATCAGTATCATTCTTCCAGTCAGCCCAGTTACACTTGTGCTGGAAAGCTTTAGTGATAGTTTCAGGAATTCAAATACTTAGCCATATATTGGATGCATTTAAAGGAAGCCTGCTCCATAAGATATAAGACACCAATTGCCTTATGCTATATGAAAGTTTATCTCTTCCTTTTTTTTTTATCCTAATATCAGAAAGAATTATTTTTATTGCCCACATAATTCTTCTACGAATATTCTTAAAATCTTGGCCTCAATATTGTTTCACAGCAATAAGTTCCACAGAACTGTACGTTGCATAAAAAGTGTATTTCCTCTTCTCACTTCCAAATTGGCTGTCTTTTAACTTAACTGTCTATGTTCTTGAACTATGAAATAAAGCAGAAGCTGACCATTTACCTCTCTAATTCTGTGCCATCTTATTTACAGAGTGGGAAACAAAGGGACAATTTCTTGCTGATACATCCATTTGTCTTCTACCTCTCTTCGTCGCATCTACATCATTTTCCTGCTGTTAAAATACCTTCCCTCATCTCAGTTTATACTTTTGTTCAGTGATGCAAGCAATCAGCTCAGCTATTATTTCAGAAAATAAACTAGTCTCACATGTGGACAAAATCCTTAAGCTACAGAACCGGGGAGGAAACCAAGACTCCAAATCCTCACTAATTGTGATCTTCTGGCTTTTGCTAATATACAGGATTAACTCACTCCTTTAATAGTCTACAGATTTCTTCCTCACATCACAATTGAGTCATGGGGTTTTCATACTCGTAGGATAAGCCTACTTAGCTCTTTTCAGTCCATGGGATACTCTTTACCTCTTTCTTCCCTTGGTCACCCCAGTATCATGAAGGGGGAAAGTAATGATTCTAAGGGCATTAAGTCATGCATAACAATGCCATAAGAGATCAAATCACACCAGAGTAATGCAAAAAAGAAACCCCTCCTACAGTTCACATAGACCTCAGTTTCTCCTCTTGACAATATTAGAGAATCAGTATACAACTGGGCTGTTAACTGAGGGGGTGGACAGGAGGAATGAAACACAAATAGCCAACTTCTGTAATATACAAATTGAATGATCAAACAATCATGGCAAAATGTCTGCTGATCACATACACTGGGTCATATCTAATTATTAGTGATGTGGTTTAAAAAGGCTTTTAGTCAGAGGAAATCCACTTCAGAGATAACTAATGCATGGGGGAAGAGAGCAACAGAGGTAATTAAGCAGGGACATAATTTCACTGCCAATGAATTGTTTGACAATCTGTTTCTTGGCCCAGTCAAACAATCTTTGGCTATAAAATTTCTGCACTTTCAGTCTCTCTATGGAATTATTTTGTTGTTAGAAACCACGATGCAGAATGAAAAAAAACAGTACAAGAATTTACACACATTTGTTCAACATCATCATTTATGACCTTGCAGTAATAGGAACAAAAAGTTTTCTACTATGTTCAGGGAGCCATTACACTCCAATGTGGATCTCATACATTCAGTGACTGAACTGCTATTGAATCATAAGCCACCAAAAATATTCTGGACCAAAAGCTAACTGCACAAAGGCAAAATACCTCCTGCATTAGGTATCTCATACTGAATCGTGTGTGGTCATGTAAGAACATGGCACTGGAAGAGACAGTGTATAAATCCCTTTTCCTCTTGTTGCTAAGATGCTTTGGCAAAATAAGTCTCCTTCTAGGAAGCGTGGAATAAATATAGAAGGCACCTGTTAGTTTACAGATGGAGCAAGTAACTTGATTTCTGTACCTTGCATTATATGCTTTAGAAGGTACTTAAATAACCCTTGCCACTGCTGTAGCAATCATTAACATTTTATATTTATCTTGCTGAATACTTTAAGAAATGAAAGAAGCAGCAACAAGTGGAAGAGAAAAAAATTAGACAGCAGTCTTCAAAAAAAAAATTGGAATCAAAATCCTGAATGGAAATACCTCACACAGAGAAACTGGCTCTGTATCTGAACTCTCCATCTTGTGCCCAACTCTCATCACTACCAGTTTCTTTTTAAAAGCCTGTGCCTGAAAGAACTGATGTGTTATGAGACAGTTATGACCTAAGTAAACTCCAAACAAATCATTCATCACTGCAATACTCCAGAACAAGCTGGAACTTTCCCAGGGAACACTTTTCTTCTAAACACACATTATACATAAAGAGGAAACAGAACATACTGTAGGCTTTCATCAATTGTGCAGAAACAAAGCCTTTGATTACTCTCTGAATAGGCTCAATATCATTACGCTTGGGGCCAAGAGGCTCTCAGTAGTTTAAGATCTCATTTTCCAAACTTTTGGTCAAAAGGGTCTTTTTAAGTGCAAGGGAGAACGGAACACTTTTCCCTTAAATATCATTATGTTCACAATACCCCTACTCAAACCCTTACATGTACTATCTTTTTCCTTATCAAATTCAAACTTCACAACTTCAAGGTCTGGAACAGGATTTGCTCACCCACATCAACAGCCATGATTTCTGTTACCCATCCTTCCCTTTCATGGCCCACATTGTTCCTGAAACAGTTGGCATTTTCCAGTGCTCTGGTTCTTTCTTACCTTCCTGTCACTCAAATCTACCAAACACACTCTGCTAAAGGGTTTGGGGGTTTTTGCCTTTTTAAATAATCTACTTGAAGATTCTTACACAGATCCAGGAAGGTAACTACAGGACTGAGGAAACAGCAACATTTTATGTTCTGCAGCTCGCACCACAATGCACACAATGCCATGCTTTTGGTTTAGAGGCACACCAACAGGCAAGAGCCATGCAGTTAATTTAGGCTAAAAGAGAGTGCCCATTCTAAAGAGGAACATCTACTTCTAAATAATGGAGCATTTTTAGTCCAGAAAAAGTGTTTTAGTGTAATCACCTTAATCTAGTCACTATTTTCAACTCCTTTCCCTTTGAAAGCAAACTCTGAATCACTCTGAACTACTATGGACATAAATCTAACTTATTCTTTAATGTAGTGGCTTTGGTTTAGCTACTCTAGCAGCTTTGGATAATAAAGTAATAAAAGCACTGTGCATTCAATTTAGTATCACATTCTCTATAAAAACTATGAAAAGCAATCATTTCATCAGAGTATTTGGATTTTTGGCTCCTACATTAGTACCCCAGGCAAAAAGTTTCTTTTTTGATAGGGGTGCTATGCGATAACCATTAAGCAACAGAAGCGTACTTAACACCTTGATATCCTGTAATTCACATCGACAGCTGCACAAATAATTACAGCCCTTCTCAGGTAAAGCCTTACCAATTTAAATGAGTTTTCTCTGAGCAGGGAAGGACTGAAATCCCTTTGAGTGACAGAGAGCTAAGCAGAAGCCCTGACAAGTATTAAGACACAGTCTGATTCCCAGGATATACAAATGCTACCTGCTAGTGATGGAAAGAGCACAAATCCAGACTCTGGATGTATTTCTGCTGCATTTTGGCTGGTATTTTCCTACATGCATTCAATAGACAGGAGTCATTCCTATCCTGACCAAGTGACCATTTCAGCATTCAAGTGTTAGTAGAAGAATTTTAACATGTTTTTTGTTTAAGATCAATCAATTCCCTTTCCCTGCCTCCGATTCTGTTTTGTAAGAGAAACACTTACCAGCAAAATTTGACTCAGCCCCTTGCAGAAAACAGCATTGGCTGTTCATTTGTCAGCCAGCCCTACGGGACATCACAGGTTTTTGGAACTAGTTTTTCCTTCTGTCCGGTCAAGGGGTGGCTAAATATGGAATCACACAAAAGAGGGCTGTTGGGGACTGACGTGGTCATCTGCACCATCTCCTAATCTCCAGGTAGGACCAATTTTGCCTAACAAATTCTTAGCAGCTATTTCTCTTACTTACTCTTAGGATACTCCGTTGATGAGTTCCTATAATGCCTCCATGAAATTATTAGACAATAACTGACATGTATCTCCAGTTGAAGACAGTATTTCTTTTTCTATTTTTCAGACTTTCAAAACTGTACTAAATCTGGTAATGTATAAATTCACATTTGTTTTACTTACTCCTGATAGCAACTACTCTTTTTGCAAAAGTAGTTGCATAGTGGCATGTCAGCTGAGACTTGCCCTACACTACTGCAGCAGCTGAGCCTTACAATATCACAACACTCACTTTGGTTTATGTTCGGGGTTTTTTTCTACCAGAACTGAAACTTAAGTTGTAATTAATTCCTCCTAACAAGGTTCTAATTTTAGGCAGTCTGGAGGGGAAGATCCTAACAAGGAAGTAACATCCTAGAACTTCCAATAGTAGGAATACTTTTTGGTGCCTAAAATTGCCATGAGTCAATTCTGAGCCACAGAATGTCACTTTCAAACTAATGTTTTCTCTTTTTTGGTGATGCTTCAAGGAAGAAAACACAGTCAGTTTTCAAGGTACTCAACCATTTCTGTCAAGTTTTCTAGACTGTCTAACAGCAGCTAATTTACAATGGGAGGTGTCTACAACAGGCGCCATTAAGTCTAAAGACATGAGACTGACTTCTCCCTGGACATCAATTTAACAAGATTATGATGTAGAAGGGTACTGTACCTCTCTGTGTGAAGTGCAAGGTCTTTTATCCCAAGAAATTATTTTCTATTCCTCTTAGCCAATATACAGTGAGGTTTTTCTAATCACTGTTCTTAAGGGAAGGGGAGAAAGTTAAGTTAATGTATATACACTTGCAAGTAAGTAGCTGGTGCCTCTTTTCTTTATTCACCTTCAAATAAAGGGTTTTAATTAAGATAACAAATTCATCTTCCTACAGCTCTTCCCCAACAGAGGTATGTAACTGTAAGTGTATAACAGAAAATATATTTCTATAGGAGATTAAAATGTTCCTGAAAATGTGTATCAAACAAGACTGGTTTCTGCAGACAAAAGCAGAAAAAGCAAAGTTTGCATCTTCCTACTACTTCAAATTACAAGTAAATTACTTTGTTTTTCTTCTCACTTGACTAATTCCCAGTCTGATACGGATACTACATAACCAAACACTAAAATCCTTTCAACGTGTTTAAAGACAAAAGCTACTTATTATTGTTCCTTGACTGGATAATTAAATGTGACACTTGAGTAAAGTGAGAATTTTAACATTTGAAGGTGGAATCTTGAAGGGAATGTAAAACTACCATCAACACAGTCCATCACAGACCAACACTGCTAGGTTTGTTTGGGGCTTTTTCAGTTTGTCTGGGGTTCTTGGTTTGTTTCTTGTTGGGTTTGTTTGGGGGTTTTGTTGGGGTTTTTTTGGCTGGTTGGTTGGGGTTTGGTTTGTTGTTGGGTTTTGATATTTTTTTTTTTTTTTTTTTGCGAGGGGGGTGGTCATCTTTTCTATTTCAAGGTTTATCGAAGAGGAGGAAAGGGTAGGCAACAGTCTTTAATCAGACTATAGCCAAATTACAGGATCAGTCTGGAAAGTTCTGAATACCAGATTCTCCTTAGTGAGTATTTTTAAGACAAAATGAACAATTTAGGAACCATGAACATCATCCAAAAGTAAACAAAACCCACATTTTCATAGAACATTAACCTAAAAGATTGTGTGTGCAATAAAACTGAACTCATTTTTACCAAGACAAATAATAATCATTCCATTTTCTTAATGTGCATTCTTTGTTTAGGTGTTGGGTTTTTTTTTCCTTAGATCAAACTATGATCACATACTGACCTGCCCAAATGTGATTCAGGTTCATTAGAGCATAAATCCACAGAACTATAAAGTCACATATTTCCCAGATAAAATAACTGTAGTTCACTTCTGGTTTTACCAAGTCTTCTTTGGTGCATGACAACAGCTTAATGCTTATGAACTTTTTTTCTGGCTGTAGTATCAGTTATTCATACTCATAAATGTTAAATATTAATTTAGGGATCTATCTTGCAATCTGTTAATAACTTACTAGAAAGATGTTTATGTGCCTAAGGAAGTCAACAGGGATGGATGGGAGAACTCAGATATAATAGGCTTATGTTGCAATCTACAAGTGCTTGGGCACTCTGAAAATCCCATCACCTGCAGCTAAGTGTGTCAGAAAGCCTACTTCCTATCAAAAAAGCCTCTTCTGCACCAGTTGCTGTGGATGGGTTCTATAGGTATTTATGACTGTGGTATACCAGAAAACAGCAAGCCAAAGAGGAAGAAAAGAACATGCTGAGAAGTACTTGAAAATCCCCTTAGAATTGCTAAGCTCTGGAGACTTGTGGACCTGATACAAATCAAAACAACTGCAGATTCAACTGATTCTTGAAGGCCACCAGCACAGACTAGCATCAGTAAGAATGTATGTAACTTAGAACACATCAGTGAAGGTAGTGCCTGCTATATGCAGACAGAGACCATAGGATCATATGCACACATGATGAACAAAAAGGCCTTCTGGGTAATTCCTGAATACTAACCCAGAATTCACTGGTCCACTAGTGCCACTTTACACTTGTGAGTAAACAAGTGTGGTTGGTTCCCAGCTGTTCCTCCAACCAAGTACTAGGATCAAGAGTGAGAATAGTGTGACGGAATAATTGCATATACTCTATAATTGGTTATCTCCTATTAGAATCATAGAATAGTTAGGGTTGGAAAGGACCTTGAGATCATCTAGTTCCAACCCCCCTGCCATGGGGGGGTTGTTTTAATAACATCTGTTACTAATAGCTAAATTATTGAAAGGTGTTCCAATTAATGCTGGCTGTGATCTGTGTCTCCCCAACACAATCCCTTATCAGGGAAACAAGAATTTATAGCACTCCTTGTTCTAGTGCTAACCATATGAATGACTCTCCTCCTACCAAACATGGGCAAGCAGTGTTAGGTATGCCCATACAAACTTCAGTGGAAAGAAAAAGAATACACTTTGTTGTTTTAAAATACTTACTTGGTAAGGATATAGAGTGACGCCATTTGTTCTTGACAAAGACCAGGTGCCATCAAGGTACTGATGAGCCTGGATAGCCACAGAGTTGAGAACATTACCATTGCTGGGGCTAGTGGCCATCTGAAAGCTGACCTTGGCTTGGTGTCCAGGAGAGCCATTTTTCTTCTCCACCCCATTGACAATTCCTAGAGTGTTGGGTTTTCCACTGTGTTTATTGGCAATAAAGCCTGTATAATTAGATGTAGCATAAGGAGCAGGCACATATGCCCAGTCCCTGGGCTGCAGGCTGCCCATGTGCCGGGGACTCACTAATGTTGGCATGTTGGACAGAGGTGGGGGAGAGCCTGGTGAGGCATCGTAATGTTCTGAGTTGGCAGCTTGCTCTAAGGTCAGCACCATCTGAATGGCCTCTTGCTTCAGCTGGTTCAAGTGTGTGGCACAAACATCACATCTGTTGTCCTTCTCATTCCATGCCTTGCGAATGGTATTAGGAACTTGGAGCTTGTCATGAATCACTGAAGAGAAACCTGGGTCCTAAAAATCAAACAGAAAATGGGAAGGGAGGACAGGAGAGAAATGTTTAACTATGGTTACCACAGTGAAACATTATTATTGCTGATTATGCATTTCAAAAGCCAATTTATGAGATAAGCTTAGAATGCAAACAAAGGCCATTAGACACAGTCAACATGTCAGCAGCAGAGCTGAACAAAAATGAGAAACGAGATTGTCTTGGAAAGAAAAATTTCTTTTACCGATAAGTGGCAAATATTATAATTCCACTGCAAGCTTCAATACATGGCAGAGAGAAGAAATTAACCTGCTTCACACCACTGCACCTAATTTCTGGCTTGAATGAAAAATACTCTCAGTTACAGAAGCGAGATCAAGAGCAACTGCACTAAAACCAGTGGGCTTGTAGCAAGGTTTACAAATCCATCTACTCATCAGTGCCAGCTTTTGGAAATCAGAAAATCCAGGAAATACTCTGCAACAAAAATGTAACATTTCAATATCTGCTTACAGAGAAAAAAATGAAAAAATCAGAAGAACCATCACTCTCCCCAAATCTTTTTCAGAATTCAAAACAGATGGGCATTCGATAAAGTTTTCAAGAGCTTTTCACTATTTCCTTTACCAAGAATACACTGTTCAAACAGGGAAAAACAAAAACAAAACAAAACAAACAAACAAACAAAAAAAAAACAAGGGGCAGGGGGGAGAAAAAAACCAACAACTTCCCTGCTAATAAAATGTTCTATGACTATTTTAGGTATCTGCTGATAATAGAAAATAAAACATTAATTTTACTTAGAATATAGTTCTGTATAGTGTAAATAATTTGTAAAGAATAATTTTCTTGGAAAGCACAGTTGTGGGGCAAAACTGTGTGATCACATTTAAAACCTCTGGGCTCATATGCTTACCTCATGGGCTGATGGTTGAATGTCAGTGGTGCTCTCCACAAAGCAATATGCCACCATGACCTGACTACAGTCATTGAGCACTGGACTGAATTGCAAAGTGCTTCAGCAAGCTCTGAACATGAACAGCAGTCATAGCAGGGGCTTACCACCAAACTTGCCTAGTTCTTACAGTATCATGCAGTTTTAGAAACACACGACAATGATGTGTTTGTTACACAGAGCAAACAATGACAGTTATGTCATGGAAATATTTCTTGGAAATTTCACACCACATTTTTGGGGGTTTACAGGCCAGGCAGGGCAGACTTGACCTTCCCCCTTCAAGTTTTGGAGACTTATTGGTGGGTCTTCTTACAACTGCTCATAAAGATTTACAGACAGCATCAGAATCTTTCTTTATATTTTTCTTCTTCATCTTTGTGGCTTTATCAGTTTGGCTGTGCCAGGAAAGAATGGATAGGGCACGTAATACAGGGAGGAAGAGAATTCATTGGTAGAGGGTCATATTCATTATGCTCCATCTTTATTATATACTCAAGCATTTTATTTTCACTGTTTAACTACCGTGAACAGCTCCTCAGCATGCAGTGATTAATTGATTCATAAATCATGGTGCCTCTTTATGCACAGCAGCAAAAGAGTGGTTCTAGCCCCACAAGCCCAAGAGAGTCATATAAGCTGATGGGAAACAACAGGAGGCTAAGATCTGATCAAGCCGCAAGCTGGTCATTTCTATTCTATGCAACAAAGGGGTTCAGAGAATCAAATTGTGTCAGGAAGGCAGGAACTGGATTGTGCACCAACCCTCCCCCCCTTACCCTTCAGGAAAAGGACTGGTGGAAATCAGGGGAAAAAAACAGGATGCAAAAGATGTCAAATCTTATTTTCCATACCAGGCCATAAGTAGGTCAAAAGATCACATCAGATATGTGGTAACCTATCCATGATGCCAGGTATACAGGGAAAAAACTCTCTTCTCTTCCCATAATGAGCTAGACAAGGATACCTATATAGCTGAAAAGAAGCGTGAGTCTTCTTTCCAGTCTGCTCCACATCAGTCCAGGAAAAATCCTTGCCAGTTCTTCCTTCAGCTAGCTAGTGCCACAGAGCTAGCTGATGTTCTTTGAAAGTTTACTTCCCTTAGGCAACTGCTCTTGAACCCAGGTAATTATATACAACATTCAGATCCAGCAGCAGTTCAACATGGAAATTCCTGGATACTATGATAAATATTCCAAGGAAATAAAGCCATCTCTAAAGTAAGCAAATGTCAACATGATATAAATATTCAAGTAGCACACCAACTTTAACGAGTGCTGGACAGCAGTGAATTCAGCTTCATCTCAGTATTAAAACAAACATCAGATCATTCTCTGATACAACAATAAACAGACAGAGGGAAAGAGGGAAAGAGGGAAGACTGTTCCTCCTCAGCAGCAGAAAGAACACAGGCACAACTTGAACTGATTACTCCCAAGATTGGCCCTACTAATCTATCGGACTCTACTAGATGGATCCAAGTCTGGAATATGAAAGAGAAAAGCCAACAGGACAGCAAATACATTCGGAGAAACTCAGGTTCCAGAAACACATTACTCATATTTTGCTCTCGAAACAAAACTGATAGAGCCTAAAAGAGAGTTTAGTTTCTTACTCTGAGCTGGG
This sequence comes from Psittacula echo, assembly GCF_963264785.1. Lineage (NCBI taxonomy): Eukaryota > Metazoa > Chordata > Aves > Psittaciformes > Psittacidae > Psittacula > Psittacula echo. The sequence goes on from NC_137738.1 coordinate 24,865,538, forward strand.
AAGCTCCACTATAATTTCACAGAAGAATCAGCTGACAAATTTGCAACACATTTAGCAGGAAGGAGGTCAAAGCTGGACAGCCACTACACACTTGCTTGAATAGCAAGGAAACGCAGCTACAAGGCACTTTCTGTTTCAGTATTTCATCTGTAAGCAATCATCTGCACACATTTCCCTAGGAATGCTTATTAGTTCAGTAAACAGTATCTTGTCACATATGAAATAGCAATGGACAAGTTTCACTGGATAAGCACACTGAACTAGCTGCACTAAGCAGCACAGTTGGAAAGGTTATACTCACTACTTGTGAAACTTGTGAGGTCTAAGAAACTCCATACTCCCTGGCATGACAGTAGATCTGCTTGTGAAATCTGAGGTTGACACTGGAAATATCATTTATATTTTGGCACTCATTTCCAGTCCTGACAGAACAAAGTGCAGTGACATGGAAAACTGAAACAGAACTTTAAAAATCACAAAAGAGTCTGGTTTGAGTTCAGGGCAAAGGTTCATGATGGTTTCTCTGCTTGCTGTAATGACTGAGCCATCTTTAGTATAAACAGCATTACTATAAACACCTGTTCTTATAACAAACAAATGAAGGTGTGTAAGAGGTCGGAAAGCTTCAGATCAGTCGCAACACAGACCAAAGCACAAGGCAGCAGTGAACTAAAAAGAGTGCATACTGAGCTTTGTTGCAAGGAGCCTTTTCACGTTACACCAATTCCAGCTATGTTTAGTTGTGCACCTTCTCCACTGTAACCAGTTAGCAATTAACCCCTCATCTCTGGTCCCGAGCTAGAAACCTACACAGGAAAATCAGAAAAGTAAGGAAGTTCTGCCTTTTAGAGACCACCATAGACAGGTATGCTATGGAATTCTTGCTTTACCTAGTGAAAATGTACCCAGCAAACAAGCGCTAGTTAAGAAACACTGACGTACACAGCTGTACCAGGGTGAATGCAGTTCTGATCTCACAGAGGAGGAGGAACAGCACTACTATATGATTGCATATGGTAATGTAGAAGCATCCTCCTCTCTTTTGTCTCCCTTTGTAAATCTGTACCTTGCTGTAGTTTTCATGACATTTTAACTCCATCTGTAGGAAAGGAGACTACAAAGAGAATAATCCTTTCCTTCGTGCTACCCAGCTTGTTGCCCATCTTCCTTAAGGGAGAAAGCAAACAATCACTTTCAGCATGAAGCATAGCCTGTTTCACACATACATTCACACAAACCTCACAAGGAGACGTGGTGAAAACAGGCAGTGCTCAACTGGTGGACAGAGCAGCAGGCAAGAAATAGGACAAGCAATGTGCACTTTTACATGTTACAGGGAACCCAGCTGATCACAGATTCATATACAAATTACTCATACGTATACTATGTTTTTGCAAACATATAGCAGGGAGACACCACTATAGGCCACACTCTAAGATTTTATGTATAACTGTATTTGATTTGGTCAGCTATAGCCTAGACAAGTTAAGATGTTGCAACCCTATGTCATTACTGTACCTCAGAGAAAATTCAACTATACAACGGATCTCAAGACTTTCTTATCAAATTGTGTCCTTCAACATCAATAATATTCATTGCTCTTCAGGGAGAAACAAAGCAGACAATACTAACTAAATCACAGAGGTCAGCTTCCACTTGAAGATGCTCACAGAAGACTCATGAAGTTCTTTTGTTTCTGAAAGGGTCAGCCAGCAATGACTGCTGGTATGCAATCCATCATATATAGGGAGGAGAGAAGTAGGGCAGAGGAACAATCAAAGTTCTGCCCAGGAAGAAGTGTGTTTTCCAGACTCTCACTCTCCACAGGCAGGGAGTAAAAGAACTAATTAAGAAACATTAGTAGGAGGGAAGCCTTAATCCTTATAAAAAACACATGTTTTTCCATGGCTGTACAAACATCTCTGCTCTAAACATAATCCTGTTAGTCCATGGTTAGTCTCTATTTAGGAAATAAATAAATAAATCTCCTCTGTTCTCCTTTCCTTCTTGAGGGTGCAGTTTCCAGCCCAACAAAGAGATTATACTAGCGAATTTACTTTCCAGAGGCACTTGGGCTATTTTCCAGGTGACTGTGCACCCTAATTTAAACATGTCCTACCACCTCATAGGCTACATTTCAGAGATTTGCTGTTTTCAGCATTCCAGAGCCTCATCAGTTGAAAAACAGCCCCTCACTGTTACAATGGTACCATTTCTGTTAAAGCAAAAGTATGTTCAAATAAAACTAAGTCAACAGGAGTTTTTCCTCAAATAAGCATGACAGAATACACACCACAACTATAAATTAGTAGCACTGTACCATAAAACTGAGCTGGGAACCCTTGGATAAAAATCAGTTAACTTTGCTAAGAATGAATTATCTAAGGTGGTAGTATCTCCACTAGCACAAGCAGTGCTTTGGTAAGCAGAAGCCAAAGTTGCACATGAACAAGACCAAGGGGGCAGAGGGGTGGTCCCTTTTTTCTATTACTCTGTACATAGCAACTGACACCTGCTCTGGACAAGACCACACTGCCTTACCCTCTCTGCTACAGACTTCCCTCACACCCAGCATGCCTTCCTCACTTAAGGCATCTATTACCACCCCCAGCTGAGCAAATGGAACTCCCTCATCACCTTTGCTAGAAAAGAAGGTCCTATTTCCCTTGTCCTTCTGAACTTACTCCTTTCTCCAGCAGGAATGTCCCGTGTAAGCCCTGTTATCACATGCTGGGGAGAGGAGAAAAGAGGTAATCCTGAAATGGGGAGCCGGGCAAAAGGAGCAACAGAAATCATAGTGGAATAAGAAAGAGGCTTTTTACATTAGTCTGTTTCCAGCAAGCCCTTGCAAGGAGACTGTCTTACCAACTGCAGTAAAAATCTCTGCGGTGTTATCATATCCCACCTCTTTAACTATTACCATTTTTGTCCCTCAAACTTAAAGAACTGCTTTCTGCTGCTGACTTGAGCCTTCACTTTCAAAGAGCCCATGAGAGCGCTTCCTGTCCTAGTCAGTATCTCCAGAAGACATCTGGGGGACCAATTCTTTTCAGGGACAGGGAGAAAGGAAAAATCCAATCTTAATCCTGTCTGGTGCAGCCCTCACAAGGTTACTAATTTCAAGGTGTTTTTCTTGAGCTGGCACATACTACTGGCATTTGGTCTTCTGTAATTTAACATTTGTCAGTATAAACCACACTGATAGCCACACTGCAGCCAGAAAAAATGTGCTCCTTCAGTTTAGGCTCTCTGTTTTCTTATCTGAAAGAGACAGAAAGTCTCACCTTGCAAGCCTGCAGCAGCAGGTAGCAGAAGAGAGAAAACCCTGTGAAAAATAGGAGGATTAAAAATGTAGAGGAGGGACAACAGAAGGGGAAAACAAGAAGTGTTTTCTACTTGCTCCATGGATTGGCTTCTGGCTCTGATGATGGATCAGCACTGATGGACTTACAGATGTACACATCTGGCACACAGGTGTTTGTGTTAGCATTTGATAGCCAGACATCAGCCAGATTTTTAATTGGGTTGGGAAGAAGAGATGAAATAGCAGCAGGCAAATCTAAATATACATTCAGTGGTGCAAATCGAAGCCTTGCCCAATGAGCTCTGCTATGCAGCTGTCTAGAGCTCTGCAGCCCAGACTGAATCCATGGCCACAGCACGCATACGGTGACCTGGAGGGAAGCTTCTGCAGGTACGTGGTATACAAACTCAGCTGTGCCAAAGAGGCAGAATTTGCCAGTAGCCTTTTTATAGTGCAAAGAATAGAAACAAATTTAGAACCACAGAAGCCTTGTCACTTCTGCTAGAAAAAGTGGCAGCTCCATTCTCTCCTCCTTGCTTTGTGTTTTCCTGCCTGTGTTGGAAGGATTGCATTTGCTTTCTCAGCCACCAGAGCACACTATCAGCTTGTGTTCAACTGATTATTCACTTTGGCCCCTTAGTACTTTTGTGTGTCATTGCTATAAGCAGTCTTGTTTCATGCATGCAGTACAAATGTATCACAGATGCATTTTTGCTCAGGTTTCCAGTCACCCCACAAAACTCGACTGCTGTTGCTGCCTCTTCACTCCACTGGGGGCAGGCTACAAGTTTGACCTAACTGTTGCAAGGATTAAGATGCTTTCAAGAGCTTACAAACTGTTAGCTTTATTAAACAAATGTTTAGTCTCACTCCTCGTCATAGTGGCAAATGTGATGATACCTTTCTTTCATAAAATGCTACTGATTGCCATTCACAAAGACATTGTTCTTTATTGTTCATATCCTGTTACCCGCCCTTTCAAACCCATCTGGGATAAGCATGAAGGGTGACGGACCTACAATTACATGTTGCCAGACCTGTTAAAATACTGAAATAACATTAGGTTTTCTTTGATCCTTTCAGATTTCCCCATTCTTCCAAGCTTTGATAAATATCAAATCAACAGATCACCCGGACCTCTTTGAGTAACCAGGCTACAGTAGCAATTACTGTTCTGACACACCTCCACATTTTCATAGTTTAGCTTCCTTTTCCTGCTAGAAGAGCATTACGGTTCCCCGATGAATGCCAGCACTGAGCTACTATTGACACTGTAACTACTGATTTCTAAAAAGGCTGTCATACCTGAAGAACGGAACTCAAGTGTGATGAAGGTCAGGACAGAATTTGTGACACCTATATGCTTACTGTTCTCCTGGTTTATAAAGAGGTTTGTAGCAAGCTGAAACCTCTTCTAAATGCTTTTCAAACTTGAGATTCATATCTCTTTTATTTTAGTCAAACAATCATTAGAGATTATTGTGGGGTTTATTTCATAACTTAGAATTCTCAAAAGAGCTGTTCAGTATGTAATATTTGTTATCAAATTTGTTTGGCTTCAGCACACCCACAACTGACAACATTTTATCCTATTCAGCTCATTTCTGTATCCTATTTTTCAAAACCATTTCTGCATGCTTACTGTTATGCCTTTCTCTCCACTCTAAGAAACATCAGTATCTTTAAATTGCATACAAGATCACTGTTTTTCTGGGGGGAAGGGATCAGTAGATTGATATAGGTTATTGGTGGCTTTTACAATGGGTAAAGAGCTTTGTCTTTGCATGTCTGATTTTCCCTTTGTTTTTGTTTTGGGTTTGGAGGTTTGTTTTTTTTTGGGGGGGGAGGGTAGTTCTCTGGGTTTGTTTTGTTGTTGGATTTTTGTTTGGTTTTGGTTTGGGGTTTGGTTTTGTTTTTTTTTTTGGTGGTTTTTTTTTTTTTTTTAGTTTTTAATTTTAATTTCCGTCCTTCTTAACTTCCTGACTGGAGAAGAGTTGGGAAGGTCAAGGATATGGATTGACTAGAATTCAAGCATCCCAAGCCTCAGTACAGCACTAATTACGTTCAGTTAAAACCTGAATAGTCTTACTGCAGTTTAACAAAGCCATTTGAAATTCACACTTTAAATTGACTTTCTTTCATGTCCTTGAATAGGAAAACACAGGTAACCCAAGGAATCTTCATCTTATCAAAACTGCAAGTAGATGTAAAATCCTGCCCACTTTATTCAAATCAGATGGAGCTTATCTGTGTGCTGTCTAGGAAACAGAGAATTAGTTTTGCTCCTAACCACTGGGAAGTTGTATCACAAAGACAAGAGTCGCTTCACAGTAATAATGAAGTCTCTCCCATGTACATTCACAGTCAGAGGCACATGAAAATATCAAAATGTATTTGCCTTTTCTCTATGTTTCCATTCTGCATTAGGTAACACTGTTAAAAACGTGTTTTGGAAATACGAGCAAGTCTCTCCTCTGCACTGATTCTCAATCCTTTGTGCATGCAGAGCATTCCAACCTGCATAAGCACTTACACTTATCACTAAGTGGCAGTTACATCTCACACTAGTTTTGACCAGGGATTTCCACCATCTTTTTATCCCAACTGAACTAAAGAACATGCATCTCAACATCTGCAGAGCTGTTACATGTCTTCTCTAGGAGCCATTTCCTTCATGTGAATGCACCCAGGATCAAGCAAGTGGGCAGTGAGAGAGCTGGAGTTAGTTAAGACCACGGAGAAGAGTCCCAGATCAACCCTGTGCAACCCGTGAGGCTGCAGAGGGAGAGGGCAAGATACCTACTAGAAGCTGATGTTGCTCATTTGGGGATTGGAGGTGAAGGAGGGGGAGAGGAGAAATCAAGGCAATGATCTATGAAAGGATTGTGGGTTCTTTTTTTTAATGAATAAAGATATCTACTGATGGGGTGAGCAAAGATGGAATTGCTGGCATAGAAGGAAAATCAAAACATCAGTATCAGTAAGTTAAATGCCACCCTGCTTTCCCAAAAGACTTATGCTGTGTTTCATGTGGTCAGAAGTTGCATAAAAGCTCTGAGGTTTGACCTGTCTGAAACATCCTCCCTGACACATATCAGGCCTGCAGCCGGCTGCTGCTTTAAGTAATAGACACATACCAGGTGCTAACAGCCACTTGCTCACAGACAGCTAATGTCCCCTGCTGTCTAGCCATGCAGTCTCTCACAGTCTCACCCCGATGTGCTACATCTTTCCCCCCACAGTAACATTTGGCCTGTTATCATTTACTACCTCCTTCTTACCCCAAGTCATTCACCACAAAAGGGCTGCTCTGCCTGCTCCTGCCTCAGGATTCTTCAAACTTCCACCTGCTCCAAGACCATAGAATCACAGAATGGTCTGGGTCAGAAGGGACCTTAAAGATCATCTACTCCCAACCCCCTGCCATGGGCAGGGACAGGGACACCTTTCACTAGATGAGGTTGCTCCAAGCCCCATCCAACCTGGCCTTGAACACTGCCAGGGATGGGGCAGCCACAGCTTCTCTGGGCAATCTATGCCAGCGTCTCACCACCCACATAGTGAAGAATTCTTTCCTGATGTCTAATCTAAATCTACCCGGTTTCAGTTAAAGCCATAACCCCTTGTTCTGTCCCTATCTGCTCTTGTAAAAGATCAAATCACATTTCAGTGACTGAGTCTCTTGGAAACCCCCTTTTTCCCCTCAGAAAGGGAAAAGCACCACCATCCTGTTCCTTTCCTGCCAGCAATACAATGTCCATGCTCCCTCCCCTGGTTTGCATAGCCTTTTGGAGTCCTGCCTCAGGCTCACCAGGCTTATCAGGTGCACAGCTCCCAAACCCAGCAGATACCCTTTGACCCTTCTGCTCCTCAGCTGTGGCAAGCCCACCCCACTAATCCAAGCTTCAGGTTACTTGATACCATGCTTACCATTTTGGATGTCACGACACTTTTTATTGTCACTTGGTTTTGATTTTATTAACAATGTGAATGAAGGAAAAAAAGAACCCTAACACAACCCATGGAAATTTTATCCTAACAGTTTTACATTATCTCAGGGTGGGTTACGTTTGCGTGTGAAAGCTCCTCAGCTTTGATGTAACAGTAACCCGATACAGTTTTGTATTTATAGCTGTCTCCATTAACACTGCTATATTAGAGCTTGTTAATGATCTAATTATCAAATTGTCTAATCATGGTTTTGCTTAATGTCTTTTGTGTGCATGAAATTACTTGTATTTATTGCCAGTGATCCCTGGAACCCCTAAAACGAGATGTAACGTATCAAAGACTTTTCTTTGGAAATGAAATTTGTATCTGTAAATACACTTCTCTCTGTAGAACCTTACCACATCTACTGCCCCCATATACTACGTTTCTCATGTATGATAGTTTATTGATATAATTCTAATGCTTGCACAAAAATACTACAGACATACGAAAACAAACAAAAATGCACCACAAAAGTTAAAATCTTTACCCTTTGAGTGTGCTGAGTGCTCCCAACCTCCACGTGAAAAGAAATCTAAGAGCATTAGAGCAGCCATGAAAGAACATTTATTCCACCTAGTATACAGGGCAGGAAGCAGAAGCACACCTCGGCTTTCCAGCTGGGAACAATCTCAGGAGCAAAGTTGTTTTCAGGTCTCCACTGCAGTTGCAAGATCAGTTTATGTTTGGTTAGCACGGTATAAATATTTGGGGTATGCAAAAGGGAGGAAGAAGAAATAACAAGATCCCAAACAAACTGATATAAGTAACAAGAATCTGCCAAGTCTCAGTGGGAAGAGAATTACATTGTCATGACTGTCTCGCATACAGTATGAGGATAAACTGCAGCGCATGGGACTCTTTCTTGCCAGGCAAAGCTCTTCTCCAGCCTTGGGGCAGTTGCACTGTTTAACTGTGCCAACATAGCTCAAGTGGTAGAATGTGTGTTATGACAAGCCTGTTACACACAACCTTTTTCTCTTCAGTCTGCTGCAAACATACCTGCTAAATTTCGTTAAGCTCTGTCTGTGCATGACTTTCTACACAAACTATAAACTAATCTGTGTACTTCAGCATTTGCTTCAGCTCAAATCCAGCAGATTCTGTCTGCATCTGCTGAGGCAGGGATTGCACAGAGTATTTTGTGCCAAGGGTAGGTGACAAAGCCAGGGTTTGAGGGACTGGTGAGTGCAGGAAGACATGCGGGGAAGATACAAAGTTGTGGTCAGGATGGAAGCTGTCAGGCTGCTGAGTGTGGCTTTACGTGAGAAGAAGAGAGCTCCAACTTCACTCACTGTAGTTTTTGCAGATGCCAAAGGACCTGCTTTTGGCTACTGCCTTGCAAGGTGATCCAGAAGGCACCTACGACACCAGCACTGACTCAGGCTGACACGAGTGCATGATGCAAGGCTTCTCTGAGGGAAGGTACTGGCTTAGCCCCAGAGGCTGATGGGTCACTTGGCTGCCAGGCATCTGATGATGTGGGTATAGCAGAAACCTTCATGGATCTGAAGCCAACTAAAGTTAATATAAGGTACGATATGATTCTGTGGGCCTTGGTCAGCCCCCTGAGCACACTGCTACTTCTGAAGACATACAGCCAGGAGCAAGCAACATGGTCTAACATTTACCACTGCACTTCTCCACCTGGTAAATGCTGTTTCAATACATACTTTTACAGACAGATTTATGACATTAAGGGAGCTTGGGAGTTCAGCTACTAAATCTCTTTTGTTGTGGCTGCTTATTGAAAAAACCATCCCAAACTCAAAAAGTAGGCATCCTTTCAGTTTAGGACTACTAGGTTTATTCAAAAGTACTCACACTATGCAACACCAGACTGTCACAGCCTCCACAGCTTGTATCCCACCTTTTGCACTCTCACAATATCCCAAGCAATTCAAATGGTGGAGGATGCCACGGAGCTCAGTTGGAAAGCATTCCCACCAAGGTCTCAATGAAAGCATTTAGAGCTGAAGGAAGCCAAGCAGTCCCCTCCCCACATCCATTCACTGCGAACAGAAGCCTCAGACCCTTGCTGTGGGCCCACAGAGGATAGGCACATAATGAGCCCTCACTGCCAAACAGCACGGTGTTGCTGGCCCTCCATGACACCAATCTACAAGTGTGGGCTAAAAACATTCCTCCCCCACTCTCACCACAGCTCATGTTCTGTCCTGAATAAGCTGACTGCTGACAAGCCCAAGAAGGGATCAGCTTCTTGACTTGTGTGGTCTGATGAAGGCTAAGGTTACAAATCTTTTCCCAGATAGTCCCCAAGTGAGCCACGCACGGAGGAAAAAAAGGAAAAAGAAAGGGAGGAGGTGGAAGGAAAAGCTTCCAGTAGAGCCTGGTAACATTAGCCAGCCCCAAACCAAAACACAGCGTTCCTCAGGTTACCGTGTCAGCTGAAAAGCTCTCTAACCAGCAAGTAGGAGAATGGATTTCCAACCTTTGTAAAGATTAAAGACACTGCTCATGACTTCAGACTAATACAGGGCTCCTTGTGTACCCAGTCACAGCATAATCAATAGGCAAATGGGAATGGCATCTGAAAGGATTAAGCTATTAGTTCTAGAGGTAGCCACTGCCATATGGCACTGCTTTTGAAATACACTGAATAAGGCTACTACCCTCTCGCTCTACCCAAAGGCACTTCCTGAAATTAATCTACAGAGCAACCTCCTGTAAACTCAGGTTCCAGGTTCTCCACTACCAAGTCAGCTCTACAGATTCAGGAATCAAACCCAATTTAAGAAAACTTAGACATACATCATTAAACAAAAATCAATTATGATCAGTCGAGTAACCCAGCGGCCTCTTAGAACACCTTGTAAGAATTTCAGCAACCACTGATTAAGTAAGCGTGTTACAAAATCTACATACCTGCATAATTCATGCAAACTGAAAAAAACTAATCTACTTTTTGTTATTTATTGACAGACAAGCTGACATCTGGATGTAGATTTAAAACAAATTAAAACAAACAAACAAGAATAGCGTTAACAACATCATGCTTCAAGGGAAACAGAGCAGAGAACAGGTAAAAAGCAGTTGTTACAGTACTAGCTTAAATTTGTTTTTGTCAGGATAGCTGAAAGCTACATATCCAAGAGGAAAAAAAAAAAAAAAAAAAAAAAGTAAAGAAATCCAGCTTCAATTGTGAGATAGAAAGCTCTCCTACCACTGTGTTAGCTTATATTCCTTAGTTTCATTTACAGAGTCTGGGTCTCATTAATTTAAATATAACATAGTCTCTATTTACCTCTTGTACATATCTCTACTCCTTCTGATTCACGCAGACCTGGACAGTTCCTTCAGAGTTAACTTTGTCTGAAGCAGATGGGGCACATGCTAAGGAGCACTGTGTCTTGAAATTAGCACCAAACCTCATTATTTCTAATGCTGTAGCAGAAGAACCCACTGAGATGGAGACAGAGTGAGAGTGGGAGGGCAGAAAGATTCTGAGCAGATCAGCAGTGATTAAAGGTGTCACTGCAGCTTTAGGCTGGATTCACAAAGCATAGCAATACGAAGCATTGTGCTTGTCCTTTGCAGCCAGCTCCCATCATAGCAGTATGTGGAACCTGGACCTTGGTGCCATGGCAGTAGATAAGCCATGAGGAGCAACCTGGCAGGCAAACCACAAAACCTTGCAAAGAAAAGCTGCCAAACATGAGGTTTTATCTTGTGGTTGTAAACTGTCCTGGGTTCAGCAGTAGCAGTCAGTTTTTCTCCTTCTTAGTAGCTGTTGCAGCACTGTGTTTTTGACTTTCAGCCTGGGAACAGAGCTGATAACACCGATGTTTAGACTGACCAAGGACTTTGTGAGTCTCATGCTCTGCCAGGGAGGAGGAGGGGCCAGGAGGAAGCAGGGACAGGACACCTGACCCAAACTAGCCAAAGAGGTATTCCATACCACAGCACGTCATGCCCGGGGATGTAACTGGGAGCTACCCGGAAGGGCACGTTCTCTTTTCGGTCGGGCTCTCTTTTCCGGCAAGCGGTATCATATTCTCTTCCCTTGTTATTTCCTTTATCATTATTATTATTGGTGGCAGCAGTAGTGATTTGTGTTATACCTTAGTTATTAAACTGTTCTTATCTCAACCCGTGGGAGTTGCATTCTTTCGATTCTCCTCCCCGTCCCTCCAGGAGCGGAGGGAAGAAAGGTGTTGGGGGGGGGGGGGAAGTAGACTGCGTGGTTCTGATTTACGGCACGACATAAACCCCCAGAGCTATGTTCTATCAGAATTCACTCATTAGATCCTCCCTAACTGCTAAGGCAGTTGTACCATTCTCTCTACACAGCAGCAAGGCTACATTCCTTTAGACCAACAGCACTTGGCAGAGCAGCCTTCTGGGGTGTTAAAATCTCTACCTCCTCAGAAGCTGCACTGTCTACGTTCAGGCATGGCAAGGTAAGACATACTATCTGTTCTGGCAGAAGGTGTGCTGATGAGCAGCCACACTGTGTTACTGTGGGCCCAAAGTCCAACTCAGCACAAGCAGATGTAAGCATGGAGGAGTTGTGGGTGATGTGAAGTCAGTGCTGTCACCACCCCTTTCCAGTGCAGGTGAGGTTAGGGAGCTCCTGAAGAGCAAGGGAAGTATGAAGGCAGCAACAGGAAAGGTGAGGGAAGGTTGCAGAGCTGGGAACTTGTGAGTGAAATCACCTTCTGCAATTGCCTTCATGTTGTGGCCTTAATCCACTTCTCTGGCAGAAACCCATCTTAACTGTTGAGGTCAATGACCTGCACAGAGAACCTGAGTTTCTCCTTGCCTTGCTGAACACCATCAGGTATAGGCTGTTTTATGCCAAGGCCACTTACTACAGCAGCACCACCAGCCAGAAGGACAAGTCCCCCTTCTGGCACAGAAATGTCATTTACTGGTCTCTTGCCATGCACCTCTGAATATGACTAATCTTGAGTGGGAAATGATCAATTGTCATGGGGCATGAAGACAACCAAAGACAAGTCCCCAGTTCAACTGACCTAATTTAATACATCCAAGACCAGACTTCCAAAACAGAAATTGCCACCTTACACGGCTTCTTGAAAATCACTGCCACTCGGTCTAGATTTAGATATTTCATGTGTTAAGTTAGAATAGACAAATTCTCCTCAAAAATCATATTGGCTTTGTTAGAGGTGCAAGAAAGAAAGAATAAAGAATAAAGAAAAGAAAGAGGAAAAAAAGACAAAGAAAAAAAGAGGGAAAAAAATAAAAAGCAGCAGCCACTAAGACATTAAAATACTAATAAAATGGAACAGAATCTCCAGGTATGAGCAGAGTAACACAGACACAAGAGCCGTAGGATACTGCACTATTCAAGTTAGCAAGAATACTAGACATGTAAGCAAAACTGCACTTGCAAATTGGGAGCTCTACGTAAGAACACAATTCCTATGTGCCAACAGACTATTCTGGAAGCATACAGTGGCCCCATGTAGTATGTTTAAAGTGGAGAGGGGTTTTTGTTACCCATAATTTAAGTTTACAGGTAGAAATACAGTTGCACTGCACAATAGAATTGCCTGGCATATTTTTAGTTACAAGCATTTTAGCTATTTTTCCAACCATTTTTACAATTAGATATTAATAACCAAAACTGTGGCTCCAGTTCATAGTCTTTGCCCAAGATTATTTCGTATTTTATCAACACTACACAAGCTACACATAAGGTCTTCAAGGCTTTTCCAGAAATGACACTAGAACACTGGGATCTTTTGGGTTTTTAATATGTACAGAGTCTGCATTGAGGACTCCACTGATTACCATACAGACTGGCAGTCTGAACTTACTGGGAAGTCCAACTGCCCCTCCTTCCTCTTCTCCCCCAGTTTTAAATGCTTTTGGTGTTCTTAACTAAACCCAGCAGTTAGTATTGTAATTTAACTCCCTCTCCCATGTTACTCTCCATAGAATGCTTTCTGGCATGCTCACAGAATTCTACCAGAGACCTTTTTTGGCATCCACTTCTATGGCATTTCGTGAATTTATTATGCAAAACTTAAGGGACATGGAAAAAGACGGATTACGAAGACATCACTTGGTATCCAGTGCATATATAACTGCAACGAAGTCTAATGTGTGTGTATGCATTCAGAATTCTCATGTCTTTTTTTTTTTCTTCTTAATTAAACAGTAGAATACACTAGTGCATATCAGGGCCATTTTTTTTTTTCCTAGGGGGACTTACACCTGCACAGCTAGAACATTTTACATCATCTTTCATAACAGTTGTGAATCTTTGATTCCTCTTGCCCCTGCTCCCAGCCAGGCTTTGTACACAATTGTTTCCACATTTACTCTTGGCAGCAATATTAGCCATGCCACATGTGTAAGGTGTTCTCAGCACTCTTACACACAAATAAGCACTAACATGTCTGTGTCCTGAACTCTGTTATGCCTAGTTTCCTCATGTTCATATTAGCATTTAAAAAATTTATGTAGAACTTCTCCTTTTATACTCTATAATGTACAAAGTTGTCTTTCAGAGGACAATACAAAACTAAATCTCAAAGGTTTGAAGCCAATACAAAGTATTCCTCTGAATCACATTTAGAAAGGTTTTGACTTCAAGAAGGGAATTCGCAATTCAATGAATAAATAATTTTGACTCCTTCCTGACAACATCAGCCCCAAACACAAAACACAAAATAGGCACTTCCTATACTCTCCATGCCCTAGTCCCCAGTTCAGGCTGCACCAAAAGTGCTTGGTAGAATCTGAGGGAAGCAAAGCAACAGAATCACAAAATGTCTGAGGTTGGAACAGACCTCTGGAGATCATCTTGTCCAACCCCCCTGCTCGAGCAGGCCCACCGACAGCTGTTTTTCCCAGGACCATGTCCAGACAGCTTTTAAGTATCTCCAAGGTGGAAGACTCCATAGCTTCTCTGGCAACCTGTGCCAGTGCAGAAGCCACCCACACGGTGAAAGTGTTTTCTGATGTTCAGATGGAAGTTCCTAATGCTACTTCTCATTTCTTTGGAGCAACCCATATCTCTGTGCAGGTGACGGTCTTTGGTAAAACAAATGCAGCAAACTGAGCAAGGTGCAAAACCCATCCAGAGTTCAAAACACCATTTGGAACATGATTCCTGAAGACTTCTTGTCTCTAAGTATACTCACTGCTGGCACCTGGGAGTCAAATGTGAAGGCTCATCACAGCAACCATGACTACTGAAAGTCATTCTCCCTTATTCCTGCAAAAGCAGTAATCCTCAGGCTTGCTTTACAGTGACAGAACAGAGATTCCATGTACAAATTGGACTCAGAACACATGATCATGTCTACTGTCAAATGCATTGCAGCATACTCCAAAACAGGAGCAAATGTGCAAACTGGTGCAGTGCAGCCCTATGAAAAATACTCTGCCTGGGTGGGAAGCAGCCATTGTCCTGCTGACAGATTTGGGAGACTGCCTATAGTCTTAAGCCTATTCTTGATTTAGTGCATTTAAATGCCTTTCAGGTCTTATCCCTAGAAAGTAATTCTGATGTCATGCTTCATTTGCAGCTTTTAGCACATCATTCAAGACAAATCCAAGAAGCAGGTTGCCTAGGCCACTATGTGCGATGTTTGAAAGCATTTTTTAGAGTAAAGCAAGTAGTCTGCAATTTGGTGACTCCTCATGTAGCTATACAAGGCTGTGAAGCACTTCCATGGGGAGGGACCTATTTTAGCTGTAATGGTTCATAATGTGCAGTAACCAACAAGAATCCTGTCCTTTTGTCTTCTGCAAAAGCCTATTCATTTCCTATTAAAACAAGTCTGTGAAAACAGAAGTAAATAGTATAAGAAACTGCCAAGATGATAATGTGAAGTGGTGTCACAGCAGTCTGATGTATGGAAAATAGGAAGAAAATGGGTGTCATAGCTCCTAGTGAGCTGTAGAAAAGCTTGGTGAACAAACATGGTTCCCAAGTACTCACACTGCAGTCCCATGGCACCCTGTTCACAGCTTGGAGCTCCCCAGCTTGGACCACTGAGCCTTGACACCAGTACAAAGTTTAGTTTTCGAAATATATTTGCTATACCATTCTCTTAATTCTGCTCTCAGTGAAGCAGAGGCACCATGCAGATAAACAGCTGTGGGTGCCAAGCTCTCCTCAACACATTCCTGCCCTCTGAGCTCCCCACGGTTTCCAGCTACTAGAAACTTCCCAGAAGTCAGGATATCACTGCAATATGTAAGTGGGGCTACAAAGATTAAAATAAAATAAAAATCCTATCAAGCTAAAAATAACTGTACTCTGGTCTTGTATTGGTTGGGTAGGGGAGACACGAAAGAAAAGCACAGTAACAAATCCAGATGTTACGCGACTTATTCCACGGAACATCTTTTCTTGATTAAGTTTATTAGAGATTGCATCCAAAACCTCAAATTACCCTAATTTAAAACACATTAGGCATTTCTAATGTAAAATACTAACTGAAAGAAACTAAATCTTGCAAGAGCAAGAAAGAATCCCATTTTTTGCCTCTAACTATAAACAATTTGCATTGCAGTAAGACAACAAGAGCAGGTCTTTAAAGTGCTCTATATCCTTTTAAACACTGAGGGCCTGGTCTTGCTCACACTAATTCCATTAGGACCAAATTCCAGGACTGCATCTCTTCCCATTTTTCCCCTGAAAAAGTCCTCACGTTCTTCTTTCCTTCTCCATTCTTTTGTAAGTACTACACAAATATGGAACAACTTTACTTTTTTTTCCCAGCCTTTTGTAAATAAAAATAACAAACTCCCATAAAACATAGGATTGCTTGTATATGGCACTTCAAACCATTATCAGTGAATGTAGCACACAACAGTTACTAAGGAAATGCTAGAAGATCATTGCATGCTAAGAATTAACTCCCTTTTCCACTTCCTCTGCAAAATGAAGAAAATAATGTTCTCACTTAAAATTAGAGAAGTTTAAATTAGGAAAATTTAGGTCATTAGATCATTTTATTTTCTCTTTCCAAGAGGAACAAATAGAAAATCAAATTCTTGGGGCCCTCTCTTTTACAAGGCTCCCCTTACATAAGCAAACTTTGATCAAATATCTGAGCAAATTCATACCATCCAGTTAGTTTGTTGTTTCCTCAGCGTCCACTTCTTCAAAACAGCTCATGAATATCAACCTCTCAATCAGGGTGTAGTTTGAAAAGCTCCACAACTTGAAAATCTGGAGCAGGGACACTTCCAGTTTTTACTAACAGAGTTTCTATCCGACATCCTGCCAGCTCAGCTGTGCGGGTAACAAAGATTTTAACAGATAATTAATTATTTTAGCTATGATGCAAAACCAACACTATTAGCAGATGAAGGGTGTTAAGTGAAACACAAACACTAGTGAGCAGACACGATGAAGGAGGATATTTGGATATTTTATTTTACATTCTACTACGCTCATCACAGCAGTATGCAAGCATCTTTGAGTTGTAAATTAAACTGTGATTTCATCTTCTGCCCAGATGAAGCACATGAAATAGAGTATGAACGCTTCTTTTGACATAACAAGTATTTATCAAGTATTTATCAGACATCAACCACAAAAAATCACAATATACTCAGAGAAAATTAAGTCAAAGAAATCCCTTTGTATGTGGAACAGGCTGCAGGGAGATTTACAATGAATTTTTCATCCTCAGGTTGGGTGCACAAGGACTATGTCTTCATTAAAAATAACCACTTCCTGTAGTTTCACTCTGAAAGAGTAGTCCTGGATCATAAGTATTTATTCAAGGGTTTTATTCTTTGAGTTATGCTAAGCCCACAACTGGGCACTCCAGGTTTGACACTGTAGATCATCAGAAGTAAGTGCAAAGAGAGGAGGACAGGTTGCATTGCCAAGAAGCTATGCTTCAGCAGTAGCAGAAATGCTTCTGCAATAGTAAAAATACATCAGACTGAAGACTTTGTATACTGTGCACTTCTCTACGCATATCCATTTCACTTTTGAATCTGAAGAAAATTAAGCCTAACTTAAATCTTTAAGGTACCTATAAAAGCTGAAAGATACAGATCTATGCCTCCCAAGCTACGTTCCATGCAGTACATACTAGCTAACAGACACTCCTCATATTCTGGTATTTCCCCTACTGCATTAGCACTCAGAATTAAAAATAAATAAATAAATAAATAAGTTTTAAATCTCTGCCTTGATCTAGAAGTGTCTCAGAAACCCACAGACTAGCAAGGGTACACTGCAAGTTCTTCCTTCTCACATTACCATACAGATCACCACTGCATTTGACAAGTGATCAAAGCCCAGACACCAGGAAACAGAGGGAAACCACACTAAACACGAAACTAGAAGCAATTATACCTCACTTGAAAGCCAGATCTTGCCCAGCTGGCAAATCAAGCAGCACTTACATGTGTGGAGGGAGTACCCTCCCCCTCGCCCCACCCAAACTCCCTCAATGAACTGATGAGATGTCCACTTTGTCTGGAGTAAGATTCATAGTGTCCTACGAAGCAGGCTGTTAATATAAGACCAGAAACTCAACATGCCAAGGGGAAAACAGCAAGTGAGCTGGAATGGAACTGATGCAGAAAGTTGAAATAAATGGAAAAGAAAATCAAAACAGTCAGCAAGGTGGAACTTCATTGAAAGGCTCGTTCATTACATCAAAAGTTCAGCATAGAAAGCATTAACTTTCTTCACCTGGAATCTGTGATAAGCTCCTTCATTTAGGGATCCCTTAATGACAAGTCCATCTACTTTGGAGATATGATTTTATTAGTGCTACTGAAAGACAAATACCTAGGACTCGTTTCTGCTGGTGCAAGCACATCTTTCATCTAAGGAATCAGCGATGAGTCTGGGAGACACACCTTTAAATCAGAGCAGTCCACACACTCGGCGGACTTAGGGGCACAGTCACAAGTCAAGTTGAACGATGCTGTGACATTCATAGTTCTGATACCACAGTTTTCACCTCCACTGAAAGGCTGACAACTACATATATCCTCAAAAAGACACAGCTAATAGTATTAGCAGTTCCTCAGTTACACAGCAATATAACAAAGTGTTTGCATAGGTAACAAATATTAGGCATTGAAAGAGTCAATATGACTCAAACACTTTCAATTCAGTTCATATCTGAACAGCATTTGGACAGCATCATAAATCCATAAACAGAGGGAATATACAAAGAGGGGATACTCTAACATCACTTCAACCTAAGCCCAGTTAGAGGAGAAAGACAGTTAACTTTTAAGAGTGCCTGAGTTTGTAAAGTCACCTTTAGAGGACTGTGCCTCTCTCCAGTGACTATAAAAACACCTTAAATCCAAATGAACATAATACTGCATTTCCTTTTTGCCTTACATGGCTAAAACACTGAAACATATTCTAAGTAATTTTCTCCACAGAAAGGGAAAAATTGTTATGGGTGGTTTATTTGCATGAATTTCTAATTCAAACCCCAGCCCAAAATCCCTTAAACATGAAGAGAAAAAAGCATAAAGACCTTGCCTTAACCAGCTCTGCTTACACTCTCTCAGAAGTAGGGGCACTCCCTATCATTTTAAATAGCCTCTATGCAGAGGCAAGCTCAAAATGTACTTAATTTTAGAGGAGAAAACTTAAAAAAACAATAGAGTGTAAAAGAAATAATATACCTTTTCCTTCTTTTAAAAGGAGCATGGATAAAACTTCAGGAATCAGCCTACTACAAGATAAAGTCCATAGCCTATGCCAATTTATTTCAGTTCAGACTCTTACCTTACAATTCTCAGACCAGTTTTTCACTTTGAAAAACATCACCAAGATAAAGGGGCTCCTTGAAATCACTGCACTAAGCACATGTTTATGTTCTGAAGAATCATACAGTACTATGAAATACAAATTACAGAGAGGAAACATACTCTTATGTGCAAAAGAAACGTGATTTCTATCTGTTAGCTCTCATACTTTAAATCAGCTTAAGCACTAAAGTATAACTCCACCTACTACTCAAAAGATCAAAGAGTAACAGGATGGTTTATGTCTAGCATCACTTACCTGGCTCCTAAATAACCAGAAGGCTAGTCAATAAAAAGAAACATATACCCATTGAAGTGTTCAGAAAAACCCAAATGAATAACAGAAGTGGCGCAGCACCCCGGAGATGATGAATACTGACCGTGAAACCCTATCCGTAAAAGACTAGAAAATAAAGCACAGTCAGGTACCCCCACTCCTCTGGTCCAAGTAAGTAGTGACAGGAGGTACAGGAGAAGTACAGGCTCTGTCATGACAGTATGAACCCACCACTGCTGTGGCAGCTTTATTTATATTTGAGAAACATCTAGATAGCACACCCAGATTAAACTGAGAGCTTGTGCAGGAACCAAATCCACATCCTACACAAGACCATCAATCATCTTCAGCTAAACTAGAAGGATGCCTTCAAAATTGTTCTGTTAATACTAAACAACCAGGAAATTGAATGTTTCTGTTCTTTGTCCTGTCTTAATTTGCTGTTCATTAACATTAAAGCCATTTAATTTACTAAAATGAAATAATTGCTGTGAAAATAGTGAATACCTTAAAATTAAATGTAGATTTCTGAATTCCACGATAAACAGTAATCTCGGCAAATCTGATGAATGAAATGTTGATGATTCCCTAGGATGTGGAAGCATGATACCAAGTAATACAGATGTTACACAGGAGCATAGAAGAAGAAAAAAAACCCAAAAAACAAAACACCACCCCACACATACCCCTCACGCATACATAGAACACAAATCCTCACAGTAATCCAAAATGGGAATGCAAACAACACTAAGGTATAGAAAACATCACTGTAAAATTCAAAGTTTACAGCAATTTATAGACCAGTGTGGATAAAACTTCTGGGATAAATGCAGTTCCAACCAACATGGAAGTGGTCTTTTCTGCTGGCTGTGGATTGATTTTCTCTAGGCTTATCCTTGAAAGCAATATATCTTACTGAATGCCTCTCTCTTTCACTACTGCCCTCAAGAGCACTGGATTAACAATTTATCATGGGGTTTCAGCACAACAAAACTGCTTCAGCTTTAGCATCATTCACAGGATGGGCCCTTGCAAATGTCAGGACTTCGGCCTCTGCCTACAGAAAGAAAAGAGAAATACTAGTGTTTTGAACTGCCTACGAGAAAGCAGTACAGGGACTTTTACAAGGGCAGGTAGGGATAGGATAAGGTGAAATAGCTTTAAATTGAAAGAGGGTAGATTTCAACTGGACATTAGGAAAAGATACTTCACTGTGAGGGTGGTGAACGAGTTGCCCAGAGAAGCTGTGGCTGCCCCATCCCTGACAGTGTTCAAGGCCAGGCTGGATGGGGCTTTGAGCAACCTGCTGTAGTGGAAGGTGTTCCTGCCCATGTCAGGACAGTCAGAATTAGTTAACTTTTAAGGTCCCTTCCAACACTAACCATCCTGTAATTCCATGATTCTGTTTCAGATTCTGAATACACAAAACATTTTTTGGATGACATTAGGCTTTTTACTCTGTCTCCCTGCACCTTTGTATTGACTGACAAGGCAGATTTTCCATGTTCCCACACTGATCAAGAAACACTGTCACCCCCTGGTGCAAATCTGATATAGATATTGGTATCTGCATGTGACATAAAACAGTCAAGTGCCATTTTTATTCTAAGTATGGGGCAGCAGGTAGAGGTCCTGCCTGGGTAAGCTAATACAGCTTCAATTAAAACTCAGTTTTAATTGACCCGCCACACAGAGATGAAAAGCAAACTAGCCTTCCCATATCCCAAAGAAATTCTGAGGACCCACTCAGACCTCCATTATGAAAACATGCATGTGCATTTTGCAGGACTAAGATTCTTTAAATCAACACATGGAGCTCCCAGCTGCTATATTTCTGTTGTACACCTTCCGAAAAACAGACAGCACTAAACTGGTAACAATCCCCTAATATTAACCAATATATAGGCCAATATTAACTGAAAGTAATTGTCACTTAAACTTTTTACAGTGACACAACACCTCTCATTAAAAAAGCTGTTCTACCTAAGTGTGGCCTACATCTTTTACATATTTTGTTTTTACAGTTTGGGTGTCATTTCTCAGACTATATGCAGCTCTTCAATAATTCAACTTCACAGTGGAATACTTTTGGAAATGGGAAAAAATGGCATTTAATAAGCACCCTTATATAGAGCCTACAATCCAGTGCTGCCTACAGCTGGGCAAATTACACTAACTTAACTATCTTAGAAACAGAGCAGGCCTAGCTGATACTCGGATGGGAAATAACCTGGGAATCAATGTACTGGAAAAAAAAACAACTATACACACTACTGAATATTGGGCCACCACTGAACAACTGATGAACAGAAATTAAACTGAAATTGGCTGTGTGCAATGGCATATTTAGCTATAGGGAGATGAGCATTGCACTCATTACAACCTAAGCCTATCATCTTTGTCACACTAGAGCAGGAACAGCAGCATTAAGGAGCAGGAAGGTGACCCATATTAACATTCAGAATTAAGATTCTACTCATCTTCAGGTCTTTATGGACAGATGGCATGGTCAGAAAAGGCAGGAAGTTAAAATTGTTATGCCCCAAGTTTCTTCAAATGTCACACCAGGGCAACCTGAATGGTGCTGAGAAGGATAAAGAAGAGGTACTACAAGTCAGAAAGAAGCAAAGTTTTACTGCCAGATCAGCACTCCAAGGTCTCATATCCCCTCTGCTTACTTGCAGAGCTCCCTTCTATTACGGATCAGCATGATCCCTGCAACCCTGGGCCCTTCCCCAGCAGTGGGCTCAGCTACCCCAAAAAAACCAGAGGACAGAGGTCAGAAGGCACACCACTTCTGCAGCTGAATACAATGAACCTTCTAAGACATGGAAGCCTGTTTTATGGGATTTGCAGGGTTAGGTTGCAGTCTAAATAAAACACGGCAAAGTGAAATGAAGATAAACTGGCTCTGGTATAGAAAAGGACGAGGAAAAGTGCTGCCAAATAGACCACTAGCTCTATATACCCAGCTGCAGCTCAACTGAAATTCTGAAATGGAAATTGAAAATTAATTGAGGAGGTTTATATACAGAATTGTAAAAAGCACTATGAAGACGGTTTTGATGAACTGCTACTTAAGTAGAGTGGCTGTCCGTGTTTGCATGCAGCTTTAGAGGCACAGGTCTCTAAGTGCCAAAAATGAACTATGGAAGGGGGCACAAGGAAGAAGCAGGGGACAAATAGTTCCCATTGCAAAAATAGCACTACACAGATCAGCCTCTCCTCTTATTGCACCTCCTCTCAAGTAAGTCCTCTTGGCTCCACCAGTACCTAACACAATGAGCTGAACATCAGCCAAATTGTTCAGAAATGCCAATTTGATGTAGCAATAATGACAGCAAAAATGTGGTGAAAGGGTGGGAGGGAAGTGGGGACAAAAATGGAAATCCATCAGCCTGGTCTTTATCATGCATCACTAAAATCTTGTTTCTAAGTTGTCTTCCGCAGTGGTGGAGACTTAGCACCTGACTTTAGAAGTAATTTCTGCAGAGCAATCAGGCTCCCCCCTCAGAGGAGATCACAAGACAGGTCTCAGGAATTAGATCTGGGAAAGGTGCATG
Source organism: Psittacula echo (assembly GCF_963264785.1). Classification (NCBI taxonomy): domain Eukaryota; kingdom Metazoa; phylum Chordata; class Aves; order Psittaciformes; family Psittacidae; genus Psittacula; species Psittacula echo. Next base: position 24,888,420 of record NC_137738.1, read on the forward strand.
GAACCTGTAGACTTTCTTTAGTTTGTCCTCCCTGAGTGGGCAGAGAAGCAGGCTAAACAGTGGTTTCAGGCATGAAAAGAAAGTGTTTGCGCTCTGCAATCCTGTTAAAAGGAGTCACTGGTTAATTTTCCTTTTTTGCTTTGTTGCTCTTTTAAAAAAGTTAGCACACTAATCATCTTACCGAGTACAAAAGACATTATAGTAAAGAAACCTCAAAATGTTCAGGTTGGGGTCAGACTGAAGACCCTCAGTCCCTGGTGCCAAGCTGCTTCCATGCCTGGTTGTTATGCCTGGCCCATGGCCAAAACCAGGAGCTTCTTGGTGGTGGGTTTGGTGGGTTTGAGGGTTTTTTCATTTTTCTATGAAAACTGAGCAAGCAACACGCTGTCTCCTGCAGTTCAATAGGCTACTATTTACATTGAACATCATATACCCAGAAGACAAATACAGAGCTGTAAATCCTACCTGAAGTCTAAGTGCATTATTTATGGCAGGTCACATCTCTGATGTTGCCCATCCTATATCCCAATTGCAGTGCTACAATGCCCACAATTCCCGTGTTGGCCCTCAGGTGGGGTTTATTCTCCCCCTTCCTCTCCCAGCTACACTAAACCATCTGTGCTAGAGTGAAATGGCTCTCTGCTTCTTATAGATAGCATTTATGGCTGCCCCTGCAACACACTAGTTGTACCAAAGGGATGCCATTTCAGCATCTGCATCCCTTACAATTTTATTAGCATCTGGCAGTTACTGACTGTCTCTCAAATAGAAAAAAGAATGGGTACAGAATGGTGCCTCTGAAACAGAAAGATTAACTGTAAAAAGATGTATGCTGGGAGGGGATTTAGCTGAAAGACAGTCTCCAAGGTTTCTTCTCATAAACTTTACTGGCAAAAGACTTCCACTTTAATAAACAGCACTGAATTACCATCAACTTCATGGCAAGTAGGTACTTCTTTTTCAAATGGCACCAAATTTGATTTCTACCGCATGCAGAACACAGCCCAGCCACCTGCAGGCATGCCTTAGCCTCAGGAAGCAGGGGTTCTCACCCCAGCTCTGGGACAACAGGCAGCTGTCAAATCATTGGAAAAAGTCCACCAGATTCCCCAAGTTACAGTATGGTTTCATCCCCATCACCACCACTTTGCATACATCCCACTTTTTTCGCCGTAGCTCCTTTAAAATTGTGCCTACATTTCTATTTTACATGTTCTGGTCCAGCCCTTTGACTTCTCTCAAAACCATAAATATCTGGCAATTACTTTTGTCCCAGTGCAGAACAGCTGTAACAGCCAGCTTATGATGTGCAGGTCAGGACTCAACTGGGTATCAGACTGGTTCTTCTAGGATGCATTCACCAGATTAAAATTTAAAGAGAAAATCTTAGTAATGATAAACAAAATTATAACTCACAAAGAAATGTCTTCTTTCTGTTACACAAAAATGGTATGGTGATCAGAGGCAAGGGGGAAAAAGGAGGAGCTTTGAAGGAAACAGGTCCAATACTACTTTGTCATGTACCCTCCAGTTCTTCACCTAGTATGTCTCAAACATTGATTCTGAACAGGCTGTAGAAGAAAAGGAACAAGTTTGACATTATTTTAGGTGCTCTTGGTAGCACATTATCTACTCAACAACACAGTTAAGCAGTAAAACTCAGTTTTACCGGTCAGTTAAAACTGGGTTCATGGCTGCATCACAAGAACAGTACAAAAGTGATTTAGGCTGCTGTGCTTCTCTTAAGAACAGGACTTCCAAAAGGACACAGCGAATCCAAGGTACTGATAAAATTTATGTTGATGCCAATGATCAAAGAGTTCAGTGAACAGTGAAATTCTTACCTTACTTGTCTTCTGATGCAATACACACCCTTGCTACTGACAGCTTCTGCAGTGAGTATCTATGAGGTACCCAGCAAAAAAAGCCTATTCAACAGTTTTCCACGCAAGACAGGCATCTGGAGGACAAATGCAGAAGAGCAGAGCAGCAGGTTCCACAGCGAATGCCATTTCCAACACTACAAAGTTCTCTGTCTTCTGTGCCCACCTGCCCCCCCTAAAAAAGTCTGCACATTTGTATAAGGCTTAGGTAAGAGAGATGCTGTTTCCTATCCTCATACTCTTATGCAGAATAAGTACCACTGCAACACCAAGAAATACACTCTTGCTCATTTGCTCAGGGAGAAGAATAGACTTATCTCCTCACACAAAATGGCTCTAAAAATGCAAACTTTCTACAAAGTCTGGTAGTGGGCACTCCTCCTCACTCAGGCGAGGTGACTTGAGCCTATGTTTGTTATGAACATACTTACCCCAATATTCTGACATCACTTTTCGTTCTCTAGGATCTCTTCTCATTTTTGTCAGATGTTGCACCTCAGATTCCAGGAAAACATCTTCCCTGTGAAAGTTGTGCGAACGCTTCCCACAGCAAGTTTGCTCTGACAATGGCACTATCCCACAAAAAGTTTGATTAAAAACCAAACAGTTGGCATGTCTGACTGTATGGGTGTACGGGGAAGGGGGGAAGGAAAACAGCAGACCCCAGGTAGTCAGGGGCCACATGGATTTTGCGTGAGCAGTTTGCCCTCTGATGGCTACAGAAACAGTAGAGTTTCTTCTGTAATGGACAATTTAAGGGCTAGAGTGAGGACCTACCAGCACCGGCAAGGTTATTCGCTTCAGCCTACTAATGGCAATGTTCACATGGAGCATGTTTACATACACATAACATTTGTGGAATGGTTTTCATACCTAATCTTCTCTTTCTCTTCTTATTTCATCTTATCAAAATGCAATTTTATTTTGCATACTGAAGATGTAAATAATTGCTGATTCTTTTTACCATCCCCCTTCAAGTTTTTTCTAAAATGAGAAAACTCAGCTAACCTGATAGAAAAGAACACCATAACAGGATTTGATCTCACTTCCTTTGATATGTGAAACAAAAACAATTACTCCAGGAGACTTTGAGAAACACTTATGGAAAATTACAGGTGATGAATAACCCACAGGAAGACTCATTTTGTTCTCTGAATGCAATCCTGAGAATTAAAATAACAGAAAAGAAAGGCTACTAGATCAAATCATATTTTGGTTCCTACCAAAGCTTTATTCATTCAAAGCTTTATTCATTCCAGTTCCCATGATACTTTCCGTCTGTTTGCTCCAAGCCTTGCTTCATCAAGTAAGAAAAGAATCTGACGCATCTGTAAGCAGATCAGATACTTTAATTGGTTTTGCTCAAGCTATAAGTATTTCTGTTACAAATTCAAAGAACAGATCTCATTTGCCTGGCTCACAAACACTGTCCCGCTGTTTTCCTTGGACTAGCCACACAAAGAAAACTACACTTTTCTAAGAGGAATACAAAATTGGTATTTTGTCATATTTTTTAAACATAACAAAGAGCCAAAGCAGAGCCCTCTCCAACACCCCACACTGTCTTCAGTGAGAAAACTGCAAGACAGCCACCACTGAGAAACAGAGAGCAAGGGGCCCAGGCTCATTACATGTCATATTCTCTGGAAGAAGTGGATCAATCAGCCCAACAGGACAGCAGGGCTTTACTAAAAGCAGTATCAGCTGCATTACAAGTCTTTCTGTCTCTCAGTCAAACACTCCTGTGTCAATACATTCAAATGAAAAAATCTACATTTATATTAGAAAAATATAAGCCTTTGATGTTTGCTGCACAATACTGGATGTGTTGCACATCCTTCCAGTGTATCTGTCCTTATTAAATAATCAAGTGAGGGACTGTGCAACATTTCCACTACAAGAAAACAAAAATCCAAGACAAACCTGATCTGATCAAGTCATAGATCACTTGCTTGTAACATAGCCAATATACTCTCCTGAAAAAGTCATCTGTTACCAAGTTTGTGCGGAAGACTTCAGGGATCACTTTCATCACAGCAGTTAACAGCTCAAATAAATCTTGTGGTGAAACAGGAATACCTTTTTTTCTTCAAACTTCGTATCATAAGAAACATAAAATGCAGCAATTCAAGCCTTCCAAAAGGCTTACTGGAAGGATCCTGAAGACAGCCCCTAACGGTTCCTACTGCACAAAGCCTATATCTCTCCAATCCATAATTTTGTAGCATCCCAGAGATGATGGGAACCACATATTGACATTAGGCAAGCACATGATGTGTGTGGCTGTTAATGTCAATGGCAGCTGGAGACAGTGCCACAGAACCGCACCACTCCTCTCTAATCACTAGCAAGCATGCTGCGAGCCACAGCTCAAGAACCACTGTCAAAATGAAACCTAACAAAAGCCAAAGAAAAGAACTTTTTAACACTACCCTGTCATACTAAGCATGCTCCATACGTTTAAGATCTCCTGCGATCTTAAGACAATGAACTAATACATTACATAGACCTGCATAAAAAAAAAGATAAACTCAGCTTAGCAGAACCACTTTGCGTATGTATATATTTGACACAATTCTAAGCCACAGATATCTAACATAAAAGTCAGGCAAGCAGCTCAATATTTTTCTGGCTACCTTAGATTTTGTTGTGCACACATCTCCTGACACTACTGATGCCTCCATTCCCATTATCTCCAGTGCAAATCTCAACTGGCATTGTGCAAAGCTATCACAAGAAACCCGAAGCTAGAAGGAGCTGTAAGATGCAGAGACAAGGTTAAACTATGGAACGTTAAACCAGTTTTGCTCAATCCATTGCAGTTCCACTAAGATTCCAAAGTAAAAGCCACCCTCTTTAAGGAAACTACTTTTAGGATATTTGTGTCATTTTAGTTTCATCACAAACTCAAGCAAACTGTGGTTGTAGACACCAGACAGACGGAAGTTTTACCAGTCCTCCAACTCTCTTTGCTTGAAGTTCTGGCCACAGTAAACAGACCACACCACAGTTTTTTCTTCAAGCAAAACAAAAGCCGAACGCTATTAAAAGAAGAGTAGGAGCCCTCAATCTACTCTCTCTTCAGAGTTTTATTTCCCAGTTTCACAGGCTCTCCTGCCTGACACCCTGCTGCCAAGTTACAGAAGTAGAGCATACGCTTCCACGTCCAGTTTCCATTTCAGAGGAAACCACAAAACCTCACAGACACACATACAGGAACAGAAGGGCTATCTAGGTTTACAGGAGTCTCGGTTTTGTCCTGTGGGTTTATACGCAGTAAGTAAAAACCCACAAAAGATAAACTTACGTAGTTTAAAGTGAAAGGAAACAGCTTGAGGAAAATAAGAAACATCTCCCTTTAAGGAAAGTTTTACAAGGTTTGCCTTAAAAATAATTTTTGCAACAAGCTATTTTAATTTTTTGAAATTAAAACCACAGGAAACTAATTTTCAAACTGGAGTGGGCAAATTCTCCAACAACACATAAAATGGCAAACCTCCAGACTGGCATTCTTTAACAAAGCACAGTTGATCTCATTCTTCTTCTTAATGATTAAAGATCTAAACTAGTTGCATGCATCTTCTTTCCTAGCCCTAATTTAAGTCAGAGCTAACGTGGGTGTCAGTACAGCAAAGATCTCCACTTATCGCTATAATTCAAGGATATTCTGACAGTGTATCTTACATTACGACTTCATTCTGTCAAAAGAGGAGTACTGAAGTAAGAGATGTAACTCCTAAATTGCAGTGCTAATCATCATTTGCTGTCTGTGATTAATGTTCAGTCCCCTTGGAGAACTCATGGGTTATACAATATATCCACAGAAAGATGGTATGAGCCAGAAACCAGGATACAGGCAGTTGCATGCTTCGCTGTATGCCAACTCTTCAACTTTTTTACACCATCTCCCACCAACTTCTTGGTTTTTTGCTTCTCACTCAGACTGGCTGTTAGGGAACTGAGTACCAGCCATCCATCTCCAACCAGCTCAGCAGAGACTTACTCTGAGAAAGATGAGCTACCTCAGCTGCCTAACAACTTCACATGAAATATAAGAAATCTTACAGATGGGGCACGGAAACAGCAGTTAAATCAATACTAGTCCAAAATGCTGCAAGATACACTGGATGGCATCTTTTTCTCTGACTTGCACATAGGCAAAGCCAGGGCAAACTGAAGTGAGTCGTGACTAAGGCTACGGTGCCTTGGTTTCATGACAAGTAAAAGCAGTTAATATAAACAAATATTTAAGGGAATTTCAGAACATCTTTAAAGGAAGGACTTGCTCACAGCCCTGTTCAATTTGCTGCAGAATACAGCTATCGTGACCTGTCCATTCAGACACACAAACACTCCCCTCTCTCAGTGCTGTGTCAGGATTCACCACTCAGCAACATCTTTACAAACACTAGTGCTCTTATTCTGATGCAGCCTCCAGTTAAGCAAAAATCGGATAGCCCACCACAAAGGTATGCATAGGCAGTAGATTTACACTCTCATTTATGAAATATTTATTACAATAAGAAGCAATTTTTTTTTTTAAGGCTAGAAAAATAAGAAACATCTAGCTAGTGCTGACTAGCAAAAGCTGCAGTATTAGGGAAAAAGTATTTAATAGATCAAATATGACACTGCATCAACAAGTTTCATCTCAATAACAGCCTCTACGTAATCTTCTTTTATTAATTCAAGCCAAGACACTAAACAGCAGATATCATTTGACAAGTCTAGTTCACATTTTTCTAGGGTATATTAACTATGATTTTCTTTTAGAATTTATTTCGTAGTGCTTTGTCAAGATTCTTACTCCACAGAATAATTGCAGTGTGTTGACTATATTTGATGTGCAGAGACTAATTCTGACCCATGCTGGGTAACAAAGATTGGCTAGAAAAGTCACTTGTAATAGCTTCTGCTGTCTGACCAGAATGATTTTTAAAGCATTTCCAGCATGAGCAATCATGCTTATTAATTTCAAATAGGATTTCTGAGAACTGCTATGGATGTGATTTTCAAATTCAAGTTGCACTTAAGCAGAGAGCACATTTACTGAATTATTTCAGTGTCCAGAGACAATTCAACATCAATATCATGACAATAGTTAAGGGCAAGGTCATTTCAAGTTTTGGCTGCACATGGAAAAAAATACAATTAAGGAAGAGGGGAGATTTCTGTATATTGATCTGCCTTTATTTTTAACTGATAGCTGCTTTCCAGAGCTTTAGGGGAAAAGAGACATTTCCCAAAGATAGAGAGAATCCAAATTTTTTTCAGTTTTCTTTCAAATTGTTTACATAAAGAAATATCCAGTGAAGCTACAAACTCCTAGCACTGTACTGAAGTAAGACTGTTAAAGAAGCTGGACAGTGCCTGCTGAAACATCAGGTTTCAGCGCTGAACATTCAGGTGAGTTGAAATGACAGACTACTGCCTTCATGTAGGAATAGGTCAGAAGCTTGGTTAGCTGTCATGCTTTCTGTTGTTTTCCCCTTGAGTAAAAATCCTCCAACGTTTTCCCAGTAGTACTCCAGTTTTTGCTTAGATTTCCCTCTCAAACCGTGATGATTACTAGCAAAGGTAATAGAGGGGACCAGTACTGTAAAATCCGTTAACTGCTTAGTTATAATTTTCGGTCTAAAGGTATTTGAGTTGACTGATTTTATTACTTTGCATGGCTGCACACTTAGTTGTAAGCATGCACCTAAAAGGAATGAAGAAATAAGTCCTCAAAAGGGTCATCTTTACCTAACAAAGCTGCTTTGCTCACCAAAATAGGTACAACTGGAGACAGCAGCAGGAAGAAATGTATTCCAGCAGAAAAGAACAGGAACGCCATTAAATGCTTAACATCAAAATATATCACAGCAAAGATACACATGATAACTGCAGACTACAGTCTTAATTCTAGAGAGAATAGTTCATGGAAGCCGTATCCCCATTGAAAACTCCCCCATGGAGACCTGAATTTATCAAATGAGCAGAAACTGCCGTTGCTCAGATTTGGATTACAGTAAATAGAACAGCAGATAACATGGCGAGGAGGTACCCAAAAGAGGGAGAAATAATTAAATAAAAATTAATTATTTAAAGTAGTGTAAACATTTGTCAATAAAGTAAACGAACGAAGAATAATTCTGGCAGCTGAGTCAGAATATTAATCCAAGTTGCTGAGGTAATAAAGGAATAATCCCCTCATCAAGGATAGCTTCCAGCTGTATTTGTAGGAGTGGAGAAACACTGTTAACATCTAAAACCACAGAGCTAGGATTTGCCATTGCCACTTGCATTAAACTGTTCTTGAGAAATCCAGTCACACCTGGGAATCTCTCACAAAAGACTGGTTGAAATGACTGGGCCACATTGCCCTTCCCAAGATAAAGAAGTCTGCTTGCTATTTACCTCCTCCTTACTCTTCCACCTTCTAAAGCTGACACTATGTTGCTCCTTCCTAGTGGGACAGTCAGGCACACTAGTGTGTCAGTACTGAAAAATGAAGCCAAGGTAAAAGGTACAAAGCCAGTAACAGCAGCTACACACCCTGACCCTCGCCTCCCAGTGAAGTCACCCCAAAAAATATCCATTTGCTTCCCTGGGGACATATCTGAACAGAAAAACCTTTCTTAATTTTTGAAGTTTCCAGTATCTCCATTTGGGCACCATTCACGCCTAAGTCAAAAGTACAGCATAGTCCCATTTTCTGCAATTCAAATTGTAAGTTTTTCAGCAGGAGCATCACAATCACAATCCAACACAACAGTTGCTCTCTGTACTGCAGCAGCCCCTAGCACAGCAGCTGTACTACAACTGAAAGTATTCTTGCGTGTTTCTATAGAAATAGCTGAATGCAGCAGACCCACACTGAGAACTATCCCAGGCAGATGATGCATTACTCTGCAAGAAGCCCCAAAAGGCACAAACAAAGTAGAAGGAATAAAATAAACAAGATTTGCTGTGACCCTAAGGATGGGATTATAACTTTTTTTTTTCTTTAAGCTTGAGCAGGAAGCTTTTCTAAATTACATTTCCTGGATTTTATTGTATTATCTTCATGGCGCAGTTATTACACATTAGAGGTAATGACTGTCTTCTGCAAGTAACCTAATATTGAACATGATTGATAACCCCTATCTGGGCTTTAGGAAACACTGAATTTCCTAAATGGAAGGAGGGAACAGAGTCTGATGAGGTGAACAGGGAATAACTTGAGTGGATTATGTATATGCATATGAAAAATAAACTGTTAGGTTTTCACTAGAACACACTATTTTCTTGGAAAAAAACACTAATGGCAAACAAATAGGAAAAAAAGTCCCAGCTCTTCCATTTTATGTAATTCTGCTCTGACTACAAATATATATATTGTTGTTTGATAATCTTATAAACACGCAAAGACACACAGAATATATGCAGATACATCAACACTTAGGAGTTGATGCGAAATTCAGGTTCAGAGTTTGAAGCCCAAGGGAAATGCAGCTATTTTGATTTCTTTTGTTCCTTTCAATTATCTGTGTGGGCTGGACTCACTGAACAGACTACTTATGCCCAATTGTCTTGAGACACTCTAGAGACTGAACAACCTGAGACACTTGAGACTGCCTGGAGACAATTCCCTTCAGCACACACATTTTCCAGAGGAGGAATCACCAGTAGCTGCTCACCCATCCAGAGGTCTCAACAAGCGGGGAGGCTGCAGGGCAGAAATGCATCTGCTAAAGGGCTTGCATGGCACAGAGGTGGTGACAAGACCAGAAGGTGGTAACAGCTATTTCAGAGTCACTGTACCAAACCTCCAGAACAGCTAAACACTATCCCCACCCCTCCTCCTCACGCGCACACACACACTGATGAACAGCAAGATTTAAGGAGATTCCTAAAAATTAAAATGTGGTATTATGGAAGTACGTATTCATGGCATCAGCCACTTGATTTTTGAAGAGTTGGCAACTTTTGTACTTATCATGATGTCAAGCTATGGAAAAATTTTGTCTACTTTAAAACTCTTCCAGTATCAATTTCCTGAGATAGGCCTCCATCAATAATAGCCCTAAATATTTTTCTTATTGTAAACCTGAAGGAATTATTTTTCCTTTATTCATAAATGTCTGTCAACTACAAGTTAGGGCCTCTGAAATATGACATAGGATATTTTCCAAATTCAAGAGTTTATAAACAGAAAAAGCTCATGTATTCAAATACTAAAGAAGGGAAACAATGAAAAATAGAAACGAACCCAAAAGCAATGGAGCTATGGAGAAGGAAGTAAGTCATTGGTGCAGCAGCTCTTGACATTATTTGTTCTCTCATTCATGTTACAAGATAGGGACAAAGTAGTTAAACAACAACCTATGAACTTCACTAACAGAGTTGGGGAAGAAGTTTTGTCCTATGCAAGCTCTGCCAATTGCCCATTTTCACAGACATGGTCTCCTGTCTATCTCCTAACACAGGAGTTCGAGCTTTGCATCTACTGTGCCAGTAGTCTCTTAAAACACCTCACATGCTCTAAAATAGAGTAGTTCAGATTTTTTTCTAAAATATTCTCAAACTTAAAAGCAGGAGTCCTCACTTTTTTCTTTTTTTTTCCTTTTTTTATTTTTTTTTAATCACATCCAGAATATTTATTGACTTCATATTCACATTCAAATAAGAACACCAGAGGAAGTCTGAAAGTCAAACGTTCTGGGCTTACCTACAGCAGCTCCTAAACAGACAAGTACTTATCTGTGCAAGCAGATCCAATGAAATCAGTACAGCATGAAGTGTGAAAGAGATATGAAACAGTTTGCTGTTTATCCGTAAGGCTAAGACGAACTTTACAAAGGAGTATTTGGGAGTGAGTGGAACAAACTAAGAATGTTATCCCACGATAATGAAATCAACTCAGGTGACTGAAAAGCTGTTTGCAGAAATTATATGAAGAGTGCTACACTAAAATTTATGCACAAGGACTGAAATAAAACCTGTGGCAGTAGGTTAAAAAATTACAGCATTACAATTCAGTAATTTTTTTATTCTTTAGTATTTTCTTTCCTTGAACTGCTCTTAGAATCATTTTTCCTGACACCACCTTTCTTTTCAAACTTGAATAATCTCACTTTTCTTCTAAACCGTCTTTCTGAGCTTATGTTCTAGTGCAACCCAAGAGCAATGCATGACCACAGCAAGTAATTTGCCCAAACCACACTCTTGCCACTCGAGTTAGAAACAAATATACTCACGTGCTGTTTCTGAGACTTCATTTTCTTCTTACACTGGTTTTAATGTGGTACAGCTCTCCAGTTACTTAAACTTCGTTGCTTCCAGCAACCCTGTCTATTAGCTCAGAAATAGCTAGAGACTACAGTGAAGAATAAAGCAACTCTCAGCTTGTCTCCTTACCAGAGAAGCAATGAAGCAGATCTGTACTTTCATATACACTATTAAAATGTAAAGAAGACTAAGAAGCAGCCCACAGGAACAGGGAGATCTAAACTAGCAAAATGCTCTGCTAGAAATTAATTTGAAAATGTAAATTTATGCAGTACTAAAAATGTCTTACTGTTACAAAATAAACAAACAAACAAATCAAAACAACAAACCAGCTTCTGCTCCACGAGAAACCTAAGCAGCACTCAGCCCCTAAACACGAACTGCTCCTGAATGCAGCTTATTCCAATAAGCGAGAAACAGAGGAAGTGGGAAAAGTTACATACAATGGAATTATTTTTCCCCATTTCAGACACAAACAACTAACCAACAAGAGCCTGTAGTGACCAGTGCTGGACACTCAACCAGCTATAGAACTTCACAAGTTATTTCTACTCCTAGATCTGTTACTAGACTTAGGCTCTTATTGTCAAATATAGGCTTGTCAATATCAAAGAGCAAATCTAATTTAGTTTGACATATATTTCATTCACATTAAAAACTACAATATCTTTTTAAGTAAACTGGTGTATTGTGACTTGTAATATTGGGAATAAAAAAAGACACTTGATTGTAAAACTAACCAACAGGTTACCAAAATTAACTTCTCTCTCTAGCTTTAATTTCCCAAAATGATTTAGCAAATGTTTCCTTATCATACACAGGCAAAGTGTTTTAGGCAACTGAGAGTAGCTGTTCTCAGACTAAAACAGAAGTGATGAATGATAAGAAAGATTTTGGAAAGGGGTTAATTTATCTTTTTGACAGCTGAATTAAGGTAGGGGTCATTGAAGCCTCTCTCAATCCTACAAATTAGCCTTACATTCTCAGACAGAAAATTTCAAGGTTAAATTTACTAAAGCCAGTATAAAACAACTCAGTAGAATCCTTTGCTGAGGTTCCAGTAATTTTTCTACCATGCACACAGAGCACATCAACAGGTACCTTCTGCCAAGAATAATTTTGACTGGATTTACATGGTAGTGTCCTCTCCCCCAGGCTTGCCATCCCAACCAGGGGACTTAACACACATCCTCGTGAGCCCAATCCTATGGAACTCTGCTCACAAAAATCAGTTTGGAAACTGGGAAGACACAGGCCAGGGGACACTATGAGTCCCTGAAATAAACAGCCACTTGTGGACCACCATGTCTAGGATAACACTTGAAACACCAAGTGTTCCAGCCACACTATCCAACTCACAGAAGGGAAAAGTAGGGACTGGGAACTTGAACAGGCCACTGTAGAAGATCATGTTCAAGACCATCTTATGAACCTGAAGGTGCACGAGTCCATGAGACCTGAAGAGATGCATCCACGGATCCTGAAGGAACTGTAAGATGAAGTTGCCAAGCTATTATCTATCATATTTGAGAAGCGTGGTGGAGTTCCTGCTGACCGGAAAAGGGGGAAACATCACACTGATTTTTAAAAAGGGAAAAAAGGAAGATCCAGGGAACTACAGGCCAGTCAGCCTCACCTCAATGACTGGCAAGATCACAGAATCAACTACACTGGAAAAGACCTTAAAGATCATCAAGTCCAACCATGAAGAAGATCCTCCTGGAAGCTAGCTATGACACATGTACAATAAGGGGGTGATTGGTGACACCCAACATGGCTTCACCAAGGGTAAATTGTGCCTGGCAAATTTGGTGGCCTTGTATGATGGGGTTATAATGTTAGTGGATAAGGGAAGAGTGACATCATCTACCTGAGTTCTTCAAACGTCTGACACTGTCCTGCATTGGCATCCTTGTCTCTAAACTGGAGAGGCATAGATTTGACTCGGTGGATAAAGAGTTAGATGGATGGTCACACTCAAAAGAGTTGTGGTCAAAGCTCGATGTCCAAGTGCAGATCAGTGACGAGTGGTGTTCCTGAGAGGTCAGTATAGGGACCGATCCTGTTCAACATCTTTGTCAGTGACATGGAAAGTGGCATTGAGTGTGCACTCAGCAAGTTTACCAATGACACCATGGTATGTGGTGCAGTCAACATGCTTGAGGGAAGGAATGCCATCCAGAGGGACCTGGACAGGTTCAAGGGGCAAGCCAGTGCAAACCTCATGAAGTTCAACAAGTGCAAGGTCCTGCACATGGGTCGGGGCAATCCCAAGCACAAATGCAGGCTGGGCAGAGTCTGGACTGAGAGCAGCCCTGAGAAGGACCTGCAGGTGTTAGCTGACAAGAAGTTCAACATGAGCCATCAGTTTTCACTCGCAGCCCCAGAAAGCCAACCCCGTGGCTGGGCTGCATCAAAAGAAACATCAAGGGAAGTGATGTTTAGCTCCGCTCTTGTGACAGCCCAGAGAAGGCTCAGGGGAGACCTTATAGGAGCCTTCCAGTACCTAAATGGGGCCTACAAGAAAGCTCAGAGGGACTTTATACAAGGGCAGGTAGGGATAAGACAAGGAGGAATGGCTTTAAAACTGAAAGAGGGCAGATTTATATTAGATATTAGGAAGAAGTTCTTTACTATAAGATTGCCCAGAGAACCTCTGATTGCCCCATCCCTGGCAGTGTTCAAGGCTGGGTTGGACAGGACTTTGAACAACCTGGTCTAGTGGAAGGTGTCCATGCCCATGGCAGGGGGGTTGAAACCAGATGATCTTTAAGGTCCCTTCCAATGCAAAGCATTCTATGAATCTATAATAAATTTCCTTTGAATAGTCAGATGTTGTTTTCCATGCTACTTTCTATCTCTTCCTCTGCTCCAGCTTGTTACTTACAATAACTGGTACAGCGTTAGAACAGCACATTTATGTACAACATATCTTACTTTTACTAACTTTACCACACTCAAGAATGCTCTGAACTCTCGAATCTTATGGAAAGAAATAGAATGTAGTTTCAAATCTTACTTGAAAACAACTTTTTATTATCTTGTTTCTCACATCCTAGCAGTTATGTTGAGAAGCATCAGTACTGACAAGCACAAAACTGTACCTGATTATTAAGCAGATCTAACAGAAAGCTCAATGCAAGTGGGCATTTGTCTTGTCTGTAAACATACCTTCAGTGTGCTCTCTGATTTTAAGGTACAACTTAGATGAACCATCAGACTTTAAACATATTTTCTTTTACTTCCTTCCCGTGATCCCTTCTTTGAAAGGTTATGAACAGCAACTCTTCTAAACAAATATGAATATCTTATGGATTGCCATGAGTCACATTTTTAATTTGCCAGTTGCCACCACCTGGCAGATACCTCTGAGCAACTGTGAGTACACTTAACACTCCACAAGCTCAAATATTTTATGGCTGCTCTGTGAATTTGCCCTCAGATCTCTTATACTTCCCTTCAGGAAGCCAAATTTATTTTCAGGATTTGTTTCAAGTATAGAATATGTGTGTAAGGAAGAAGATCTTTCAGTGCCATTTCCCACTGAATTACAACCTTGTAGTTACAGCTGACTTACAGCATTCCTCTTCTCTCCTTTTTAAAAACTCATATAGAACTGTATCAGTGAAAGAAAATCCATTAAAAAACATCCCTTTATCACTCAGATTTTGACCTTTCCCTGTATCTGCTAATGAAAGCCAAAACCATCTTATTTACTTTAGAAAAAGGGGATCTAGATGTATGATAACTGTCGGAAAGTGGTTTGCTTTTTCAAATGCCAGCAGGCAAGTCTTTGGGATACTAATTAGTTCCTGATACTCACCAGTGCTATATCCAGTGGTTTAAGGATAGAGACTGTTCTGGTTCAGGTTGTTGTTTTTTTTTTTTACAAAATCATCACATGAAAATAGTATTTCTGCTTCCTAACATAGGAGGGACTAAATCTTTGTCTATATAATCTACGACCAACTGATCATTAGGTTCTATATTTAGCACAAACAGGTTACAAAACCACAGTAAATCTTCCCGATTAAAAAAAAAAAAAATAAAATAAAATTATAAAACTCCAGAACCTAGATTTCTGCAGGACATGTACACTGTAGATTTCTAAATGGTAGAAGGCATGCCAGGTTTCCTTCAGAAAAAGGGCCAACAAACCTAGCTGAGGTTTGCTTTTATTTGTCGGTTTTTGGCACAGTTTGGTTTTCTCCTATAACTTTAAAAAAAGGAAGCGGGGGGGGGGGGGGAAATAAATAAAAAAAACCAAAACCAAAACTCACAACAAATACCACCACAACCACCAAAACAAAACAGATCCCGATCTGTGAGTTGGTGCTGTGGTGGTTCTGGAGTTTACTGAAGGAGTCCAATCACTCTCTGAAGGGGAAGCCAATGTCAGAACACTTTAGAAAGTAGAAACCCCAGGTAATGCCAATATTTAGTCTAAGCCCAGGTAAAACCTAGTCTAGAAGG
This sequence comes from Psittacula echo, assembly GCF_963264785.1. Classification (NCBI taxonomy): domain Eukaryota; kingdom Metazoa; phylum Chordata; class Aves; order Psittaciformes; family Psittacidae; genus Psittacula; species Psittacula echo. The sequence continues at coordinate 24,904,028 of NC_137738.1, forward strand.
AACTCTACAATGGAGTTACTGTGTGCAGTTTACCCTATCACATACCCTATTTCCATTCCTTACTAATAGGGAAAAAATTCAGTGCACAAACCTTTACCTTTGGGACCACTGTTTCACATATTACTCTAGGTCCTAGCCCCGTTTTGATCCTTTGTGTGGCATTATCCATAGGTGTGCCACAGTTGACTATGTGACTTTTATAGCTTCCATTCTACCAACAGGCTCATCCTAAGCCTCAGCAACAGGAGGCTGCATTGCACATATGCCCTACACAAATAGCTCAGATAAGGCAGATAAACATGGGAGTACCTTCTGCTAGCAGCATCAGATGTGAACGTCTGCATTCACATTGGAAAACAATTCTTGCTAGTTTGCTGGACCCAAGTGTATGCCATTACTATTTATTCTGTAGCAGGAGGAAGACTATAGGAAAAGCCACAGAACATAAAATGTTAGTCAACTCAGACCATGTAAGGCCTACTACTACCATCTACTGAAGTTCCTCAGCATATAAATAGTGAATGAATTGCAAGAAATTTCTCATTTATTTCTATTTCTAAAAACAGTCAGGAAAGGTTTTAAGTAAAAGTTGTTAAAGAAAGCAAATCAGAGTGAGTAGTAAAATATCTTGGATCAGCAAAATGCCAAGAGACAAAAGGAGGCAAGAAAGAAAGAGACAGTTCTTCAGTACAGCAAAAGATCAGCTGTAACTTTTGAAGAAGTATGTTGGCTTATCTTAAAGTGTATTTTCTTGCAAGTGAATCCACAGAGTCATATTCTTTGAAAGCCGTCTTTTGCTCCCCTGAAAACTCAGTTGCAAAACCTGCAAGCCCTGCAGTTTGGTAACCCCACATGAAACAGGTGAAGCCTGGAAAGAGGCCCTGCTAATCAAGCACACCTGAAATGACTGAAATGAATGTTCATCTCTAGTCACCAACCTGTTCATTCTTTAGCCATTTAAAACAGAGGAAAAGAGAACTTTCATGCAGGTACAACACAAATACTGCTGAATACATAGTGTTCAAAATGTTCAGCCTTGATCTGGAATTATTGCAGAGGTGGCTGGATATTTCACAACTTTTGCTATATTAACACCCAAGACTCTTCTGGCTCAGAAATGCTGGACTGATTTTCTTGCACGTAAGCATTCATTTACCTATAAGAAAAACATACTTTATTTAACAGCTGCCACCATGTCTACTGAAAAGATGTTTAATAATAACCTCTCCAGAGGTTAAAGAGTGCAAAGACATGACTGGCACCAATGACTTGTAGAAGGTATTTCAGGTTTACAGATAAAAGAAGGAGGAGTGGGCTTGGTACCTACTGTTTGGAAAGCTGTATTGAATCAGCTTTTTCTTTTATTTTCTCTTCTTTTTTTTTTTTTTAATTCTATGAAACATTCAATTCAGCGTGAAGGAAACACAGGCTCCGAGGGAAAATGTAGATACCTCTTAAAAAAACACAGCTGGAAGGAGGTAAATATTTTACTGTATGGTTGGTGCTTCGGTGTGGCAGCCTTGAACATACCCTCACATTGTACAGGAGCCAGTGGAAGTCTTGATACCTGTCTATTATTAACAGTAGTTAGCATTTAGTAGAAACACAACATTCACCACATGGAGAATGAAATGAAGGACTGCAAAAGAAAGCCATTTCCCTGGTGTATCTGATCTAAACCAAAACAGATTCCACACAGTATTCACTAAAGCAGATGTAGTACTTTCCAAAGATTTGGGTCCAATGTAATTCTTACCCACACCAGGTGGGAGAGGCTCTGCTGCAGCACAGTCCCAGAAATGACGGTCCCTCTCTGGACAGAGACTTTAGCTTTTTCAGGACCTGCCAGCCAGTTTCCACAGCAAAACAGAAGCCTGCATCTTGAATCAGATCAGCCACTCTTTTCTCCCTCACAATGCGTGCAAGTCCTGCCAGCTGTCCAGCTTGCACTGGAGCAACTCCTCTGCAGAAACAGATCTTTCCTTTTCTCAGAAACTCAGCCCCTTTCCCCTACTCAGTCCTTAAACAGTGGTTTTATAGCCAAAAAACCTGCTTTATACCTGCAGCCAACTGAAGGGAAGTCTAGAAAAACAGTTTGAAACTCCCCATCTGAGCACAGGAGACGTATGGAGGGCTGATCAATATTCTATGCTTTGTATAGCTTACTTATAGCAGGAAGAAGACCACAATATGTAGCAGGACAAAACAAACACCAGCAGAGATCTAATCACTATTTTCCACCTCTCTAATCACATCTAGTGCTGTACCTGTTAGCTCTCAGAGAACTCTTTCTGTTACTCTGTCTCAGCTTATATGTCAACCATCTTTGGGGACATAGGATTACATAGCACTTCACCTATTCACCACTGAAGTACTTCATAAAGCTCACTGCATCTCTCATGTATCGCAAATACACATCTTGCCACTACCTATCCTGACAGCTGTAGACCTCTGTCAAGAAACGAAGATGTTGCAGGTCAGACTACTTTAGAAGACATTGTATTTTATTTACGTTCATCTAACATAACTATACAACTAAAATTTTAGATAAAGCACCTTTGGCTAAGATCCAATACCTTCAGTTAACGCGTCCTGTTGCCACCCCAGATCATACTTTCCAAAGTCTGGCTTTAATAAGACAGCCCGTAAGCTAGATATTCCTGACACAACCTAAAAATACGGACACAGAAGAGGTCAAACTTAAAAGTTTGTACTTGAAAACATCAATAAATAAATAATAATGAAAAGGCACAACTCCCAATTACTTAAAGGGCACTTATCTATTCTATGTTTAGAAGCTTGTTCAAATAAAAAGCTATGCACACTGGCTAGCATTCAGGCATGGTAAGGAGGTACCAATGCCCTCTTTCTCAATGCCTGTGTGAGTGAACCACTTAGGGTTTTAAGAAAAGCTGCTGAATTTGTGGATTTGACTTTTCAGTTATTTCATAAGAGGATGGAGGTGAACAAGAATTTAAACATTATTTAAAAAAAAAAAGAAACAAAACAAAACAAAAATAGCCAACAAGCTGACCTCTTATACTTCTTTAACCAAACACAGGATGTCTGTTAGATTAGCTAAGAGGCATGCTGCTTGTTAAATACAGTGTTTTAACACAACATGTTAACGTGCTTTCATTCTATTATAAACACTTAATAGCAAGCGCGCATCACGACACAGTGGAAGAGCTCCCCTACTGGGCTGTTTGCTCACCATTCAAAAGCTTACAAACCATTTGAATTAACTGCTAAATAAATCTGTATGCCTATCCCGTTTCTCCTCCCACAGCACTGTAATTCCCAGCGGCTGGCAGTAATCCAAGCCAGACCTTGAATTACTGCAGAGCCCAAGAACCTTTTCAGGTTCATACTCACTCACCTTCTCCCCTCCCCTTCCTTCCCTCATCCCAACTTGCATCTGGTCTTTTTACTGGGAATGTGAACTTCTGTTAATAAATGGGTTACTTTCTGCTTCGAGAAGGAGGAAGAGGGGAAGTATCTGGAAGTGGAAAGCAATAAGCATGAAGTTTATTTGTAAAGCCACAGTTAGCGAGAAACGCTCTCCTTCTTTGTTTCCTCAACTTCCAGGTCCTTTTTAAATTTTGGTTTTAATACAGAGGGATCAGCACAGTGTCATGCAGGACGGTGGAGAACATTTTTGCAAAGTAGATGCCATTTAACATATCAAAATCATGCTGCCGATTAAAGCTATGTAATGTTTCGCCCTTGCACTGCATTGGGGTTTCTGAAGTCCCACTGCTTTCTTACAGTGAGTCATGGTGTATAAAATAAATCACATGCTTAAGTACCTCCATGGTTGGAAGTTAAAATTCCTAATGATATTTTCATTATCTGATACCTACTCAGATCTTTCTCTAGCTTTCTTTCTGCTTTTACACTAACATTCAGTACCTTTACCTAAGCCATGCCTGGCAGAAACTGAGGCCAAGTCATTGTACAACTTGCAGAGGAATTCAGAGGAAAGAAACCCTGTTGTTGAGTTTCCAAGTGCCTCTGCTGGAAAACTGCAGTATGTAAAAAAGACAGAAAAAGCATCAAGGAGCATTCTTAACGTTAGCCTCAACTCTCCAAAGGCAGGAGTTACCTGAAGTTATCAGTGATACTTTAAAGAATAACATGGCAGCGAGGCAGACAAGATACGGGAATTCAAGACTAAAAAGATATCACTTTCCAAGCAGAATCCACAGACAGATTCCTCAATGAGCATGTTCCTTGGGTAAGGCTTATTATGAAAAATATATATTTGAAATATATTTCTTTTAAATCCTTCCCACACCCTACTCCGAGCATGCATATATTTTAAATATTCCAGTGGACATTCCTTTGCTTACATGTTCTACATGCATTCAGCAACCAAAGAGTTAAAACACAGCATTAGATACACCATGTAAGAAAAGATACACCAGAAACATGGCCCAGCTAGAACTTCTGCTCTAATCAACTGACTCTTCTTGATGAAAATGCAAAACCCTTAACACGGAGCCTAATGTGCAACATATCAGAAGTCACTTTTTCCCCTCCTCTAATGACCAGCCTGTCCTGAAAAATGACTCATAGCTGACTCAAGAGCATTTCTATCCTTACTACTGTAACTGCAGTAATAGTTTCTTGTATATGAAATATTAAAAGAAACAAAATAAAAAATAAAAAAAGAAGGTGTATCTTCAGAGATTGATTCCATATTGTATCTTTATAAAATATTCCATAAATCACTTGCTGCAGGCTCACTGTAGGTTATCCCTCATTTTTGTCACTTTCATGGTTCAATGATTTTGGAGAGATTGGCCCAAAAGGTAGCTTTTGGTGCTGGGAAACATTCAGAATGGTCACAATTCAGAACTGGGGACCCAGCGCAAGGCAAGGACTAGGAATGCAAATACGATTCAACTGCTGGGTACAGTTCTGCTGTGTTGTTTCTTTTTTCCCCACAAGCACACAAATACTCCAAGAACCTCTGTTTCTGGAAGGGTCCCTCACCAAATTTTCAACCCACTATAACACATTGCTGAAATTTTAGCTGTACCCAAACTGCAGTAGAAACCAGTTCGGTAGGTCCAGAAACCAGTATAGGCAAGGTTTAACTTCCTTAAAAATTAAATCCCCTCTTACTGCCTGTATTCCCCAGAAATTGAGAACATTCTGAATCAAAACACTGACCAGTTTCCATTTTTTGCAGTCAGCAGTAATTAAGAGATTAATTTGACATAATTAATAAAGCTGTAACAGGAACACATACAATTCTTGCCTGCGAATCCTGGTTTAGAACATGAACAGTAATTCTAGTAGCACAAAAATAATTGTTTTATCAAAAGTTAGACCACATTTTGCCTCTCTTTACCTATAACACAGGCCAAATCCTATTAATGTCCTCAACTGATTTGGATTTAGCCACATATTATGATCATGCTGGCATGCAGCCAGAAGAGATCATCAGCAGATGGCAGAATTGACTACAATCTATTATGCAGTTAGACTACACGGCTGTGTCTGCATCTAATGGGCAAGTAAGACTTCTGAAGGGGGTGGAGAGAAATATTTGGATTCAGAGGGCTGTGTGAATTATTGCTTCCCTTCCCCCCTGCCCAAATGAAGAAATGAGAAAGATAAAATACATGTGGGCTATAGAGAAATGTCTTGAACGGGAAGCTAAGATGTAGTCTACTAGTATTCACTAACAAGCGTGTTCCTGAATTCTATGCAATTGCTGTGGAATATTCCTGGTCAGCCAGATGATTTGGGCTTTATCTCTGCTCAGGTGTCTGGAGGAATTACACAGGAAGTTACCTAGCACACACAGGTTGGAATTAACAGGCTCAAACCCAGAGCACACAGCACAGCTTAGGGTGTCAACTTTGGTCCAAGTTTTAGAAAGGTCTTACAACAATGTTTGAGGCGGCTGTGTTAGCTGCTTGAAAACAGAGACTTCTAAATCTCATCCCTCCCTTGTTACTTTACTAGTACAAAAGGATACAAACTATCCTCATCAGCTGCATCATGGTTTAAAGAAATAAGCTAAAGTGAGAGCGAGGTGTGCTGCATACCATTCAAGTCCTCCGCCGAAGACCACCCCTTGCTTGGGCAACTTGTAATCCCTGTAAAACAAGACAGGTAATACTTCATTCCACCTTTTTTTCCCAGCTTTTCACAGATGGAGGAAATGAGACTGAGCATCACTGAGGCTTCCCTCAGCTTCACAGCCTGTCCAAGAGGTTTTACTGCTGAATCTCAGTGGCACGGCTCAGTCACAAAGCTGTGCCCAAACCAAACCCGAGGAGTCCATAGGACAGATGGAATGAAAACTCATCATCAGTTCCAGTGTGCCAAGAACTACAGTACAGTAAAAGTGAGTAACAGAGGAGAATGAAGGGAAAGAGAGAAAGGGGAAGATTTGGGGGGGTCTGGGAATGGGGAGCAGAAATCATTAGCAATGTTACTGCTGGCTTTACTTAAACCCTTTCCCAAAAGCTTTAGACATGATTGCCCGAGTCGATGTTTTTCAGATGAGGTAACAAAACCTTGCAAAGCTAGGGATCATAAGCAGTCTACTACTAGCCAGCTAATTTATATCATTTGCAGTTTTAAGCTTAATCAGCACCATGTGTCCCCACGAGATGACTGAGTAGCACTGCACAAGGTTAGACCATCTGGTGCTGGGTTTTTACTTTCTTTTGATATTTAACTGTTACTGCTAATTCTGCCCACTGTCTCCCTGAGCACAAGCCCCTTCTTCTGCCAGATCAAGATCCCACATATAGATGCAAATGCAGACACAGGATATTTTTGCCTCCCACCTCCACAATCACTCACGAGCACATAATTCCTCAAACACTTCCATGCCTTATGCAGAATTCCTTTCTTTGCCTTCTTCAGTTCACTCTTTCCCCCATCTCTTCCGACCTCTCAGAAAAACAGCTAATATCACTCCAAGAAAAGTAACATCATATCTTCTAATGACAGTGCATGTTGAGCAGATGACCCCTACTTAGAGGACACAAGCAGAGTTCAGCATGCCCGCATCCATCTTCATTACCCGAAAGATCCAGTGTCTGTCAAAGAACACCAAGTTTTCTCCTTACTCTGTATAAGAGCTCTGATGAAAACAGGCATGCACATGCTGCTCATGTGCCTTGCGCACTCGTGCAAGAATCCATCATCAGAATCTCTCATCGGTCACTACCACAACTTCTTCAGTGAAATAGCTTAAAAACAACACATTGCATATTGTAGAACATGACGTAGTACTTCATCCAACTGCTCCTATCAAAATATTCTCCTTAATCTAAAATTAAAGATAGTTCCACTAAATCTAAAACATCCATTACCAATGAGCTGCGATAAATCAATTTTCCTTGCCTGCAGTACGATCTGGATTTAGCCACTTAGTACATCTTAATAAACAAGTTACTCATTCAAAGGAAAATAAATTAAATGCTTTGCCTTGAGGGACAGTTTTACTTAATAGTTTGGTGTTACAATGAAAGAACATATGATCTGTCAGTATGAACATCTTTTGTTCTCTGGAACATTTTGAAAATGGGTGGTCTGTCTGCCTCAAAGAAGACAATGCTTATGAAGCATAACACCCCTTCATCCACTGCAGTGCCCTTAAAAACATAGGAAAACCATTTTGTTAATTGGGAAGGAAATCAAACAGAAATCCCAAAACAATCTAGGTCTGTGATATACTATGTATCAAGTGTTATAGGAACAGAATTTAAACAGCTGTTTGGGTTTTGGGGTGGGGTTTTTATTTAAAAAAAAAAAAAAAAAAAAAAAAAAAAAAAAAACACAACAAAAACAAGGCAGCTGAAGCACTGTTGGTACTTCTTTTAAGCAGAAGAGTTTGTCAAAATAATAAGCGTCACAGCAATATTATGGCTGAGGCTGTCATCCTTATTTGCCATAAGCCTGACAAACACAGATATAGGATCAACTGAGGAGCCTCAGCTTCTCTGTGCTCCAAGTACTCATGCACCACAGGTATTTATGAATACCCTAGAATGAACAAGCATGAAGCCAATCCCGCTTGCGAACAGAAACCAACTGTAATATGAAAATTTCTGCATCTTTAGTTATCTGTCCCCACACATATGTATTTTCTAAATAGAGTTACATACATTTCATTTATAAGTCAAGCAAACTGTTACAAGGGCAGATTTAAAATAACTCCACCATTCTTGAAATAAATTCCTCTCTAAAGACAACACCACTATTAGAGATACTGGCATCTGATCCCATATGCAGCTCGCACATACCTAAACGACATAATTCCCTGTCACAGCCACTAGTAACACTGATACTTATTATGATTACTTAATCCTTATCCCAAAAATACACACATATTGACAGACAATGGAAAAAGCAAGTCTTTTCTCCCCTCTTTTTGACAGACCATACACCAATCTGCCACCCCTCAGATTATCAGCAAAGCACAGAAATAGCTGTATCTGATCACAGTAACAGTCCATATACCTCTTCTATACCAATTCATTTAGGGGCTCTTTTGTGCCCTGATGCATGACAGTTTCTCCCCTTCTAGATATTTAATCTGATTTTAAGTAACGTAAGTCCCTTCAGGCTCAAGTTCCCCTCAGCCTTTAGTCTGCCTAGTTTGTCAATTATATCAAAATTAGTGATCACATTTGTAACCCCCTTTGCAACAAATGCCTCTAGTTGCCAGACTCTAAGCATAAAAGACATTTTAGATTGAAGTGATCCTGCAACAGTGAGTATGAAAAGGGGGGAAAAAAGAGGCAAGGGAGTTTGTGATCCCATAGGAAGCAATTCAGAAGGGAAAATGAAAAGCCACTCTTTCTATAGGAGGGCAACATTAAAAGGCTCAACAGCAAAATGTTCTTCTGAGAATGAAAGTCAAGATAAAACAGGAGCTCAATAAGACTTCATCAACAGCTCCTTCAGGATCTTAAAAGTCAAAAAAGGAGTGGTACAAAAATGCAAACAAAGATACATTGATATCAGTGAGTATAAAGAGACTTGTAGAAGTAGAAATAGACAAGTCAGAAAGGCTAAGGCACAGGCACACTATGAATCACAACTACCAAGGGAAATAAAAATGACAATAAGAAAGTTAAATTAATAATGAGAAGTGAAAAGATGCAGTAGAGACAGATCCATTACTGTAGGAAAGACTTTTGTTAACCAACAGAGAATGTGGAAACATAGCACAGACCGAATTACTTTTACCTTAGTTTCACATTATTTCTAATCAGAGTTAAGAACTAGGAATTGTACAATAGGAAACAAATACAAAAGATAAAATATATAGGTAGGTCTACAGAATGTAATGAGGCTGGCATGGTTTAATGAGATGTACTGAGAACACTTAAAGAATAAAGTAGTTTTTAAAAATTCATGCAGGATAGGTAGAATCCTGGAAGGACAAACCAAATTACTATTTGTAGAAAGGGAGTGATGAGAAGGCATGGTCAGTATAGCTTTGATACCCATAAAAATGCTGACATAAAAGAAACTTGGCTTAGAATCATGTAAGGAATAACAACATTCAACAGAAAGCAAATAATGTCAAATCAATATATGACTTAAAGATGGCAGAAAAGTCGTAGATGTGCAACTTAACTGCCTGAATACAATTCAGCTATATCACATGATACTTCATTAATAGACTAAGGAAGTATGGTTTCTATCAAATTACAGCTAAAAAGGCACCCAGCTAGCTGAAAATATATTCTTGATCATAAAACCACAGAATGGTTTGGGTTGGAAGGGACCTTAAACATCATCTAGTTCCAAGTCTCCTGCCATGGGCAGGAACACCTTCCACTATAGCAGGTTGCTCAAAGCCCCATCTAACCTGATCGATAGTTCTTAGTGATTCACTGTCAAGCTAGGAAAATATGCAGCATGGTCCTACATGAGCTTACTCAGGGTCCAGTATTATGCAATATTTTTGACAGTGACTTGATGAAAGCTGAGCACACATGCAGGTGGAATATATCAGTCCAGGAGAAGCATTACAGGCACCATAAGGGACAGGGCTAGTATACAACACCATTTCTTCATTTCCAGATAAAGCCCTTTAATTATATCTCCAACTAAAAGTGATTGATGCAGGAAATGGAAAAAGAAAGCCCTCAGATTCAAGAAGGGGTACAAGTGCTTGAGCAGTAGCCTTGCAGTATATAGAGAAGAGCAAGCCTAACACTTTCTTGCACTATCATCCTGCGGGTTTGATGTTGTTCTTCAAGCTGTCATCTCTGAAAAGCACAGTGTTTGACAGGCTCAAGTTTGGAAATCATTCTGTCAGACACTGGTAACAATAACCTAAGTATGAGTCATGGCTCATTACAAAAGCTTGCATATGTAAGTTTCAGAAAGTTAATAACAACTTATCCTTGATTAATAAATAAACTGCCTGAGCCCAAACACATGTTAAGAGGGCTGCTATCAGGCTGAACAGAAATATCAGGCATAAATAGTTCTGTCACACTTTTGAAAGCATAAGGGTTTCAAGTCTCCAAAGATGCCTAGAGATCAAATATCATAAAGTGGTTGAACCTGGCATCAAAACAACTCTGAAGGGCACATATGAGTATGCTTGCAAAACCATCTTTTATGTGCTCATGTTCACATAAACAGTGGTGACCTGGGGCCAAGAGGATTACCTCAGAGACAAACAACCACTTGGAGTTGGTGTCCCAAATCTTCATTTCAGGCACCAACTATGTCTAGATAACACCTAGCACCCCGGAAATGTCTCACTTCTCAGCCATTAGCAGCAACTGTAAGCACTCCTGTACCTCAAGAAACGTATCACCTTGTAAAGGAGCTGAGGCAGAATAAAACAATGGGTTCTGGAAAAAAGGTGGTTGCTGCAACACAAGGAGCTCAAGACTGGAAGCTGGCAAACCAGTTGCTACCAGACAAAAAAGCCTAGAATGAAACATCAGCTTCTGGAAAGCTTTTCAAGGATTTCTTTCCTATTACTCTGTCTGCTATATCAGCTCTTGAAATGAAACAGCAGGGACAAAACTGTCAAATTTCTTTCAGGTAAAATGGTAACTGAGCACAAAGGGTTTGCCTCCATAAGAAAGATCTGCACATCTCTCTTCCATCAAATATATGCTTAAATCATTGTCTCCCCTCCCCCAGTTACAGAGGGTGCAACATCTGAAGGTCAGGTTCTCCTCTGCTCATGTAATCAAATCTTCTTTTTCAAGGTCTTGTGTCTCCCTAGGGGCATCAAATAAAGCAGAGAAAGAAAGGAGGAAAACATGCTCTGTATGCAACCTCATGGCTATAAGACAAACAGGGACACTGTTTCAATAAGTAAAGGGATAACCAATTTACAGACGGTCAATTCCACTGCAGACTTAGGTTCTTGAAGATTTTTTTTTTTTTAGGGAAGGGACACATTATTTCATGATAGTAATCCCAAGCATTCACAGAACCTGCAGTTCGAGGAAAACCACACGTGAAACCTCAATAGTTTAATCTATAAAATAAAGAAAATCATGGACTATATAGGAAAGTAAAAAAAAAAATAAATAAAAAAGAAAATCATGACTAAAGCTTTTGAAATTAAACTCTATTAATTGATACTACTCAGATACAGTAACCTGCAGCAACAGGCAACAGATGGCATAGTAGATGTCTTATTGCTCATCCTACAACATCTCCAGTTTTTCGGACCAGTCTATTTTTTGAAGAGCGGATTTTGTTGGGCCTTCTATCTAGGACTGTTCCTTTGTTTTCAGATGCTGTATTCCTACTCAGTGGCAACCTTTCTAAAGTTTATAAAGTATGTAGTTATTGAAAAGTTAAAAGAAATACCAGCACACTAATAAACAAGCCATCGGTTGTTCTCCCAAACAGTACAGCAGGATTACCTGAGAGAAAATCTTGTTTTTCCACAAGTGTATGTGTGAGACAGTACAAAGACTAAGGAGAATATATTCCTCTGAAACCCAGCTCCCCTATTCACTTCCCTACTTCACTCAAAATGTATACTGTCACCAATAATGGATTAACTTACAAATCTGAGCATCAATAGAACTGTTTTAAACACTACACGCACAGACACAAAAAAGTAAGGTATGTACCATAGGATGAATACTGCGTAACTGCCCAAAAGGAATTAAATTCCTTCGTATTTCTGATCTGTCTCACATTCATATCCCACCACAAGTACAGCTGAAATGATCTGGCAAATAAGAAGACGTTTCCATCTTTCATAGTGAAATACAAGAAGACATTGTACCAGATGACCAAGAATGTTATTCTTGGAAACAGAAAAAATAAGATTTTCTATGAAAAGGCAGAGGCTCGTGTTTTACACACCAGTCCCTTGTGCACAAGGCTACTGTTTCCCCCGTAAGTACCAATAATCATGTGCTTACTAAGCATAGCCTTTAATGTCTATGAATAAAAATAATCCAAGGCCTGTTTGATAAACAGGCATTTATGCTGGAAATGTTAGCATTTGGGTCCAGTCCTCTCAAAAATTTGAGATAGACATTCACAGACAGACCTTTATAAAAAAAAAAAAAAAAAAAATTAATCAGAATTCTATAAAAAACTTTGAGAAAAAAGAAATACTATGGTTTGTATTTTGTGTAGAGGGGGTTTTGTTTGGATTTGGCGGGGTTTGGGTTGGGTTGGGTTTTTTTTTAAATAGAGGATTAATCCCCCTGATCTCCTGCCTTTTATACCTAAGGTGTCATCTTCCAGACATCACAGGAGGTGTGTTCAAGCCCACTCATAGCTGCAGGGATTAATTAGATATCCCCTGTGCCTGAAAGACTGTAATTTCTTACCTAGTGATTACTATTTGCAGGTCTGTTTGATTACAGGCCTGTTTAATAGCATTGTTTCTTCAAAGCTGACCTAGTGTTTCTAGTGTTGCTACCTGCAAAAGTTGAAAGAAATCCTTCATTTTTATGATTACTGCAGCCTTCTGGAAAAGCTGAAGGAAACTATGATTAAACTAATAAATTCAAAGTTAGATCAACTGATCCTTATCGTCAGACTTGCAAGCTTTTTGTGCTGCAGTTCAGTTTATTCCCCTACAAGAGCTACATTTTTGCTCATCGAAGATCTACTTGCTCTTGAGGTCCTGTTTAAAGAAAAGGTGAAGGGCCAAGTGACTGTTAAAGTCACTGCTGGGAGGTATCACCTACAAGAAATTCACATACATTCACAAGCTAAAGAAGTCCAAACAATTCTTTTATCATCAGCTTCAAAGATGTAACAACTACATGGAACACTTTATTTTTGAGCAATACATTTCTGAATCCCATATTTCTGTTCCTCCAGAGCAAGTCAGCATGAAGGCAAACCTAGCAGCCGCAAATGAAGAGTGGAAAGAAAGGGGAGATACGTACATTGCTTATTTAATTGCAGCAGGTAGCATCTGTGGAATCATTCCTGTAATGCATCAGGTAAGCAAGAAATTCAACTGACTACATAGCTGTTCAGCAGAACTGCACAGTGACACATCCTATTTGCACCTCATTGAAGAAAGTAAGAAAGACACTCTTCATTTCTTTTTCCTCAGCCTATGCTACCCAGCTTATGAATGCCACAGCAACTGAAGTATTGCCTCTTCCTGCAGAGGTTGGGGAATCAGAAGATTACAGCATTTCCTCTGCGGAAAAAGAATAATAATAAAAAAAAAATCTTTGAATATCATAACTTATTTGATTAAGCAAATAGTTGGATTATTCCATAAATCACTCCTTATGGTACTATTTAGCTATGATTTGAAGTATACACAACTTCAGTTACCAAGAGACACAGAAATCTGAAGAAGGCTCAGTAATTGAGACAGATCTGTGTCAGAAGTTTACTGCCGACAGTGCAGAGGGTTCCCTGTAGAGGGTAAAAGCAAGGCTGTGGATAGAGTTCTTCGAGCACTGGATAGATGATATTTGTTATCATTAGGATTTCACAACAGAAAAATTAATTGCTCTGTTGAAATTTCTCTTCAACCTCCCCTGCAGTCAAATAAATCATTATACAACACTTAACACCACCTACAGGAAACTGGCAGTAATACCTCCCCAAGTAGATAGTAATTTGATGGCAAGGGGAACAATACCGAATCAGAAATCTCTCAACCATATGCATTCCTATTAAATCTGTAACAACTGGGCAGGGGGTTAGCCCAAAACAGTGCATTTACGTTAATGTTCCCTCTATCCTGGAGCAAAGAGTCTTGAACAAAGCCAAAGAGTGGAAATATCCATCTTCCTTCCATTTTACTGCAGTAGACTGTATTTCTTCACACCTATAATATTTTGAAATATTTATGGGAGAAATGATGCACACAAAAGCCTCCTCTATTGATCTGCTGGAGAAGAACCCAGTTTCCTAGTGTTTTGATCCCAGATGATAGTAGGACTTCAACCTAAAATAAACTTCCTAAAGCAACACTACAAAAGAAAGGGAAGCATTACATACAAGCTGATAGTGTAATTCCCATTCCTCAGATTGGATTTAGCATCACTAAAGCATGCTGGGTAAACTGTGCGTTAATCACAGAATAGCATCACAGAACCTCTCAGACTGATAGGGACCTCAGGAAGCATTGGATCCAACCTCCTTCCCAAAGCATGGCCCACACCAGTTTGGACCAAGCCATCCGGAGGATAGCACATCCATACCTTCATTGCAGGGAAAATAGAAGGAAACAAAAAAAAAAGAGGTGAGGGTGTTGATGAGCCCTGTTACCTGAAATGAGGACATGTGTAGAACCAGCAGCAGCTGTCCCTCTGCCCCACCCTGAAAGTAAACAGTAAGGTCGTTACAAGTTTGGGGAGAAACTGTCCATTATATGCAGGACATACAACTAAATTTGTTATAACTTGACAAACCTGTGAGAGTGAGATGTTCTTGACTTTCCCTTGTATGCAAAGCAACCAGACTAAGACTCTCACAACAACCTCTTTGTAACTGCCACTCACACGTGCTTGTCCCTCCCATGAGTAGAGCCAAACCACACCCTGAATCAAGATGACAATTTAGAATTTTCCTCTCCGCCAAGATCTGTTCCCTTCATTTTCTTTACCGCACATTCTTTCATCGTTTTTCCTTATAGTCCCAATGACAGCACAATATAGAAAGCTGAATATATAAATCTTCGCTGGATCAGGGCCAGAGAGCTCCCTACCTCCATTTCATGCTACTCAAAAACACACTTCCATGTGATCAGGAGTACAACTTAGCACTTTTTAAATCTTTATTAGAATTATTCTCAGTGCCTGCAGCTAGTCTTCTCAAAATGTAGGGAAACAGATGCATAGTAAAAACTCTATTTATATGTTGGATGAGACTAATCAATACAACTCTAAATTGTGTGTTTATTTCCATTTCTTCTAAGGGAAAGCGCAACTAAAAAGCAACAACTTGTATCTGGAGGATGGCTAATTATGGACAGCAAGTGTCGTTTCAATATAAATAGGGTAAATAAATGTAAATTACACAACACTTAACTCTTACAAATAGGCTGTTAACTGAGACAATAGTCTACAAGATGTTGTTTGGAGTATCTCATTAATAAAATTCAAAATTGTTTTCAGCAATTATGTGCAATCATTGTCATTTTATCACTGGCCAAAAATAGTCCCTTACTGCATGCTTCAACATCATTGCCAAGGAAATCATCCTGCCTATGGGAGAAAATTGGAACTGTACCACACTAACACAGAACTCTCACACACTAGGAAAAGGAAATGTTGATTGGTAGATGAACTTGCTGGTACAGAAGACTAGTAAATGTTCTTGAAAGACCAAAGACAGCGCTTACTGAGTTACGGGCCACTTTCATAAACTGATTTTAGCAAGTCTAGAAAAGCACCTTCCAGGCCTTGTTTTCACTTGAGAAGTTTACTGTAGCTGGGCTTTACTCTCAAGAACACCTGTGGCTAAACTTTAATCTTCTAGTTTGGTTCATAAAATTGAGCACAGCACACCATTTGTGAATTACCTCAACAAGCTGCTCTGCAACAGGCAAGTAAAACACTAGTACTGCAGTAGCACGAACTCCTCAGTTCCTGTAATGGCATGTTTGGAAGGACATAAGTAATAATCAGCTCTCCTGCAACCTAGCACACTGAGTTACCCAACAAGATCACTATTTCTTTGATTACTATGGAGACTGTGCCACAAGCAATGCTTGTCTATTTTTACCTATACCAAACAGACAGAGCTTAGTCTGGGACACATCAATCTGCGCAGAGTCCAGCACATTAAACCTGCAGCTGAAAATTCCCTGTAGCACTTCGATGTTATCATCTCCTCTCCCCATAGCCAGCATCCAAAGCCACCGGTTTCCGCACTCATCTCCTAGCTCTATGCTTCACTCTTCCAGACAACCTGCAGCATAACCCCATCGGTCACTTCATCCTCCCTGAAGACTCCCATCATTCCCCCGACTTTACGCACACCCTCATTTCCTACCTCCCCATTGCCTGTTGCTGGCACACATCTGTCTTACAGGCACAGTGTTAGCGACAGCCCAATTATTTCTGTGAATTTAATACTCTGCAACGTCAGAATCTCTCAGCTGAAACAAAGTTCCAATCCTTTTTTTGCAGGGAGTTATGCCTACCTAGGGAGAAACAGCAACAGCAGAAATAAGCATAAACTCGAGTAAGAGCAGCTGGCTACTTCTTCCCCTCCTGCACACACGTGGGCACACACACAGAGGCTTGCCCACATCACTGGAAGGAGCTATCCTTGGAGTGCCTGAGACATTGTAGGCCACCTGAAACCCACCAGAGTGGAGAGATGGAGGTAACTAGGCCTGGCAAATTTGATGAGCATTTACCTGGGACCTATTTTTGCCTACAATTTTTTGTGTGCCTTGCTGTGTCTTATTATTTTCAATGCAATCTGCCCATCTCTAATTCAAAACTGCAGCTTCAGGCCACCCTGAATAAAACAGCTGCATTTTACTGCCAGAAGAAAGTACAAATATTTTGCTTTTTAGATGACAGGCATAATTTATAGAAGAATTGAAGCATGAAATATATTTGCAACTGAATGCCCCCAAGTTTTTAAGTGAGGTCCTAGAACACTGAGTAAACATTACCTGAAAACTGATGTTCTGCATCTAACATTCTTATCTGCATTAAAATCCCGCAGTCTTTGCCATCCATTCCCACCACACAGATACGTCAACCTGACATATGGAAGAATCTGGGGAGTTTTCCTCAACTGTCACTTGCTAATTTTGCAAGGTAAAAATCTGTTCTTATAAATTTTAACAGTAATGAAAATTTGTCTTTCCAAGCGTAAGTCTAAATACTTAAAAAAAACCCCAAAACTCACAAACACATTCAACAGGATTGCCTAACAGGATGACCAAAAGCTTAAAATGTACATTTTTTTGAAACAAAAATGTAAAGTACTTCTGTAAGAGAACTGAAACAAAATAAAGCTATAAAAATAAACAACAAAATTAAAAGGGACATTCAAAGCCAAGGGAGGGATTCATCTCTCCTGTCAGCACTCAATTAACTCAATGAAATTAATAGATTCATTCAAGTGAAGAAAACATGACTAGCGTTCTCTCACTGTTCTAAATGCATCTAAGTCTTGGCTTATCAATAGATTTATCTCCAGCTCTACAAATGATGTTCCCACCACAAGTCAATCGATGCTTTTTGGAGGAGACAATTTTAGGCAGCATTTGAAACTGAAATCCAAGTCAGCTGTGCTGTATCTCTTTGGGGATGGGAACAGACCAAAGCAGGAGCAGACAGAATAACTGCCTTAGAAGGAGAATAATGACAGGTAGTTTGACAAGCACCATACTGACTTTATAAAATGTTTCACACACAAATTATGCAATGCAGCTAATAACGCAACGGGGGTGGAAGGAGGCTGGAAAAGCAAAACACTGTTCATTCATTCTGATGCCATGTTGTTCTTAGAGTAGAGAAGCATCTGTCTGTGTTTTGACAACCTGCCAGTCCATCGCAACCTAAAGCACAAGACTTGCTGTAGGCAACTTGACCCTCTTCTTCCTTTCCTATGCCCTCTTGCTTATTCTAAAGAATATAAGCTCTCCAGGAATAGCATTTGATATTTGTAATGGGAGACTACATTTTAGGATTATTTTGCATATTGAGAAAGCCCACAGGCACAGTCACTATTTTTCTGGGGAACTGTAGCTAGTTCATGTTATCGGTAAGGATGGCAATTAGTTTTGTTATTCAGACATTTTTCGAACTTAAGACTCAAGGGAGAGTGGCTCTAGAACTTCACCCAAAATAGATGCTTTAAGCGGCTTGGGATAAGTAGTTTAACTGAATATGGACTTTGGCCTTGTTTTTTACTTGTTCATGTAGTTTTGGTGATAAAGATAAGACTGTGCCTCCAAATGTAAGTGTTCATATGCCTTATTTTTTCCACAAGTGGTGGTGCCTGAGCAGAGGGACAGATCAAGATATTCACCTGTACTACCAAGTTCTTCAATTGCCATTCAACAGTGAGGGTCAGAAATGTGACGGGAACTACTTGAATTACAAGGAAGATGTAAAGGGTAAGCCACAAACTAAGATTTGAAAGAGATGGGAAATGTGCCTTCTGCCTCAACTTTCTGTACAAAAGAGGTGTCTACAGTCTATACACAGTCTATATGCATACACAACCTCAAATAAAAACCAAACGACAAACCCCAGAACATATACAGCCTTGTATCCTTTCCTCTCCATCTTCTACATCTGCTTAGACATTTGGTACATAATTTCATCAATGTTTTACTAGTCATACAGAAAGAACTGGATTCTTAACAGTGCATTGCTTTGGACAGGCTGGTAATCTTGACTGTTGAAGTTCTTTTCCTTCTCAAGATAGGTTTCAGCTGAACCATCAGATTACTGCCCTCTGAAATCCAGTGTTCAATCTGTTAACTAGAAGGGTGTACGGGATTTAGCTGGGGTGGAGATAATTTTCTCCACAGCAGCCTATATGTGTTTTACAAGGCACCCTAAACAGTGTTGGTAACATCATTTTAGCTATTGCTGTGCAGCCCCAAGGCTTTCTCTGTTTCTCACTCTGCCATCCCAGTGAGCAGGCTGGGGGATGAACAAGAGGTTGGGAAGGGACACAGCCTCAGGCAGCTGACCCCAGCATACCAAACGGGTGTTCCAGACCATCATGCTCAGCACTAAAACTGAGGAAGGGGGGTTTCTAAAGTAGTTGTTGCTTAGAGACTGGCTGAGCATTGGTCTGCTGGTGGTGAGTGATTGCTTTTGCATCACTTGTTTTTAAGGGTGGAGGTGAGGGGAGTCCTTTTAATCTTCACTTAAACTGTCTTTATCTCAACCCACGAGGGTTTTCCCCTGGCTTTTGCCCTTCAATTCTCATTACCACCCTGCTGGAGGGGTCGAGCAAGTGGTTGGGGGTTTACCTTCTAGCTGGGGTCAGCCAATCACTAATGGTCATACTATGTAGCTGTTCTACTGATCAGAGAAGATGGCAAGTGGGATGCATGTATGATTTGACTGCATACTCCTTTCAAACATCCAGAAAACTGCATTTGTTCACTATTACTGACATTGCATTTGAACCTGAAATTTAGTTCACTGTTGAGCCTGATTAGGAATTTCGTCTCAAATCAACAAACCCTTTTCAAATGCATGCCTACCCTGATAACAAATTGCTTCTGCCTTCTTCATGCCAAGTACCTTTACAGGGATGCAAGGCACAATTTATAAGTGCTTAGTGTCCTGAAAGGTTCTACACTCAACACCTGATTAGTGATTCACAGCAAGTCAAGTCAAAGCTCACTTCTACCAGTCTGTGTAATTCCTTTCTTCTACTGCCCACACCATAACAGCAATAAAACACTTATGGCTGTTTTCAACACAGATAACATATTGCATCTGAAATAGTCTTTTAAACAGCACAGGCAAAGGCATCCCTCTCATCCTATGCTCAAGTGTTCTTTTCTCCAGAGTATTTCTTTCATAGCTATAGCCAGCAGACTAAATGCCGACATCCTTATCCAAGCAAAACTTATTTTGAAGGCCTGAGAATTTCTTCAGACATTATTTGAACAGCAGACTAGGTGTTGAGCTCAGCTCAATGCTGTTTCAGGATCTGCCCTGTTTTGTAGGCATTTTGAAGAAAATAACACAAAAAATACAGCAGGTCTGAATATTAAAATCTGACATAATTACATGACACCAGTGATGACAGAATCAGCTCAAGTTGAGAGCATCCTGTGCTCCCTGCTGCCTTGCACATTACACATTTTACTAGGACCAAGCTGTGTCAAACAAAACATAGAATGATTTACACTCTTTTGCACTCATTTTGCTCTATCCCAAGTGACAATAGAGAATTAAGAACCAAGCTGAACCTGAGTCTACACAAATTGACTCACAAATCAAGAGTTTCCTCATGCAGTCATCCTACCACGGATTTTAGAAGACTGAAGACAGTCATGCTCCTATGACCATAGACTAAAGAATTTAGTTGAAATGTCATGCACTGGTTCACACAAAAGTAAGAAGCAGGAGATCGGGCTTATGCATTAGCATCATGTGAGTATCACATACACTATGTATCTTGTTGACATACCAAACAACAAAACAGATGCCACAACATTATGCTGCTTCATACACAGGGTACCAAGTTGGCATACATGTGTGGATACAGACCAGCACCGCAGTGCTTCATGGGGAAGCCCATACATTACAGTTAGCCCAGAGCCAGCAGGAACAGGGGACCTGCTACAAGAGAAGTGTACTGCACTAGTTGTGTAAGCTTCAGGCACTGGAGCAAGGGAAGTAGAAGGCCCCATAAAGCGCTTGCTGGCATGTCAAGCATGCAGTTGCACTTACAGCATGAGAATTACCTACCTACACCCCGGAACCATTACTGGCTTTGCAGACTGGCACAGAATCAGCCTGCCCATTCAGTCACTTGGTGAATCAGAGCTCTCTCCATATACACTATTTACGGAAGAAGAACCCCCAGAAAAAGGCTGTCACAATATAAACACAAAGGTTTGATTGTGTTGACACTTTTAACTAATCTGAAAGCAAGGTACCAACCTGTGAGAGTATTTCACCACTTTGGATTCCTCAGACCAACAGCTTCTTTCCACCTGTGCCTACAGAGGAGAGCACTAAGCACAGGGCAGGGTGAAAGACGCAAAGGCCTAGAATTATAGACCAAAGTTATCTCCTTTTGCCTTTGGGTAGAAACATCCTAAAAGTTACAGTGTTATAATGATCCAGGTGGTAAATAACCCTTGCAGGGTAAAATTTCCATATGGTCTTAAAAACAGCTGCCTAGAGGAAGACAAAAAGGAGTGGAGATGTTTGAGGAAACATTTTCTTTCCCTCCAATACCTTACACATTTAAAGTTCAGGAACTTGGGGAAATATAACAGCGTTCTCTCTCTCATTTGCTTTTACAATGGAAGCAGAATAAGCAGCTTGCAGCTTTGAAATTATTCTTTTATTACTGTGTCAAATTATTCATGCTGACTTGAATCATCAAATCCACTTATGCTATTGCAGCTGTGGTGATAGAGTGACAATGCTGTTTAACCACAGCACACTGGAGTTTTACAACACATTTCCCATGATGATATCTGTAGAAAACATAAAACTGCTTAAGTTTTCTATGGCCCTTGTGTAATAGGTCCTTTGCTTGTACTTCAAGGCAGCGAAACACAGGCACTGGAATTTGCAGAGAGTTACAATGCAAGTCTGTGAAACTTGCACCTCCATCTCATGGCCTCAGTCTTAAAATCGTTCTACAGGTCTTACATGCTCTGGAAACACAGGGAGACACCACATCCTGATTTGATAACCTCTTTTCTGGGGCCACACAGCATTCAGAAGTATTAGAAACACTATCTTTCAAACCAGAAAGCTGTCTAGGTGTATGACAGCTGATATAACATGATTAATCAGTATTCCCATGTCACAAGCAAGAGAATAAAAACTCAGAGCACCTTCAGACTTTCTGATCAATTTAAATGTTGTTGCTATTGTTTAAGAGCAGAGAATGGTCCTTTCTTTTGTGTGTATGGTGCACACCATAATAGGACCCTGCTTTCCACAGATACTTGACATTTAGTGTGAGATGCAAATAATGAAATACAACAGCCAACATGATGAAGTCTGTCTGAGAGGCACGAAAAGGTAAAACAAAGCAAGAGGCAACTCAACCGGTACTAATGAAGCAAGAAAGAACATGACATTGTGTTCAAACTTTCATAATCAATTTCAATAAGCTGTATTTTTTCTACTCCTAACCTGTGCTATTATGAACATGACAATTTTATGTAACACACCAGGTAACATTAAGCTTGGCCTTGAAAACAGAACAACATTGTTAAGGAGTCTGTCATTTCCCTTTAATTAATGCCCTGCTGTGTTTGACAGACAGCAAGCATCCATAGCTCACACCAGTGAACTTCAGCTTTGAATGTTGAGTAGGTGTCAACAAATACCAATTTCTAATGGCAAACACAAACGAAAGGAGAAGTATATTATTCAAATCAGATGAGCTTGAAAGTTCAGCAATGGCTATAGTTTAGGAGGCATGTAGTGGAATTCTGAATACACATGAGAAAGAAGATACCAATTTTGTCCATTACGCTGGTTCAAAAAGAAGATTTCAGAAGAAGGAGGCATAAGTTAATAACCCTGTATGAATGTCATTCTAACATGTAACTCCAGCATGAGGTCAAGTGCTGGCATGCAAAGGCCTCCGTCCTGTGCTGCGTTTTCACCTGACACATTCTGCCACAGAAAGCTTTTCACTTGCTGTCTCCCACTCAGGGCCAGAAAGGAGGTAAACAGCCACTATCTCATGGAAAATACAGTTACAATCCAAACCCTTCAGGTAAACAGTCAAAGTGCAATTCAAAGTGCAAGTGGTGACTCTCTGCAATAGTAGAAAGCGATACGGTCACTTTGCAGCAGCAGGTCTTCCTAAGGCCACAAAACAATAGCAGCCATCAAACAAATATTGTGCATGACTCTCAGTGCAGACTGCTGATGACAAATCACCATTCCATCAGAAGGTCTTCTGATTTAATTCACATGTAAAGATTAGAATTTATAATAAGCACTAACCATAATACAGATGCCTTTGAACTACTGCATTGGAGAAACTCAGTTGCTATTGAGGAAGTACTCTGTCCATCCAAAAGCCAGAGAAAATTCTCCATCTGCAACTGACAAACCCTCTAAAGTCTATCCAAAAAATTACTCATCCTGTTTTCCTCCAGTCAGCATTATCCTCTGCACCAAGTTTAGGAGAATTTAAACAGACATCTGTATTGAGCTGCATTCTACACAGTAAGTCAGCCAGCTTTCTGATTCAAATCCATTTGCTCCATGCTGCACTGAAGAAAAACACAATGAGGCTGGGAAAACTTATCATGCCAGATAGAAGTAGAGCTGTATTATTGACCTGCCAGCTAGAAAGAGTCCTTAATTTAGCTAGTTCTTCTGCTCAAACTTGATACTCGGCTAGATCTGTAGCTAAATGTCTTGCTGGCAGCACAAATACGCTATTAAGTCCCAGTACGTGGCAACCTACTAGAGCACACAAAAAGATACTAATAAACCCGTCAGCCTAAGAAGATAAACAATGATGCACCAGCTTCTGACAGCCTGGGATACAACATTATGATTTCACAACCTTTTGGGGTTCATTTCCCCCTCAAAATTCTTTATTCTTCTTTAGTGGAAAGGATCTGACCAAGAACTTAGTGCATCAGAATGCCCTGTAGACGCAAAAAAAATGCCATATCCCATCTCTTAAGAACTGGCTGGTTGGGGTCAATCTGTTTATTCAAGTTTTACTTGTGAAAAATTCCAAACCTCCTATACCACCAGACAGAGTTAAACTTTAGAGGTTCAACAGGAAGCAGTTGCTGTTCTTTTTTCAAAGTACTTATCACATGAAATGTGGGTCCACACTCCCCCTCTGCATGCCTCTGATCCTTCTTGTTAGGAGTGTAGGCAATATCAGGGTGCTGAAAGATTATAAACAGATTTGAACTGTGCCACAGGCCAGTCCTCTGGAATTAATAATGCTTCCCTGCAAGGTACATAATTTGCAGGAGCCTGGGCGACCTAGGAGACAGGCAAGTCTGTAGAGAGTTTTCCACACCTCTTGTAACAGGCAATTGAGACATTTCCAAGTTTCTTAAGTAACATACAAAGAAACACTGTTTCTAATATGTACAGAAAACCCACTCATTAGTCCTGATTATTAGTTATTCTTAAATAGTTTCAAACTTGGATTAACTTGCATTATTGTGATTAGATACTAGAGAACAACTCTGCTCAAACTTGTTGGTATAGGTAAGAATCGCTCTGTTGCTTTAAGATTTGCATAATTTTAAGTGTTCAGACCTGTATCAACACCAGATGTTACCAAGAAAAAAAAAAGAAAAAAAAAAGATTATTCAGTGCTTCCTTCAGTACCCTTTCATCTACAGAGCTCTTTGTGCAGTCAGGTGTGGTGGACACAACAAAAACACTAGAGACCAGGCTTCATTTGTGTCCACAGACTGTCTGGTTCCCTCAGATCTATTTCACCTACATACAAAATTAAGTTCTTGAAACATTTATATGGCTCTGGGATGAAAAAGTGCTATTAACACAAATAGTGTAGCTTGCATTTCTCTGTGTTTTAAAAACTGTAATGGCCTTTCCACTTCACAACGAAGAACCTCTTTACTTAGTGACATCTGATCCTCAGTTAAAAAAATATCTGGGAATAAGAGTCATAGAGGTAGCTCACTTAACTACACCAGTGAGTAACTAGATAGATGTGGTTATATTCCTGCAATTTCTCTGAAAACAAAAATATCTCAACTCATGTTTACAGGAAAACATCTCTTTCTCCATATACACGGCATTCACATTACTAAGCAAATTGAATGGGCATGTTTTTCACTGCTGCTGGGGCAGCTGGCACATGGCTAGGCTTCTGTCTGACCACCCTGCTACCAGGCTCACACTGATGCCACAGCCTAGCCTACAGCCCAGCCTTTCAGAAAAGGTAGGCGTATGTTATATGGGCGACATTCAGTTGAAGTCCATGAAATTACTTACAGTTGACTACCTTGTACTATGACATCTTGTTATATAGCTGAGGAGGAAAAGACGAAAGTGATAGTTACAAAACTTCAGCACCACAAGGGATTTAATTCTATCACCTATATATCAACTCTTCATCATGCTGTGACTTAGCATCCACAAACTTATCTCCTTCCTGTCGTCCCCCCCCCCCGTAGATCTGCATGTAAAAGAAAAAAAAAAAAGAAAAGAAAAAAAGCTAGATCTTGACATTCTTTTTCAAGAAATTCATTCTTGACCCACCACTCACGCTGACAGAGGTTGCATTTTCCGCTGCTACAATTAGAAGACAAAGTTCTGAGCATCAGCAAGCAATACACAGACAACCAGGCTGCTTAAAACTACAGAGCCTTCAGAGAAAAGATGTGTTTTAAACATTAACACACTTCTTTCTTTAAAGAATACACCAGGAGCGAGTCAGTCCTAGTCCCACAATAAATTACAGTTGCGGTTAACTTCAATTTGCCAGTGTATTTAAATGCAGTATATTTTAAATAAATAAATAAGAGAGCAAGCAAAAAAGATAAAGAAACAAACACAAAGCAGGACTAGCAAAAGAGAATCTACCTGGTTCTTCTGTAATCCAAAATAGGAGGAGGGTAACTGACAGAGGGTGGAGAAGACTGCTGTTTGAGCATTTAATTTGTAAAATAGCAGCAACTACACTGGAGAACATAATTTTGTATACACGTATGTAGAATTTAAAGCTTTATGGCAATTTAGAGCATTATGGACATCCACAGTAAAGAAAGTAAAACCTGAAAGAATTTAACACGGAAAATATGTTTCCATATTTATTGATTTATGTTTCATATTTTGGTAGCACTTACAGGCAACGGCTAAAAAAATTGCAAAAACTAGATGTATCAAGATCCCTTATGCTATGCACTGCACAAAGAAAGGCAGATTCCTCCCAATAAGAATTTACAGTCTTAGTAGAAAGAGAAAGGAGTCATAGCAAAGAAACAAAGGTAAAAACAATTTGTAGGTAACACAGTCTGTTCAAGGCCATCTGATTCGTCTATGCTACAGCAAGAAAGTGAATTCCAGCTTCCATATGGCAGGTTAGCAACTGTTCACTGTAGCACATTGCTTTTTGTCATTAAAGCACAGGTCCTCGGGAATCAAACTATCAGGCTCCCTGTGACTGTGACAAGCAATTTTACTCATCCATACCTTTGATCTCCAGTCATACATCTCCCAGGGCAAATGAAAGACTGGAGGATAATTCATCAATTCTTGGGAATTATTTGAGTGCATTTTCAAAACTGAATTAATGTATTTAATACTAGAACTAAGTCCAGACACTAAAAAAGTCTTAATCCATTTTGAACAATTAAACTGAAACTGTGTGAATATGGGAAGGTTCCCTTTAAGTATGATTCTCCTTGGTACAAGTAGGCAGCTCAGAGAATATTAGAAACCAACAGCAATTAAGAAAAAGAATGGGCTGGGGTTTTTTTATCTCCCCTCTTCCCTGGCCTTTTCCCTTCCTATCACTCATGCTTCACAAGCTACCACAGCTTCTGCCAGGAAAAACACAGGTAACCAGCCTGGTTAGAGGAATTGCCCAAGCAGAAAATGGATACTTAGCACCCATAAACCTCAGCCACATCATGCTCCTACCATTGCAGGCACATCCATCTCCACTCATAGAGGGAAAGCCATTGTCTGGCTCATTTCTACCTTGCCAACCTATAGTAACTATTTTGACCCAAGAGAAGCTGCAATAAGTGAATGGACAGGGGTAGAGCAAGCTGAGAATCACATATATTCAAAAGGATGCTTGTTTGGTGTCTGGTACCCAGGTCTGAAATTAGTCTCACTATCTCTTTAAAATTTGACAGTCAAAGAGGTATGGATTCATTTTTAAAAAGAAGCTTCTGCAAAGGAACTTCAGGGCAGTTTATATGTGTGTTAAAATACCTATAATTGCAAAAATTACTGAAACAGAGTTACTGAGTATGTGGGGCAGAAGGTGTTAACAAAATGGCAATAGATGATGCAAGAGAAATACAGGAATGTTTACTCTACTCCTAGGATTCCTTGAACTTATTGAAATACTTGTAACAGGTAGAAACAGTCCTGTATTTGTATTAAACCCCAGAGCATGATCAGCAGTCACAGCCAGGGGACTTGCAATTAGTTCTCTTTATTAATACCACAGATAAATTAAGAGAAAGTGAATTAACAGCACAATAGCTGCAAAAAGATGCAAATCCAATTTTCTTCCTATCTACTCCCTACATCAGTAGAACACCATGAGTTTCAGTAGAGAAAACTTAACCTACAAGACCACAAGATCAGTTTTAATGTCTGCGGCTACTGGAGAGCTATAACAAAACTAGGTTTCGAAACACAGTAAAGTGCACAGGATATAATTTTGAGAAGGGCAGTGGTATCCCACAATAAACTCACAACTCAGGGAGAGACTGGTATTACTAGGATGTGTTACTTTGTGGCTAATAAGTTGGGTTTTTTTCAGTAACCCCCTTATAATTAAAAGGCAGATGAGTTAAATCTCATGGTGCTTCAGCAAAAATCCTTGTCTTTCACAATACATGTCCATCCATACTTTGAACATATATCACAGAGACAATGATACTTTCCAGTTAGCAACCCAGACCTTGCAGATTTCATCATTGCTGAACATCAAAGGGATAAGGCAGAAACTTTCAGTGACTGCAGACTAAGAAGTGATGCTGAATTTGTTACACTTGCAAGCACTCAGTCAAATATGAATTTGTTCTTTTGCAATACAGATTCAGTGTTTGATTAAGTAGATATTACTTTAACACTCCTAGGCACAGCCAGGCAGGCATGAAGGAGAATACTGAACACCTAAGTCATGTCTCAGAGAAGCTTAACAGCTCACTGCCTGTGCTGACCAGAAATACAGAACCAAGAAGAGCCCCATGCACTTAATGGCATGGGGCTCTCTCCCAAAGGCAGAGAGCCCTGCAGTAGGCTGTTCTGCCACTTAGAAAAAGCAGCTCAAGATAGAAGGTCTCCATGTTGCACAGCTGAAGAAACCTTCTGCATTGGACTGACTGTTAAGGAGCCAGCCACCAGGACAGCCCTGCACAAACACCTCATCTCAGCAGGATTAAATCACATCTTTTCACAGACATGTCTGTAAGATGCCTTTATGGTTTTCAAGTACCTTCCCTCTTCTTACAGAACTTCAATTAGATGGTGTTTAATCCAGCTTTTGTTACTGCAAGTGGTCACTCTGGGCCACACATAAATAGAACGTGAAGCACTATTCAGATTGTTATTACTGTCAGTTCTGTACTTGTCCATCTACTCGCACTGCCATACTAAATTCACTGCCTTCAGACCAATTCTAAGGGTAAGTAAGCACTCTCCAGATCAAATTGGCACCTCTGCCCATTTTTCCATTACCCACCAAGAAAAAAAAAAAACAAACCAAGAGGAATGCTAACAGGAGTGTAAGACTGCAGTATATGAAAAGGCTGGATTTTTTCCCCTCTAGTTACAAGTGAATTTTTCATCATACAGTCATAAAGCACGGGAAAGGAATCATCTGCCTTTGGCTATATAAAGTCATAGTGTTTACAAATATTCTGATGTCAGATGAGCAGTTCATGTCTTAATCATTTAGCTGGGTGCGCAGATACTTGGCTCTAGAAAACCTAAATATCTCCAGACTGAAGGAGAACATAGGTGAAAACAAGGTCTGATTTACTGAGTAACATTTCATGCACTGAGTCCCCTTTTTGCTAGTACCAGGGGTTTGGGGAAGAGGTTGGTTTTACCAGGTTAGCTCCCTAACAATCTCACCACAAGGTCAGAAAAGTAAGTGCTGGCACAAAAGACAGGCAAGAATGTGCACGGAAGAGTACAGGACTGCATAAGCAAGGCAACAGGGGCCCAAGAGAGGCTGTACGATCTCCAAGCTTGCAGATACTCTTAACTTCACTGCACAAGCCCCAGAGCAATCTAACACTGAAGTCCACCCTGCTTTGAAGAGGAAGCTGTAATAGGCAACTTCCGGAAGTTCCTTTCAATCTAAAACATCTACCATCAAGCCTAGCAACACTCCAGCACTGGCATACTATGCACCTTTCCAATTCCACAAAATTGGATCAGTGAGCTTGGTCTGAATTTTCCATCTGTGCTGCCATTAAGTAAAGGAATGATTAAAAAGGGTGATGGGGGGGTACAAAAACAAATTGTAGCTTTATTAGCCCTATGTTTGTTTATAGGTCGATCTACCTTTCCTCTCAGGCAGCCAATTCAGCAGGCTGTAGTTAGCCCTATAAAGATTTAATTGTGCCATGTTGTCCCAATGCAGACAGCTTGTTCACGTTATCGCCTGTGATGTTAGTTGAGAGGTGCTCTTTGGTAACACCTGGTACGCAGAGTGAGGCATTCTTTGAGATACCTATGCATGCACTGCTCATTCCCATTTTGTTCGATGTTCAGAACTTCTGCTTACACATCTGCTTTTAGTTAGTGTGTGAGCAAGCTTGCTAAAGAGAATAATGTATTCCCAAGGTCCTAACTTCATGTAAAGCTGTATCTCTACCACGAAATGAATGACAAGACTTTGCTAAACACCACTATAAAATCAAGTCTAACATGCAGAAGAAAAAATTTGTTATGACAGTCATTAGAGTTGTAGTTCTCAATGTCTTTAAGCCAGGCTTAAGAAGCCCTGTTTACAAAACCACCAAAGCCTTTGTGGTTTGCTAGAAGTTGTAAAGAATTCACAGCAACACTGAGAAAACAAGTCAACAGATCTTGGAGTAACTTAGGCAGCCTGAAAATGTGCAAGATCCGGCACAGTAAGTTGCTTCCCTTGCTAATCAATAGCAAGATTAAAATGAAGGAAAAGTAAAGTCAGAACCATTCTGGTTTACCAGCTCCTGTAGAGCCTGGCTGCCAGGCAACACAGCAAGCCATTTCCTTAGGGTTAGAGTTAATTGCTATAATCACAGAGCCAGCAGCAACGCCATCCAGGTGAGTCATTACTTAGGGGAAATAAAATTGTCAAAACGGCAGAAAACAGGCCAGAGAGGTTAAAACAGCATAGATTTTTTTTAAAGGAGAGAGATGTACTGTGTGTTTGCTGGTTACAAGAGAAACAGCAGTATATAAAGACAGCACAGGGCTGTAGCCAACTAGCAACTCCATGTTTTGGGTGCTCTAAGAAGCCTCAGGCTGCCTGACAGGATCCTTCAACAGACAATGACGAAGGGAAGCACAAACTCCAGTACTGCTTCACCCAGCACAGGGGAGGCCTCTAACAAATGCTGGAACACCTACAGATACATTTCACCATCTTTTTACACCCTGTGATTTCATTGGAGGGACTACAGTTGCTAGAATAAAAACAGAGATGGAGTCTGGTGCCGGATGTACAGTTTACAATTAATGTAATTATTTTCCAGTTAATTGTACATGCACTGCAATATGTTTCCCATGGATTTTCTACCTTAATTCCCATGCTGGTCTCCAGCTCACAGCATGCTTCTGGAGGTCTGATATAAAAACAGTATTTTAACAGAGCATGCAGGTTGCCACAGATGGTTCAAATTAAAGGCAGCCTAACAAACCATTCCAGAGACAAAGAGGCAGCACATCCAGTGAGAACAGTGCCTCCAAACATGCCTGCCTCAAGAGACATTGCAGTGCTGATGCCCAGCCTCAGAACCCACAGCCACTTGGCTTACATCCAGAAAGAAACAAGACCTACAGGACAGGACTCTCCAGGCACTGGCCAAGCAAAGCAAGTACATACCTGCAATCCAGCTGTCCAAGAACAGGACGGTCAGCTTTATAGAACGTTATGCCTCTGTATTAGGTGCAGCCAGCATCAGAAGCACTTCAGAAGACCTTCTGCTGCCTATGGGTCTATGCAATATTTTTATATGAAGCCTAGTGACATATAGTGGACTCTGGTAGGCAACATTAAAAAACACAAGATAAACAGCCTTGAGGAACTTGGCCAAAATATCTACAGAAATGGAGGCTTTTAGAGCAGCAGTGTACACTGAAACACTCAATTTCAACCTTACCTTAAAAAGATACTATTAATGTAATAGCCAGCAGGAAAGCAAGCATTAAGTGAATAGCAAATGTTGTTATTTCTTGCTCTTAACTTGGTTTTTTTTTTTCTGAAAGATGAAGCTTTCTCGTAAGGGATATTCATTCCTGGGATCACTCTATAGAACTGTAGTAAAGCATTGTCCTGGTTTCCCATTCACTGTCAAAACTGCAGACAGCAGTGAGCTTTCTGCCTACTGTTTTCAGGGTCTCAACCTGAAGCACATGAGGATTACAGACAGGATCTAAATAAGTGTTTGGAATACTAACAATGAGGCTTATGTTTGGATCAAAAAGAATGCAAACAGAAAAAAAGAGGTTTTTCTTTGCTTGACAAGCATCATGACAAGTACAGTTAAAGCAACACATTCCTCAATGAGAGGGTGAGAATTAAAATCTGAAATCTGGTATTTCCACAGTTTAGACCTTGTGAATAATGATGGTAACAAAGAATGCCTAGGTGTCCTCAACACAAAAAGGACATGGAACTGTTGGAACAAGTCCAGAGGAGGGCCACGAGGATGATCAGGGGACTGGAGCACCTCCCGTATGGAGACAGGCTGAGAAAGTTGGGACTGTTCAGCCTGGAGAAGAGAAGGCTGCGTGGAGACCTCAGAGCAGCCTTCCAGTATCTGAAGGGGGCCTACAAGGATGCTGGGGAGGGACTCTTCATCAGGGACTGTAGTGACAGGACAAGGGGTAACGGGTTCGAACTGAAACAGGGGAAGTTTAGACTGGATATAAGGAGGAAGTTCTTTACTGTGAGGTTGGATAGCCACTGGAACAGGTTGCCCAAGGAAGTCGTGAATGCTCCATCCCTGGCAGCGTTCAAGGCCAGGCTGGACAGAGCTTTTGGTGACATGGCTTTGTGTGAGGTGTCCCTGCCCATGGCAGGGGGGTTGGAATTAAATGATCTTAAGGTCCTTTCCAACCCTAACTATTCTATGATTCTATGATAGGAAACGGATAGGGAACAATTCAAGAATATTATGTAAGTCAGTACAGATCATTACTTTTAAATTCCAGACATTCTTCAGACAAACTTTTCAAAAAGTAGGAAACATGCTTTCACATAAACATTCACTTCTCCACTGGCAAGAAAAACACTAAACAATCTATTCCAATTAATGTTCTAACTAATGAAATTACAAAGCCCCCCTTTCTGTTCTCTCAGATACAGTTTCATAGCATTTATATGTTGTCAAGGCTTGTATCATTCATTTGATCTCAGGAAAGGCAGAGAGGCAGATAGAATACAAAACAAACATTAACAAATACCACATGAATACAGAATGCCTAGCAGCATGCCACTCACAACTGCAGACAGCCAAGGACAATTAAATTATTCACAGATATGAACTGTCCAAGGTAGGAGGAAAAAAGAAACAGAATTAATAAACACTCTCAAAAAATCACCAAAAAACACCCAACTCCATTAGCAATTTTTTTTCTTCTTAAACTAACAGCCAGCTTCTGGTACCAATCAGAGAATCAGAAGTCAAGGTCTTTCTAGAAGACTTTTTGTCACAACTGGGTAACTAGTTAACATATATTCAACTGCCCTGTTCCAATCCCTTCAAGGCTGGCAGCTTTGAAATGTAAACCACAACTCTCTTCTTCCTCTCTGTGCAGAGTTGTAAGAGCCAATGCTGAGCCAGCATACAAGAGCTGCTACAGAATGGATGGATGACATTAGCAAGAAAGGAAAAAGCCCATTAGTCAAGAGCACAGGCATGTAGGAAATCTGGACTCCCTTTCATGCAACTAATTATTTCACCAAGTTGTTCTGTATTTCCTCTTCTCAGCTGTAAAAACAGAAGAAGCAGACTTTTACTGAGATGAGATCTACACATGTACTCTAATTATGGGCACACTGATGTTAATATTTGCAACTATGTGAAATCCTGAGACTTCCATGAGCATCTTAGTGTCATAAACCACTTGACTCTACTTCTGAGAGCATCTGTCCTCTCCCTCTGAGTGACTAAAAGAGGTCTTTTCCGATGGAAACTTCTGTCAGGAAAGTCCCGTTCTACATCACGAGCAAATAAGAAAGCTTTTTACAAAAATCCAACCAGACAGACAGAAATAGCCTAAGGGCAAAGGCTAAAATAGCAAGAAGCTGAGGGCTCCAATAGTCAAGCAGCAATTTAAGAGAGCGGTAGCAGCAGGGTAGAGCAGACAGCTGCAGACAGCCATCAACACCACAGCAGGGTGGTGGGACAGGACACATATATATTGTCACCTCAGCTGCACCCAAACTTCTCGAAAACTTTATTTACATTTCCACGGAAAGCAAACTTTGGCTAAGGTGCCTGTTAAATGTAATCAGGTCGCTGTTATGTGTACATGATAAGCACTTCTGCCCTGGCACACAGTGTTACCTTTCTGCTGCTCTGTCAGATGCTACCATTTTATATCCTTGCAGCTAAACCCACAGAAATTCAGTTCTCAGAGCCCTGAGGTTTGACATATTGGCTGGAATTAAGAAAAGCAGGGAACTTAACTTGATCTTTATGTACTGGGAGTATACGCTAACTATGAAAAAATTGCTTTCTTTTCTAGACTGGCCAGAAATTCTACCCTGCTGTCAAGAGACCTTTCCGTTAAAGTTTAAATTACCAGAGTTTCAGTTTCAATTACAAGTTATTCTAGCAAATCACCTCAAAGAAGTCAAAGAAATACATATTGAAGAAAGGCAAAGAGCAAGTCCAACTCTTTTCATATATCAGTGATGTCCAGTGGTAACAAGAGAAAGATGAGAGGCTCTACTTCAGAGCAAAATAGATTTGCAGACTGTCTCACTGCCTTGCGAAGACAGTGATCATGATCCTTAAAAAAGGGAAACAAAGAATCCAGGACCTTTCCCTTTTCTTTCCCAGCTACCACAACCTCACTAAAACAACAAAAAACAAACCAAGCTTATTGCTTACCTTGATTATACATGCGTCTGGCCAAAGAACAGAATACAGAGAACACATTTCATTTTAGATTTCCAGAAGTAAAAGACCTGTCCTTTACCCTGAAAGCCATTTTGTCCCATTTCATAAAGCTGTATGGCTAAATCAGCTAGAGGACACTAGGAGGTCTGCAGCCATTGCTGCAGAAAGCAGTGCAGAAGAAAGGCACATACATACACATGTACATATATATACATAAAGAGAGGAACCACATAAAAGCTGCACTGAAGCAATGAATCCTATCCTCTCGTTTCATATGGAGGTGGGTAAATAATGGCACAACAGAGATTTCATTCATGCAGAGGTCTAGGGTATGCTAGGAAGTCTCAGTCTGACAATTTGCTGCAGACGCTTGCTTAGAGGAGCCATTTATCAGTGTCACCCATGCGCATTACTACACAGTTTCCTCAGCAGCATGATTCCACACCAGCTTCCCACATAGCACACTCCGGTCCTTGGCATTTCAGGCACAGAAATATTCCTTATCTGGGCCTTAGCAGTGTGTGCTTATTGAAAGAATTTCTATTATCCAAAGTGCATGCTTTTGGAGTAGGAAAGTGACAATTTATTTCCTTTGCTGATAAAAAGAACAGCAAATTAAGAGAAGTCACAACAGTTTTCCTTCCCTTTCTTGCCCTCCTCTTTATAACCCTGTTTAGCTCATTGCTTATAAACAGCAAACACAAGTATTCACATCAGTAAAGCTGACTCCTAGAGGATGCAGGCATCTTGGATGTTTCATCTCTGGTTAGACTTAAGTGGAATACTGAACAGGCAAGACAGCAGCAGACCAAGCTAGAAAGAACTAAGTAACTAAGACTGACAAAGGAGGCTGGCAGTTTAAAGTACTTCAGTCTCTAAAGTGCTGTATTTAGAACCATCAGTGCCAGTGCATTCAGCCTTCTTGCCACCTTTAGCTCACCTCTCACACCTTGTCTTTTCTACTCTGCTTTTAAAATATTTGGAACAAGTACTACGACATAATAGTGTGCCCTCAGTGTCCAGTATAATAATACCTCAGGATTACTAAACTCAACACTATAAGAATTCAAATTAATCTGGAAACCAATTTTTTTTTTCCTTCTGAGAGGCACAGGGAAAGGAGAAGCCAGGCTGAATTCATAACTATTGCTGATGCACCTAAACGTAGGTGGATCACTTGCTACATTGCACCAAACTCAGTGCAATGGGTTGAGTCCCTGTTTTATACCAAGTCTCAAATTGACAGAATGGAACGTATACATCTTAGTGACTGGTAAACAAAACAGAAACAAATTAATGAGATGTAAGAAAGAAAATCTAGTTACATCCTTAGATCACAGGATGCACCAGTACCTTAGTCTTTGGAAAACTTAATTTTAGAATGAAAAATATTGAAGTGCATTAAAGCAAAGTAAACTTTGGTTTAATTGCCTTTTACTCTTCCGGCTGTTTGCTGGTTTCTGTTTTGAGAGAGAGAAACTGAGAGACGAAAAATTATAAGGATACCTTCTTAAAAATAATAATAACAAACACAAAACACAACCTTCATCTGAATCATTTTTGTAAAGCTTTAAAGACATGGGCAGTGAGGTCAGCCTTTAAAGAACTCAGGTTTATCATCCGTTTCTCCTTGCTTCCCCAGTGAGCCATCTTTCCCATAGAAGCGTTGTTCCTTTGCTGCCTGGACCAACCAAAGCACCCTTCATTCCCCATCTGTCTCTGTATCCTGTCTTCTTTTTCCCAAAGCCCTGCACTTCTTGCAGTGGGCCTTTCATTTTTTCACAGCTTATGTCTTTTTGGACATCAAAACACCTTTGCCAATCTGCTGTAAGAATCTTGCAGAGCCTTGTTTTTGTGGTGGGGAGAGAGCGTACCCAAAAGCTCCTTTAAGCCAGTTTCTGCTTTTACCGACCCCACCCACTACAACTTCTTTCTCCCACCTCTAAATCTAAACCAAAATCCACAGAATTTTTTGTCAAAGCCATTATTCAGAAATGGATTTGACACACAGGAAAAAAAAGGAAGTCTTATTAGACATGCTAAAACAGCGGCTCCAGATTTAGGCTTACCACCCTTGCTGCAGAACTGCTTACAAAGCCATCACTAATGGCCTTCCAGCTACCCATCATTTCCCCACATTCAGTCTGTCCAGACAGCTAGCTATTCCTTTCTAACAAATACCATTTTAATTGCATCTCCCACTTTGTTAGCCTTCTCGACCTCCAGTAAAAGCCATCTATGCTCTAACAATCTCTTAAATCTGACACTCACACTGACTAGCACACTTGTATGCCTTCCTGCTAGGTACACACGTATACAGGCTTATTGTCAGGAATCTCTATTAGAAAGCTAACAGGTATGAGCTGAAATGACAGCTTTAGGACCAGTGGGGAGAAAAAAGGCGGTGGGGAGAGCTAAGAAAGGAAAAAGGAGAGATGAATAGGAAAGAACAGAAAAGAGTGTATATTGCAAATGCCCCCTGCTACCAAAGACTTCATTGTGCATTCCCGGTGCCAGGGCTTCTCCAGTCCCAACACCTCCCCCCGAGCAACAAACGCCAGCCACACAACCCCAGCCACAGTTAACTCTTCCTGTGGGAACGCTGCCAGCAATTTCAGCAATATTAACACTGGGAATAATAACATGATTTAGAGGACTTGTTAAATTTTAATGATGCCATTAGAAAAGAGGAAAACACACGAATCACAACTCCCAATTTTGTGCATTTGGCTGCTGAATAGGATATCAATGTTTTTCTTTGTCCAGCACTATTAAACAAGCAGTGAAACTAATAGACAAATGAAGAGTAATGACATATTCTTGCCGTTCAGTGCCTGCTTACAACCACACTGCCTTATTGCCCACTACGCTTTCTGCTGGAGTCCATCAGGTGGATGGAGTAAACAAGCAATTCTTTCAGCATTTGGCACTTAGCAGGTCAGAGGTTCATTTAGCTAAGAGGTAGAGAAAAATAAAACTGTCCAATTGAAAAAGTAGCATGCAATCATTCAGGTTATTGGTTAGAAGGCAGAAGCCCACTCTCCTGAATAACTTCACCATAATCAAGTCCAAGTTTGCCATTGGTAAGACAGGATTTTGCCTGACTCTTACAGGAGCCAGGACAGGACCATGCAAAGGCCAAGTCTGCACAGGACTCCAGAGCAACCATCTTCTTCAGCACTGCAGGCATTTCTTTCATATCTTCAAGCATGCCCGTGACAAAAGAAATGTGTAATTCCCAACAGAAACACAGCAGTCCACAGAAATTGAGGAGTTGTGGTCCTGAATCCTCATTTATCTTCAGTTAATTATGAGGGTGGGAAAGAAAGTGGGAACGAAACACACACAACTTGGGGAAAATTAATTCTACTGCTGAGGTAGACTGCTCAGACAGTTCCAAAGTTGAAACCCCCCAAACTACTGAATTTTCACCTTTCCTTCAGAAAAAGAAAACATTTACTGTGGTGGAAGTCAAAGTCTCCTTTCATTTGCTTTTTCCCAAACATTCTTGTGAGTAGAATTTTGTTCCTGTGCAAGCCCATGGCATAGAGAAGCTGTTGTAAATACTCAGGTGCAAATAAATGATCATGTCAAAGTATTTATAATTGAGGTGCATGGTGAAATACATGTTAGAATGGAGGTTTGTTATTACTAGATCACAGAAAATCTGCAGATTGAAACACATTTGTAAGAAACATACACATATAAAACAAGTTCCACTTGAAGATTGTTTGGAAGCTACAACACTTAGACTGCATTCCAAATTTAAGATTCCTACAGACACTAGAGCTGGATGGACGCTTTACATCAGTCATATGGCACTGGATACAGATACCTTCAGCACACACAGTTCCTCTGACACATACCACCAGCAAGAAATTCTAAACGTTTTCCAGAGCCATACTACAAGGCAATGTGAGTGGGTTTTTTACTAGAATAAAATAACTCTTGACAGGCTTTTGACACTCTTTTTACTGAATTCCTGAATTCATTGAACAACAACATTGCCCAGCCACTAACAAAGCAGATACCTTAGGGCCTGTAACTTTAGTTCTCCTACTTGCAAGGCAAAGCAACCTACGTGGTTGATGAGGAAAAGGCTGTAGATGTTGTCTATTTGGACCTTAGTAAATCATTCAACACTGTCTCCCATAGCATTCTCCTGAAAAAAAATGGTTGCTCATGGCCTGGATAGGTGTATTCTTTACTAGGTTAAAAACTGACTGGATGGCAGAGCCCAAAGAGTGGTGGTAAATGGTATCGCATCTAGTTGGCAACCGGTCACTAATGGTGTCCCTGAGGACTCAGTGTTAGAGACAGTGTTGTTTAGTATCTTCATTGACAATGGGGATGAAAGGATTAACTGCACCCTCAGTAAATTTGCAGATGATACCACGTTGGCTGGGAGTGTTGATCAGCTGAAGGATAGGAAGGCTCTGCAGAGGGATCAGGCTAGATTGATGGGCTGTGGCCAACGGTATGATATTCAATAGGGCAAAGTGCTGGGTCCTGCACTTGGGCCACAACAACCCCACGCAACCCATAGGGAATAGTGACTGGAAAGCTGCTTGGCAGAAAAGGAGCCAGGGGTGCCGACTGACAGCCAGCTGAACATGAGCCTGCAGTGTGCCCAAGAAGGCCAACAGCATCCTGGCCTATATGGGAAATAGTGTGGCCAGCAGGACTAGGGAAGTTATCATCCTCTTATACTCAGCACTGGTGAGGCTGCACCTGTGTTCAGTTCTGGGCCCTCCCTATAAGAGAGATTATGAGTCACTGGAGTAGGTCCAGAGAAGGGCAATGAAGCTGGTGAAGGGTCTGGAGCACAAGTCTTTGAGAAATGGCAGAAGTAGGACTTGCTTAGTCTGAACAGAAGGCTCAGGGTGAACCTTATCGCTCTCTACACCTACCTGAAATGAGGATGAAGTGAGGAGGTGACTAGTCTCTCTTCCCAAGTAAGAAGCAACAGGACAAGAAGAAACAGTCTCAAGCTGCACCAGGTTTAGATTCATAGAATAGTTAGGGTTGGAAAGGACCTTAAGATCATCTAGTTCCAAACCCCTTGCCATGGGCAGGGACACCTCACACTAAACCATGCCACCCAAGGCCTCATCCAACCTGGCCTTGAACACCGCCAGGAATGGAGCATTCACAACTTCCCTGGGCAACCCATTCCAGTGCCTCACCACCCTCTCAGTAAAGAATTTCTTCCTTAAATCCAATCTAAACTTCCCCTGTTTAAGTTTTAACCCATTACCCCTTGTCCTGTCACTACAGTCCTCATGAAGAGTCCCTTCCCAGGGCTTATATTATCCTTATAGGCCCCCTTCAGATACTGGAAGGCTGCTATGAGGTCTCCACGCAGCCTTCTCTTCTCCAGGCTGAACAGCCCCAACTTTCTCAGCCTGTCTCCATACGGGAGGTGCTCCAGTCCCCTGATCATCCTCGTGGCCCTCCTCTGGACTTGTTCCAACAGTTCCATGTCCTTTTTATGTTGAGGACACCAGAACTGCACACAATACTCCAAGTAAGGTCTCCCGAGAGCAGAGTAGAGGGGCAGGATCACCTCCTTCGACCTGCAATGATACCATTATCCAATAGATATCTAATATCCAATAGATTGGATATTAGGAAAAATTTCTTCACGAAAAAGGTAGTCAAGCATTGGAACAGGCTTCCCACAGCAGTGGTGGAATGATCATCCCTGGAAACATTAGAAAACCATATAGACGATGCCCTTTGTGACATGTCTTAGTGGTGCTCTTGGCAGTCTTGGGGTAATGGTTGGACTTGATGATCTTAAAGTTCTTTTCCAACTTAGTTGATTCTATGATTCAGACCCACTTTGTTTAATAAGAAGGCACAATAAGTTTAAATACACAATACAAAAATCTTTTACCAACACAGGATTTACTCATGTGAATCCAGAAGGGTCCAGTTTTCTTCTGAGGAGAAGGAAGTCTTTTTTTCATCATGAACTGAAAACCAAGTCTGGATTAATACGCCATAAGTTTCCCTCATTTCTCTGGAACAGAACTTCCTTGGCAATCTTTTTTTATTATTATTATTTTTAACACAAAGACTACTAATGAATACAGGTTTAGAGGAGCACTAAGAGGAAGCCAGTCAAGGGCTTCTTCAGGCTGACTTTTTTTTTCCCCCCGCAGGGAAAACACAGAATGTTTTGTAAGACATAAGAAATGCAAGATCAACCATGGACCATATGATTTAATAAAACAGATTGAGCAGACTAGCATGTCCTAGTGACAATTAAAAGTAAACACAGTTGAAGATGAAGGTAAAATTTAAGTAAACCAATGCAAGAACGGAAAGAAGCTTTTAACAGCCTTAATACACTGTATTATTTCAAATAAAGTAAATTGAATTCTGATAACCTAAATATAAATTCAAGCCAAAATTAAACATATGGAAACATATGGAATTAAACATATGGAAACATATGGAATTAAACATACGGAATGAGTTGCCCAGGGAAGCTGTGAATGCTCCATCCCTGGCGGTGTTCAAGGCCAGGTTGGACAAAGCCTTGGGTGACATGGCTTAGTGGAAGGTGTCCCTGCCCATGGCAGAGGGGATGGAACTAGATGATCTAAAGGTCCTTTCCAACCCTAACTATTCTATGATTCTATGAGTCTATATCAGTTTCTTAAAACTGATTATTTTATATAGCTGGCATCATATTTTCCTTTACTTTCTCTTTCATAAAGTACTTAAAGAGTAATCCCTATATTCTGTACTAGTTACAGCCAAGGTTAAAGTTGGATGCATTGTGCTGCTCTCATCAGAACCTTTCTCAGAGATGGCTTCTCACATCTGCTGTTGTAATAGCACATCTAATTTTGATCACTCCCTGATCAAAAGGTTCTGAGTTTAGAAAGCAGTGCTATTGAAAGGGTTTGAACTATCTATCATTTTGATAAAAACTAAGGCAGGGAGCTATCACCATGTATTCACACCAGAGACCTGCAGGGAAGCTATCTTACGACATCAGATGTAGAGGAGAAAGAAAGGCAGCTGTGAAGCCCCTAAGGGGCCAGCATATCTTAGCCCTGCTCAGCCTGAGCAGCATGTCTGACTGCTGCCTTAAATGCATGCATGTATTGCCTTGTTAAAGGGTTATGATAGGTAGGGCTGCAGCCTAAATGAAATCCTGCTGATTTCACTGAAGTCAGAATCCCCTCTCTAGGGCCAGTTTCATGTAGGTCAATAAACTAACAAGGTTCAGATCGCAGCATCTCTGCCTCCCCCATTCTTTGCTGGTTTTATAAGTAACCAGCAATAGTTCAGAAGGAAAGAAGGAAAAGTTTCATAATTTCTCGCAGGATCTTTTGAACAGCCTCTATTCCAAGCTCAGAACAGTCCAGTCAACATTTCCCTGCCCCATTAAGTGTCTTGCGTTGGTCTGCGCTTTTTCTTGGAGAAACCTCAAAAACACTCGCATCAAAACATTACTAAGCTATACTGTAATATTGTCTAAAGGAGGGAGTGGAGGGAAAAGATGCATAAGCAAATGCATATCCTGGTTGGTGATGCTACAAAATATTACAACTGTACCAAGAAGCTGACTGTATATTTCAGGTTTCAAAGACAGAAACCTAAACACAGCAGCTTCATTATGCTCATAGTTATTTTTTTTAAACCCTGTTTTAATGTAGGAAGGTTGCATAGAAGGTAATTGAAAACAAACTGGGCAACACAAGTCCCTCATGATTTGAGTTCCATAAACCTACAAATAAGGATGCAGCCACAGCATGATCATCTAAAGCAGCCTTACTCCGATGACTACCCTGTGTTAACAGAAACTGCTCAATGAAACATTGCCATGTCTTTCAAACACAGAAGCTGAAGCTTCCAAAGAAAGGCAGCATTTCAATGTGTGACTGCAGCAGACTACTTCCAGTTATTACTTCACCACTACTTTCTAGAAGAACAATACCTTAATTGTTGTGACTTCCATCAGTGTCACAGTGCAATCTAAATTTGGTCCAATAATGGGAAAGACTGTGGAAGACACTTTAGATCTTCCCACTCTTGGGATACTACTTTGTTTTTTCAGGCTGTTGTTACCTACCATAGCTTGCTCAATTCAAAGTAAATGTGCCATCTGCTTTTCTGCAGTCAGGGACAGTTCTTTAATTGCAGCTTCAGCAACAGATAAAGTGGACTAGGAATTATTTATCCAGTGGCAGGGGGGAAGGCATATGCTTGCATTCCTCACATTTTATTAACATACACGCCTCTGAAGTTACAGCACGATACTTTGCTAAGATCCAAGCTAGCAATTTAACTTAAAACATCTCTCATGCTTTAGACACGCATACCACATGTCGCAAAATGCTGCAGCTCCTACTACATCATTATGTAGAGCATGACAGTCAAATTTATTGCGGTCGCAGGCTGCAAGTTCAATGCTTGGAAGCACCCCAATTATATGATGTCAAAGGCTGTGTGCTGCTGATGTGGCAAAACTGCAGTATCTTTCAACCCTACATTCACAGCACTACAATATTCTAATAATCTGCTGACTCAGGCATGAACACCATTGCATGCTGATGGCCCATACTGGTAACATGACTTTTTAACACTGTCTGGGGAATTCAGCATGGATTCAGCCAGGTTGGACGGGGCTTTGAGCAACCTGGTCTGGTGAAAGGTGTCCCTGCCCATGGCAGGGGAGTTAGAACTGGATGAGCTTTAAGGACCCTTCCAACCCAAACCATTTTATGATTCTATGACTACCTTTCTTCCTCCTCCCCTTCTAAAATTACACAACAAAATCCTACCCTTGTTATACGAGACTGCTACAAATGTTGCAATGTTTACTTCTAGGAAAATAACAATTCTATCTAAAGATACAAGGTGATTTTGGAGATCAGAGCAGTATTCATGGCATGTTCAGAGCACCTTGAGGGCACTTTGTCACTTAACAGCTCTGCACAAAGAGCACAGCTACAGACTAAGCATTGACTATGTAAAGTTTCTGTAAAAGAACAAAATTCGATCTAAATTTTTCTCCGCCCTAGAGATTTACTTCAGATAAAATGTCAATACTTCCCTACCTCCCCCTCCTTCCTCCCCCCACCCCCCAAACAGCTCTCTCTATGGCCTGAAAGTATATATATTTTCTTTTTTTCTGATAGGAAAAACACCATAGTCTCAATTCACTAAATATAATCTCAGGCCTATTCCTGGTTTCCAGGGTACTCAGTAACGGTAAGCCTTTTTGATCCCATGGAGAAAGCTGCAGAGGTAACAGTTTTGACAGCTTCCTAAAAGCTGTCTTTAATACACAGTATCTTCACCCTTACCTCAAAGACATTTGCAAGCTTGAAAGAAATATTTATATCATTTCCCATGTTGACACTGTGGATTATAACAGCAAGGCAGCAAGACTTCCAGCTGCTCCTAGAAAAGGCTTTACATTAATTCAGAGGTGAAGGCATATACATTCCTCTCCTCTGGACCTCTCTAAGCAGCTCTAATTCCTGGCCAAGTGAAGCAGCTTGTGGTTTCCTGGAAACATACAATTGTAAGAAGATTCACAGACAGAGTTAGGCTAAATGTTTGCTATTGTGACCTGAGATGCAACACAAAAGAATGGTTGTTGTTGCCTAAACTTTAATGGAGTTAATCCTTCCAAATGCTGACAAGTTACTGCCTCAGGCCATTTAAAATCACATTTCTAATGCAATAATCCTATCTGCATTACAATGAGTTGGGATGAAATGATTAGGTGCCTGAGTTTTTGC
The DNA here is from genome assembly GCF_963264785.1 of Psittacula echo. Taxonomy (NCBI): domain Eukaryota; kingdom Metazoa; phylum Chordata; class Aves; order Psittaciformes; family Psittacidae; genus Psittacula; species Psittacula echo. The sequence continues at coordinate 24,947,939 of NC_137738.1, forward strand.
ACAGTGAATTAAGTCACCATACAGACTGGCTGTGCTTGTTCACAAATTAAAGGCCTGGATGGAAATGAAATTCCGTTATTCTGCCACTTGCTAAGCTTTGAGGAAGGGTTCATTACTGTCCTGTCTCTACTGGGAATGTCTAAAGTAGCCACAAGCCAACAGGAACCTGTTTTTCACTAGATCAGCATCGGGGCTTTCATCATTATTAATAATTATTAGTCAAGTCTTTGATTATTGAACACCTCTGAAATAGAAAAGCTAAATCAACAATATGCAAGCAAAAAGGAGATAGAGCATTTATGAAAAAGGACAACAAAACTGTACCCTTTTCTTCCTCTTCACAGATACACTGTTCTAAACCAGAATTTACCCAGCTCTTACACTAAGCAGCACAGGCTTTTTACTTACTGTATAGTCCAGAATATAAACCACCTAGCAACATCAGTGCTATCCATCTCTAGGATTTATAATCGTACCCTTACCTCCTGACACAACAACGTGCCCAAGCAGCTATCCATGTCTATACATTCAAACTACCTCTTGGTTTAAAGGCTATATTCAAGATTTTTGGAACCCCATACTAACAAGTCTGTAATTGCCAGCTTGAGACTATTCTTAGTAGCATTCAATTTATTATTTACACACAATATAATTTGATACACATAATTATAGCAACTCTTCAATTAACCTTAATGATGTTTTTTTGTCAGATGCCTGCAAGTTTAGTGTTCCAATGAAGCCAGAGGACATCACAGGTTTGAACTCGAGGCAACCAGATTTCACACAAATTCTGATGAACAGGAGTGTGATGCCATTAACTTCTACACTAGAAATTTGTCTGATGCCCTTCTGAAAATATAGCCTAAGAAAAAGCTAATTTTTTTAAATTTGAGGCAATCCTTATCACCATGCAACTGTCGGACACTGTAACAAAAACCCCATAAACAAGGGTCAGCAAATGCTCTATGATAATCTGTTACAAACTGCAATGTGCAACTACAACAATCACCTGTGCTAGTCATTTCCTGTAAGCGTGCTTCACATGGGGGTTACATGTGAAGATTTAATTCTCACAAGACATAACCTCTTGTATGCACATAAATGCTGTGCATCATTAAGTCACCTCTATCACAAGAGGGTAAAAAGAAACAAGCTTTTAGCATTTTTTCTTTTTGTAATTGGCAGGGAACCTGGCATTTGAAATGGGTAAAATAAAGCAACACAACTATCTTTTCTGAGGCACAAGGTGAGGCATACATAAAAAATAATCCCAAGTTTCAATCCTGTTGACATGCAGGAGAGAATGCTTGTATTTAAAACTGAAATATCAACACTAACAATGAGCCAGTCAGAAGCAGTTCGCTCTAGGTTAAGTGTGGCTTTTTCTGTACCAAATGAAAAGCTTCAGTACATTGCTTTGCGCATAAAGCCTGGTCTGTTTATGCAGCAATTAAGTATACTACTACACTGCTGGTATACACAAACCTTTACATGATTACACACTGGAGGAAATGTCAATGTAGGTTCACATTTGGGTAGGTTACCACAGACTCCAATATTTGCTACTAGATACATGTCAAAACACAGATACCCCCATATTCTCCTTGTTCTGCAACACACAGGACCCCAGGTTATATGCATTTCTAAAAACAGTGCATATGTGAAACAGGTGCCACAGACTATATTTATAATGCTAATGAAATTTCTAGGCTTCAACAGCATCAACAAAAATCATGTAATTATCTGTATCTGGCTGACTAGAAGATGACAAATGTGCTTTAAATGCTCCATTTAATTGTTCTAATAAAGGCATATATCACCGATTAGCTGTGTCCTACTGGGCACCACAGCTTTGAATTGCAAGATGCTTGGCAAGTTCTGAGGAAATACCTAGAACTACAAATGTGACCCGCTCCTTCTTCCACTGAGCTCACAGTGGCAGAATCAACCCTGTTCCTGTAGCAGCAATCAAGAGCAGACCTCACAGGACCCTTAAAACTCCAGTTACGTTAACACAGCGTGGTAGCCTCCAGCCTCAACCCAAACCAAGGTAAGTTTTCCCAACACATGACAGCGTTCCACATTCTTGCAAGAAACCCTGTACACCTCTCCCGAAAGGGTGACCCCATAGCATTATTGTGTCACACCTGCAAAAGGCAGCTCACAGGGCCTGGCTGAGCTGGCAAAGCTCACACCAACATCCTGCTTCCCCCTCAGCAGACACTGATAACACTACCCCATGGATGCCTGCAAAATCAAACTTGCAAGACTGGCATAACATACTTGGTCCAAAGGATTCAATGGCACTAGCCACGATATTTGTATCCCATATCACCTAGACAGAAGCCTCTCTGTTCTGGGCAGTATCTGCTGAAGCCAGAAATCACAAGCCCAGGAAGTTTTAACAGTTGTAAATAAGCCAGAAAGGATGAGAGAAAGAGATGCTCCTGCAAATAATCACAGCCAGGTAGCGCCTACCCACAGAAGGGAACTTCGTGCAGGAACCTGGGGTACCTCAGCAGGACTGAGCCTGCAAATACTATTAAGAATAGCAAATAAGGCAGAAAGTCACCATTGCCCATAAAGGCCACTTCATGTGTACCTCCTTCCTTCCCCCTAAATACAAAAGCATTGCTATCCAATGTGTGCAAGTGGCTGTCCTGGAGAACTGGAAGGTTTGGAAAGGAGGTGCAAGAAGAAAAAAGGAACATAGGAAAAGTGGCTAAAAGCAGAGAAGTAAGGCTTACTACTGACATGGGTAAGGATTGACCTGTACACCATTGCCTAAATTATGCAAACAGAACAAATTCCAATAGTAGCACAAGGGTAGCACCTTAGGAAGGGTAACTATCACTATTACAATAAAACAAGCCTGTACAAATCTTTACATGACTGCAAAATCTGTCAATTTGTACTTAAAACAAAGCCTTCATGGTTGTTTCATCCTCCATCCACACCCAGTCTCAGTTATTCCAGTGGCATATCTGTACCAGTAATTTCCCACCTATAACTTCAGCTGGTAATCACTGCCAAATCACACTGCCTGCGAATTGTGAAGAATTTGGTACAGGACCATTTTCCAGGGAACCAACCATGTATTAGTATGGTTAAACTGACTATTAATAATGATGTTTCCACCTTTCCCTTTCCATGAAAATTCAGTTTTAAACCTGCTCTTGAGACAAGGTAACAACCAGCCCGTGAGTCTTTTGTTTAAGAGAGTATCAACTCCCTCTCAAACAGCTCAAATAAACAGTGGAGAATACAACACAACAGCAATACCAGGGACCCTTTTTCAGTCGGCTCTTTTCCAAGACGCCTCTTTATCGTAACCACTAATGAAAACTCTTTGAAGTGGAAGAGTAAATATTATCATTTGATAGTACCTGGACCCAACAGGGCAAACAAAATTGCATTGTATTACATTCTGGGAGCTGCAGATCCATTCACAATTCAGTGCTCACAGGGTTGCTATGGAGGAACCCAATGCTTACTATTTTCATAGCACAGGGTCAGCCAAGGGCTGCTGGTCACTCTTTTAGGGCTGTTACCCTTAATCTTTATATGCTCAATAAACAGTGAAGACAAAAACCTAAGGAATTTCAAAGTATGACTTTGGAGGTACCAGATTTGTCAACAGAGGTAGAAAGCAGACTTACAACACTATTCATGATCAGTCAGCTTTAAAACCTAGACCAGATTTCAGAAATGCTTACATGCTCTCTGGGCATGGGATTATTCAATCCAATATTTGAGGTCCAGCAGCTTCAAGTATCAAGTCTCTTATTTAAAAATAACTAAATAAATAATAAAATTTAGCTCTTCTCTAAGAGAGAAACATCATCAAGTTGTTCCTGTGTTAAAGACACCCTGGAGATCTCGGTTTAATGACATGGTACAACAAAGCCTCCCTGGGTGACCTCTGGGCTCACACGGCATTTCAATGCCTTGTCTGAACCCGGGGCTACAGGAGGGTGTCTTCTGCACCTAGCCCTGCCCAATGGAAGTACAAGCCGCAGGCATCTGACTATAGACACCTTACCACTAAGTTGGATGGCAAATCTCAGGGCATTTTGTAAATCCATCCTGTAGGGATCAAAGACAACAAGAGGGGGAGAGACTAATGATTCCCATGTGGCATTTCCACCCTTGCTTGCCCCTTACTGGGAGCAAGAAATACACAGCAAATAACAACATAAAACCACCGTCAATGCAACGAAAGAGGGAGGCGGGACAGAGCAAGCTTGAGAGACTGTCGCAAATGCCCCCCAAAGGCTGGGAGCCCTCTGGAGACAGTGGCACCCTGCTCCACACGAAGCAGTAGGAAGGAACAGAAAAAGAGACCAAGACCAAGAAGGCGACAACTCAAGTAAACCCGACAACCCAGCTGGCCGGCAGCCCCACCAGCTGCGGGGGACCCCTCCCACCGCTTCCGGGCGGCACCGGGATCCATCCGCGCACTCCGCTCAGGCCCCTCGCTCACCTTGCTGCTGACGGGCCCGGGGATGAGGAGCTTCAGTGCCTGCCTCTTCAGCTCCGCCAGGCGGGCGTTGCAGTGCTCGCACCAGACGCCGCGGTCCGAGCCCGGCGAGGAGCCGCCGCCGCTGCCGGAGCCCGGCGAGCCGGTGCCGAAGCCCGGCGAGCCGCCCAGGGAGCCAGGGGAGCTGGTGCCGATGCCGGGCGAGGCGGGTCCCGGCGAGCCGGTGAAGGAGCCCGGCGAGGAAGTGCCGGAGCCGGGGGACGGCGTGCCGGAGGACCCCAGGGCAGAGCCGGCTCCCTCCGGCGCCGGGCGACTCCCAGACCGGGACTCCTCGTACGCCTTCCGGTACCAGCTCTCGGGGGAGAAGGGGGCAGCGGACTTGGTGGGGGAGCACGCGTCGGTCACCTGGAGCGGGAGAAGGAGCAGCGGGTCAGGCAGAAAGGCTTGGCGGCCACGGCAAGTTTCGCTCGGACGCTCCGCGTCCGCGGCGGCCCCGCGCCTCGCCCTTTCCCCGCCGCCCCGCACCGCGGAAGTTGAGCAGGGCCGGGGGGTAGCCGATAGCCAGCGGCACCGGTAACCGCAGGGCGAGGGGCGCGGGAGCCCTGGCACGGCGGCGGCCACAGCTAGAGCCGCCCCTCCGCCCATAACTTACCCCGTATTTTCTGCTCCGCGCCGTGACCGCGATCCTCTCTTTATTTCCAGCCACTGAATTCATGGTGGCTTCGCAGCGCGGCGGGAGAATTTCCCACAGGTTTGCCAATCCGTATCCGAAGGGAATAGCCGGTCCCGGGCAGTCCCCTGCGGAGCGGGAAGGCAGCTCCCTCCGCCGCCTCCGACGGGATCGCTCGGCCGCGAAACACTGTCAGTTCTCGGGAAAATGCTCGTGGCTGAGGTTTTCTCCCCGTCGGTTTTTCCTCATTGTCTTCCCTCTCATTCCCTCACAACCCTTGTTTTCGCAGAAGCAGCAGCATCCCGAGCAGTAGCGGTCCTCCCAGAGGCAGCACAGGTCTCCTCCGTAAGCCAGGCGGAGCATCCAAGGTAGCTCTGGGAAGGTGAAAGCGGGAGCCGCGCTTTCCCTAGCAGAGGCGCTTGTCTGCCTCCGCTACAGCGGCAACTTCACCAAGGTTTGTAACTGAGTTAAAAGAAATCCTCCAAAAATATCGGGATCCAGACTCTGGGAGGAGCCTCCGCGTCCCTTGCAGCCAATATCCTCCTGCCCATTTGTGCCTGACAGTTTTGTAAGGGAGGGAAGAGAAGAGAGGGAAGGGAAGACCCGGACGGAGGAGCCCCGTGCGCTGCTCGGTCAGCAGCGGAGCTGCAAGGCCGGCAGCGAGCAGAGTGCCAGAGCCCCTCCGCAGGTCTGCGCGATGCCGCGCCTGCCGGGAGGGTCCATCTTATTTTGCAGTGTTTCTTGATTGACATCTGTGATTTCTCCCCTCTTCTTGCAAAGGGTGGGGGAACCTTGTTGCTTCCACCGCAGTTATTGGTTAGTTGCCTCTATTCAGGGCTTTAATGAACGTGATTTCACAAGCGTTCCCAGTCCTCCCTAAATAACTAGGAAAGAAAAGCAAGCTGTATTTATGACAGTCACTGGCATCTCTTTTCCATGTTGTATTTTTACGTGTATTAATTTAACTTGCAGTCAACGGCATAATAAATTGATCTCTTAACAATGAAATTCTACAGACTTGTGTCCCTATTAATCTTCCCCTTCTAATTACTATTTCTTTTTGCGGGTCATGTGTATCTGGTTCCATATCCTTTTTTATGTCAAATCCTGCACAATCATCCCTAATAAATCTTCCTCCTCAAAACAAGTTGCCCATTTTCTCAGAAATGGATGCAATAAAGAGCTAAATGCCAGATCCTCGATAGGGTCATAACATGAATGGGTTGATGCAATTGCAAGGGCAGAACACACAGGGGACTTGCTTCCACCTTTCCAACCTCCTATTGTTACTTCCATATAAATGCATCCTTCCAGCATTCCTAATGTACCTGGGCTGTAACAGCAGCTAGGAAATAAAACCAGCCCACTGCATCACTGAGCAAGGAATCCCCCAGTGCTTCTCTGTTTTCACAGATACCCTGCCGGTGGTAAAGATGTGTAAGATACTCTGCTGCGTTTCAACTTCACCAGGTTATCACCCTTAGAGTGGAACAGACATTCCTTACCTGGTTAAGAAAGCTTTCACCTAGAGCCAACACAAGCGATGCCACCCACCCAAGGTAGCCAGGCTGCACCAGCAGTGCCTTATTATAGAGGTGCCTCCAAAAAGCTGACCCAACAGGCAAACAAAGGAGATGCACCCCGGCTCCTACTGCACGTGAATGGGCTTCAGGGGAGCCCGCACGCAGAGCTCCTGTGGTTTGCTGTTAGACAGACGTGATGGGGATGGCAAGATAGTGCAGGAGCACGCCGTGCAAGCGCTCAGCAGTGCAGAGCAGGTATGCTCCGGAGGCAGCCACGCACCGCTTACACCACGGTGTGTAACTGCTCCGTTTTCCGGGCTCAGCGATTCCGGTGGCGAACTGGCAGATTTGCTTTGTTTTCCAGCAGACCTTTAATTACCAAGCTGCTGGCTATGCCCGCCTAACCACATTTGCTCCGCCAGCGATCATCGCCCTGCGTGCGACGGCATGCCTCAGCAGAGGATGGATAGCCTTCCTACGGGCAAGGGGCAGCGGCTCCCGCAGCGTGCCGGAAACTCCCAGCCCGCACACGGGAACGGGCCGGCCGAGCCCCCCGAGCACCGCGGCGTCCGCCTCCCCACAGCCCCCCGGGCCCGGGACGGGCGAGCGGCGCCGCTGGCTCTGAGGGGCGGGGCGAGACGGGACGCGCGGCCGCGCAGCGTTGGCGGGCAGCGGGCGCCCTCTGCCGGCAGCGCGCGGTGCCTGCCGCGGGGACGGTTGGGCGGTGGCGGCGGCTGGTGCCCGTTGGTTGGGCGTGCGGCGAGGTGCGGGGAAGGGGGTGGCCGCAGCTCCCCCGGCCCCGCTCGGGTGCAGCGTGAGAGCAGCCAGCCCCGCCGGGGCACGGGGTCCCTAACAGGGTGCCGAGGCAGTCCCTCCTTCAGAGACATGCCCGCCGACCCTGGAGCGGGAATCGGGCTTCTCCAGGCACGGCTGCAGAGGGCTGTCAAAGTGTGCCTTCTTCCAGGGTTGAAGTCCTCCTGAGGTTTTTAGGGCTGGAGGTGTTGCCTCCTGGCAGGGCATAATAACACGGTTCCTCTGCCCCACTGCTCCCATGGACATCAGATCCTGCAGTTGTGCTGATGTATGCCATGCTCCCCCGGGGAGCTGGGCCTGTGGTGCTCTCAGCCAGCTCCTGCCCACCTGGCATCGCTTCCCTTCATTCCTGCCTCCTGCCCGGCTGGGTGAGGGCTGCAGCAGCAGCCTCCACGGGCTGGGTTTATACCCAGGGCTTCGGGAGGCACTGGCTGCCTGGGTGTCTGCCAGCAGCATGGCAGGGAGAGGTTGTCTCTGGCAAAGGGGCACTGGAGCAGATGGAGTAGCCCTGTGGGGAGCAAAAATGAATCCCATCCACATGGCAGGATCCTGAGGAGGATATCCATGGCTTTCTCTGTCCTTACATGATGGAGAAGTAGGGTCGTGTGTGGTGAAAAGGAAGAACACCTCTAGTCAGGAAATCAGCACCTTAGGACATGGTGAAATTGTCATGTGAGCCTGAAGAATCTCAGTAGCAAGTACCCATTTTCTCACCCCTCAAGGTTTGAGGGAACTGTTAAGAAAGTGGCACTGAAAGAGCTCCTCTTGCAACCTGCAGTCTAGGACTTCACTGGCCAAGCCTGGGCTATGGCTCTGTTGCTGTTGGATCAGCTCTCCCTCCTGCCATGTGTCAGTATTTACTGATGGTTTAGATCATTTAAGAAAGGATTTATTGAATTTTGAAATTTTTTGGAAGCTAAGATATTCCGAATTCTCCAGTGTGAAGATTTTGGTGCTAAAATCTTTCTAGTTCTTGCTATTTTATTGTGGCCAAAGTAAAGGGCAATATAATATCACTCCAGCAAGAAGCTCTGCTAAGAACCCTTCCTCTTCGAGAAACATGGAGGAACAGCTTTCTCCTTCCCTTTAGGTACGCTTATGTGGAAGTTGATAAGGTTTCCTTTCACAGCCCCTCCTGCCCCAGGTGTCACTTAAGGAAAGGTGATTAGTTAGCAGAATCACCCACACACCAATGACAGGCAGTTCCACAGCTGCCTCTTCATTTCAAGTTTATACATTTCTTCTGTTATTGTAACTGTTAGTAACAGGAATCTGCCTTAACCTTAGCACTGAAAAATTCCTTATGTCAGCAGTTCAGAAATCATACTAATTGTTCTTCTTAATTCCAGACAGAACTGAAAAAATAGGGGCTGTTCAGACATTTATAAGTGAGTGGAGAGGAGCCAAAGCCTTAGATGCAGGCTTAAATATTGCAGGTTCAAGCAAAAGCTGGTCTAAAAGCTTTTGAGGATGGAATTTGCTCTTGACCTAGGTATTGCACCTCTGTGGACTGTTGTGACCTGTCTTTCAGCTAGTATGCAAACTTCTAGTCTCTCCATCACACCGCAGTATGTTTGTGGTGGTGCACTATCACTCTGCTGCTTCCAGTGGACTTCTGAGTTTATTTCAGCATGGGTGCAATTAAATCTGACCCAGAAGTTCAGCTTCATCACTCAAACCTGAGTTGCTGGCACAAGCCCAGTTCTACCCATAAACTACATTCCGAGAGCTGGAAATGTTGGTTGCATCAAAGAAGTCCTTTGAGGTATTCACATTTATAATAATCTCAGGATAAAAAAGGTGACAGCAACTGTAACTTGAAGAGTCATCACTGCCTGCACAGAAGCTTTGTTTCCAAGTTTGGAGCTAATAAGTCTCAGTATCGGGTCTTACTTACAATTTTAAAAAGCTTCCTTGGGGAGATTTGAAATGCATGACAGCTCCAATGCTAGCTTAAAGCTGCATATTAATGAGCTGGAGTCCATTGGGAGACAGGGAGGAAATTGAAAGCGTTTGTAGTAATAGTGACAAAGAATTAATTGTAAAGATAGAAACAGCTAATTATTAAGAGCTACAAACAGAATCACCAGAACTTTCCCAGTTTGATGTATTTCTTCTCTAAAACCACTCTAACCCCCTTGGCTAAGTATAGGATCATTTCAGCACAAAGCTCTAACACATGCACCTCAAGTCGCTTGTCCTTTTGTACAGCCCTCACAACAGCAGAAGTACACATGCCCACAGCCCAAGTATTCTGCAGGATTTAGGAATCCATGCAGTATGGGAGGAAATCAGCTGTACAAACCACTTTTGCATTTCTGATGTTGTAGGTAACGCTCCTTCTGTAGTATTGGGATATAGTGTGCTTCTGCAGTCTGGAGCATCTTTTTCTACTCGCTCTTGACAATTGCCGAGTATGATATCACAGAGAATTAAGACTGGGCATTTCCTCCACGTGAGCTGGCTTCTGAGGTGTTTGCTGTAGAACAATTTCTAAATCATTCCCCAGATTTGCCTTGTGTGTGAGCATAAAAAAAGACTGACACTGGAAATGTGTACTTATCACGCACTGCTGTAATCCCAGGTCCTGGGTGGTATAACACAGACATGGAACTCTCTGGTGATCCATACTACAGCTTTTACTTCTTGCTGTTACCAGCAGATCTGCATCATTACACTCTAAATACACTTTTTCCTACTCCAAGCAACAGCAGAGTTTTACTGTCATCCTGGCAGGGGTATGTCTCCTGTTTGCTAAGTGTAGCCCTTCCACCCTAGGGCCATTGCGCAGGTGTTTAGCCTGTACTTCCCTTGCTCCACGGAGAGCCTCCTTGAGCCTCACTGTAACAAAAAAGGAAGCCATTTGTGTTCAGATTTTGACAAAGAGTCTCATTCTGTAGCAAACCAGTTGCCTTTGAATCTTGCCCTTGCCCAATACCAAAAGCAATCTACCTTCCATGAAGGGCTGTCTGTTTGGATTTATTTTGGATGAGAGATTTTTCCGTATCTCAAATGTAAAATATTTCATAGATTTTCTAGAAACTGCTTTCATAGTTTCTGACCCACAGCACTGCCTACTTTCATAAATCTTTATGTTCTTTGGGAAAATCAATGCCTACTTATTAATACAATATTGATATGCCTTTTGTAAGTAATAAAGGATGCGGTGTCACGCACATACATATACTTACAGAGCAGGGTTGCATGGAGAAGTTTACAGTCATTTTATACAGTGGGATATGTTGCAATGACAAGTCTGCATGCAGCCGATTTCAGTTAAGTTTGGACATTCAAATACTGAAATTTTACAGAATCCCATTTTCTGTAACTCGGGCACAATAAGCATTCACTGCAATTCCAGACAACCCTGAAAATGGAAAAAAGGCGGAGCACCTGTAAGTCCCAAAGCGCCAAGCCCCAGCAATGCAGATTTTATGCAGAAAAGCAAGAGAGCAAGGAAACACTGGAGTAACAACAGCTGATCATAGGCTTGAAAGGAGAAAGATGTGAGCTGCTGCTGGTCTAGAAAGCTTGTGTGCCTCTCTGGGCACCTGAAAAAGCCACTAACTGCTTACTGTGCTGGGCTTTGTGGAGCCACATCCCAGGTGATGCTACAGCAGCATGCGACACCTGTGGGGTCATGACAGAAGACCCCACTGACAGTGTGTGCTGGCTGCCATGGCCAGCACAGCCATGCTGAGGGAGCCTGTGGCAGCCAGAACTCCTAGGGCCTGGCTCTGGCGAGCTGCTGGCCATTCTCCCCAAGTGCAGTGACACTGGCTAGAGATATTAGAGAGCAAAGGAGCCCTTATAAACGTTCTTCAAAGACTCTCGTAGCTACCTCAGGGACTGAGGAAAAACGTGTCTTCCAAAAGAATTATTCTCGTAATCTTTGGGTAGAAGAAGGGAGAAGATGGTATTAACGGTATTAACAAATAACAGCATTAACGAGAGGAATATAGGCCAGCATGTGCCCAAGTTAGAAAACAAGCAAAGTGGCACCTGGAGGGCAGCAAGCGCAAAACCCGTGTGCATGCCTGATTCACCCTAGGAGCCAGGGACACAGGCAAGCAGCGCAGATGGCATGGAGGGGGGTAAGCGGAGGTAACATAGCAAAGTGAACAGGCAGTCTTGAGAAACAAACAGTGAAGCATTTATATCATCACATTTTTATGCTGCAGTCTGTCTTGTTGCAGGAGTAATTTATAGCAGTACAGATCAACAGCAGAGCTGGCATCACAGGCACTAGTCTGTCAAAGTCTTGAATGTGTAAATGCCTTAGATGAAACACTGTCTAAAAGGCAGAAGGCATTTCTTTTCTGCCCCTCAGCTCACCTGAGGTGAACTAATTCAACTCAGTGCTCAAACAATGGAGAATTATGTTCATGATAATCTATGTCAGGCATCTCACCCCAGTGTGTTCCTGAGATTTTTGTAATCGTAGGCATTGCAGATATGTGGGTATCTGTTTCATCTGAAACCCTTTTTCAACTCCTTTTCAAACCTTTCATACATTTACCACCAAGTGTAGGGTTAAAAGTGAACCTTACAGCATGCAGATTTCCAAAAATTTTAGTTGCATTGTTCCCTTTGCTGTACATCATTCCATGCTGGTTATATTCTTTATGAAGCAACTGCAGAGGGATGATGACTGGCTTATCTGCATGCCATTTCCCTCACACCTTTGTTACGTGCCTCTAGTTTGCCATTGCCTTGAAAGACACAGCTTGCTCCCCATATCCCTCCCTTCATCAGCTCACTGGCAGCTGGGGAGGCAGAGCCATGGCTAGACCTCACACCTCCTATGGATGCAGGTCAGTGGCCAAGAAAAGTATAGAGATGCTCTCTTTGCCCTTCCCTGTCGATCACAATGAGTTTTCCCCTGGCTTATTCTTGCTCTCCCGCTATGGCTACATAAGTAACCCACTGGGGGAGTCCAGGAGGATTCATGCCTGGGCCCAGATGACGGCAGGTTTTGTGTCTGCCTATCGGGGGGCCTTCAGACTAGGCAGCATAGCTCTGGAGTGCTCACAGAGCAGGGCATGGGTAAGGCATACGTGTTCCTCAGAAGGGACACCACAATGCCAGTGCCATGGGTGAGCATGGCTAGCTATGCACGGGTACTTCTTTCAGGTTTAAACAGATGAGCAGTCTTATCGCTGAGCACAGAAGTCAGTGTGTGGGAGATGACTCCAACAGCCTGCCTGTGTGTTCAGGCAGGCTTGGGTAAAGATTGGCTGCACAGTTTCAGGGCAGGCATGCTCTAAGCTTTAGGAAAGTCTCCGTCTGTCCCCTCAAGCTGTACTCTGCCACTGGAAGCAACACAAGTGTGGGGCAGCTGTGCTCAGCAGCATGTCCCCGCCTGCTGCCTTAATGATGTGGCTCATTTCTGAACCATAACTATTCTGTCAAACACTATGACAGAGGGAAAACAATCCCAAACCTTGGCAGCTAGCAACACAAACACAGTTTCAGAGGTGGGCTTGCAGCAATTGATGGGCATTTCTTCCTACTGCTGAAAAACTTTGGCAGAGTGGAATGCATTACCTGTGTTACCAAGTTCAGCAGAACTGGGTCTTCTATTCTTTAGAGAGAGCTTGCCTGCTTGTGAAAGTTTTACAAATCTAATAAATGGAAGTTTGGATGCTTATTTGTTCGGATTTAAAGCTCATTTTACTGGTTACACCCACTGAGCTTGTACCCATGTGAGCAGGTGCAAGTTGAACTGGAGAGAGCCAGCTTTAAGCTGGTAGCAATGTTCAGACATAAAGCTGCATCAGTTTGACAAAGCCAACTTAACGTAACAGCCTGCCATGGTTTAACCCCAGCCAGCAAGTAAGCACTTACTACACTCACTCACTCTCCCTGCTCCCAGCTGGATGTGGGAAGAGAATTGGAAGGGTAAAAGTGAGAAAACTTGTGGGTTGAGATAACAGTTTAATAATTTAAATATAACAATAATAACAGTAATAATAATTTGTAATGAAAAGGAAAATAGCAGAGAAAATAAAACACTAGACAGAGACAAGTGATGCAAATTAAAGCAATTGCTTACCACCAACCGACCGATGACCAGCCAGTCCCTGAGGAGCAGCTCCCCCCATCAACCTTCCCTCAGCTTCTACTGCTGAGCATGGCGTTGTCTGGTATGGGATATCCCTGTGGTCAGTTGGGGTGAGCTGTCCTGGCTATGTCCCTTTGCCAACTCCTTGTGCACCCACAGCCTACTCGCTGGTGGGATGGGGGTGAGGAGCAGAAAAGGCCTTGACTCTGTGTAAGCACTGCTCACACTAACTGTATCAGCCCTGTATTATCAACGCTGCTTTCAGCACAAATCCAAAACACAACCCCATACCAGCTGCTATGAAAGATATTAACTTTGCCTCAGCCAAAACCAGCACATAGCCATAACTGCACTGCAGCAAGATGAATACACTGCGCTGGTGGTGGAGGTTAGCTCTCTTAGTTTGCCGCACTGCTCTTCACTGCCTCTTTCACAGGGGTTTCCCTCTCTTCAGACCCACCAGGAGGTCTCTCTATGCATAGACAGGGCTTCAGAGTGTTTATAATTGCCTACACTTTAATTAGGTTGCTTATCCTTGTTCATACTAAAGAAATGTTCACTCATGCAATTAGCCTTATTGAGCATTTTAACCAGCACTAGCCTCACCAGTGTGTTCACTGCATGGTATCTGATCTGCAATGATGCAATGACATCAATTTACAATAATGAATTTGGTCCAAATCTCCTAGAACAGGCAAGTTAGGAGTCTGGAAAGTAGCTGATGCTGTAGGAGAGTTGCACTGCCATTCCGTGACCAAGGAGTTCTGGACAGCAGTCAGGTATTCAATATGAAAATGCTATGTGCTGCAGTGACAGCTGAGGCTGGTCCCATCTGAAAGTAAGGACCAATATTCTGTGATGAACATTGCTAGGTGAGGGCACTTGTTAATACTTTTCATGTTTACTGAGAAGCCTTGGGTGCCAGTATGTTCACACAGTTACTTCTCCAATGAGACTGCAAACTGAAACAGAACTTTGGTCCAAAAGAGCTGGAATATGTGCTCTGGAGCTCCCCATCTCTGTATTTGTGAATGTGTATGAGATGCCATGCTGCACTGCTGGGAGCAGCTGGAGCTTCATTATTCACTAACAGGAACAGAGTGGGATAGGGCAGCAGCCTGAGGACAGGATGCCTTTTGTAGCCCAACGGCTCCAGTGATTTTTATTGATCTGTGCTCTTGTCGGCAGTGGGAGTCTGGTGCTTGCTCCAGTACTGTTTACACTTTAGTCTATGACAACAGTGTCTTTGCTAGGTGGAGGAGATACTGCAAGCCTGGGAGGCGTGTTCTTTGAAGGTTGTTTATATACAAATAAATAAACAAACCAGTAGCAGTGAGTGGAAGATCTCAGGAGAAATGGAGTGTTTCTATAGCATGCTGGGCCAGCTTAAAACAGAAAAGGAAGATTGTAGCAATTCTGACTTTTTTTCTAGGAAAAGCTGCACTCTGCCTCAGGGTGTTGATGGGACTTGATGTAAGGATGACCCTCTAGAGAGGAATGTATATAAGGTTGTATCCTTCAGAGTATCTTTGTCTTATTTGGGCTTTAATCTGATGTATTTATCACAGAGAAAACATTTTCTTTTCTAAAAAGTGTGGAGAAAGTTCCAGAGGGACCAGAAAGAGTATTGCCAACATTTCTACGTTCAAACTGTCTTATAGTTGTGAAGTTGCATTCAGAAAGCCTGTATGGAGATACAGCCTCTCCTGTCAGACAGCCACCCTGTTCCCACTTGTGAAGGCCAATGTCTCATGGAAGTGGTTCTCAGGATGACCTGGAAAGCAAACATCTTTGGTTCACAAATAAATATAGCTGACTGACTTATCTTTTTTTCTGTGTCTGTCAGGTTTGTCCAGTCATTCACATTCTTTCACATGCTTGACTGGAACAAATTTTCTTAGACTTTAAAGGAAGGTTGTAACCTTTCAAGGAAGTGTTTTCAGAATCTACTCAGACGCTAACCAATCAGTAGGGGGTCCCTGTGAGTTGACAAGGCTTTGTTGAATGAGTCTGACAAACTAGGAAGGAAGAATTGCTACGTATAGTTCAAGTCAATCTGAAAAAGAATGGGCAGCTAAGGCCATATGGCAACTTCAGAATTACTAATTGTAATTACTAATTGTAGGTGTGTTTCTTTGTGTGACTCTGTGTTTACCATCTTCTATGTTGAAAGAAAAACATGTATCTCCTCAGATGAACTATTTACTGTAAAGGCTACCTACCTGCCTAGACACCTGTTGCTCTTTTTGTTTATAGCATACTAATGAAAAGAAACTGGTGTTAATTAGGCATTAGAGTTGTTTTCAGACTTACTAAGGAGATATTAAAACTTTTAAAAGTGAAACAAGAAACCCTTCTAGATAATTATCTACAGATAGTTATTTTACACATCTCATCAGCATTACCAGTAATGGTTCTGTAGGCCAGTCTGGAATAATGGCCAATTCACATTCCTTTGAGCAAACAGGCCAAGGAGGCATTTTTTAATGGATTACGTAAATAAAGTCAGTTTGCTAACTGCACTCAGCGTCTTGTATATTCAAGATTCCTCTCCAAGCTTTAGACACATGGAATACTGATAACAGCAGTTCTTAAATCTCAGGCTCTTGTCTTCATAAATAAGGATAACTTGCTTACAGACTAATCCTGAAATTCTTCTGCATGCTTTCTTCAAGCAGGCTTTTAGACAGGGTCTGCATCTTCTTATTCATGGTATGTGCCAAAAGGTTGGTGCCAGGATGTGGCATCTTAATGAGGCTTGTTCGCTGGTACACTTTGACATCACATCTGCTGCAAGAAAGGGCCCAGGCTACCTTCTCAGGCCCAACTTCTTTTTAGAGTCTTGAAAATGTCAGTAAGGGGAATAAATACTAAGAATCTGTCTTAACAAATTCTGCTTACAAGGAAATAACTTCATTTGACCCATGAGCTAGATTGGCAAGCAAAAACCATGCAGGAAAGTGAACATGTAGCCCAAATTAATCAGTAATTGTAGGGCTGTTCTACAAAAATGGAAACCATTTCTAATCTGTGAGTGCAGCAGTGCGTGACTGACCTACAGATTTCTGTAACTAGCAGGCATCCAAAATATACTGTTGACGCAACCAGCACCCCTGCAGAATGAGGAATTCTGTCCAGGAGGAGGAAGACGGTAGTCAGAGTATGCTCTTGCATATGAACTTTTGATCCATCCAAGTATCACTTAAGAAGGCACAGCTTGCACCCTGAACTTTCAGTGTAGGAAATAATGATCTCGTTTGGATGCATCAGTATGAGGACAGGTAGGAGAAGATGAGAGAGCAGCTTGGTGCTCTTGGCTCCCTAATGGCATGTGTCTGGCATATTCCAGGAACCAAGACAGGCACAGAGAACTTGAAGGAAGTATTAAGGGTTGCGGGTTTTAGAGGAATATGAGAGAGAGAGAGAGAGAGATCTACACAATACCATGAAATTGGGTAGGTTAACCATGTTCCTCTATTTTCCCTTTGGTACAGCTTTTGTCTCCAGTAAACTGCTCTAGCAAGGCACAGACTTTACAACAACCCATTAGATTAGGCTCAAGCTAAACAACTTGTGGTTCCTGTAATTTGCAATTTGGGCACATTGATGATGTTGGTTAGAGATACAACAACTGAATAGGTACGCTTCCTCTATTCCATAATACACATATCCCTTCAGCAACAGCTTTATTCTGCATTTGACGGTACAGATATTAATGGGCTTAATATTAATGAGTACTTACTTGTAGAAATTGTAGTCTGCACTTGTAGTTTATACGAGTTTTCAAAGAGACCAATTTCTTCTCAACACAGTTGTCAAGTAAGCAACTATATGGGGACGTAAGCAGCCGACTTTAGATTTGTATGAAAACAGAGTCTATGATGAGAACATAAAAATCTGTACACTTATATAAGGTACATCCCCTCAATGCAAGGGTCAAGGATGATGAAAAACACCGTACTGTCTCTGAGAGCGGGACACTTCATGGACAGTGAAGCTGGTCCCTTCTGGAGTGTTGTATTAGACTAATGATGTTATTAGTACCATGAAGGTAGTAATGAATGTGGAGAGTTTATCTGATTTTTACAATCCTTAGTGAGAGAAGTGTGACTTTCCACAACCTGGCCTATCATTAATGTCATTGCTTTGATACAGTTCATGTTTCTATTGCCAGTGCAGGGGCAGTATGAAAGCTGGGGACTGCTGAGAGACCATGGGAGTCTGCTGGGGCAGCTGTAGTGGGGCTGAAAGGGGGACAGAGCAGGGCTTTCTCCCCAGATGGGGAACAGCAATGGTCTGTTAAGTGCTGCTGTTCAGAGGAACACTCATGAATCAGCAGGGACTGAAAGATGGCCATTTCTGAACAAATTTATTTAATCCACCAACCAGCTGAAAAATGTCTTGTAAACAGAATCTTATCTGTTGTTCTTAAACAAATATTGTAACACTTAAAGATTTCATCAGCAGAGCGAAAGTTTAATGCAAGAGTTTTACCTTACGGTTTATATCTGGTTCAGATAATAACAAAAGGTAAGTGAACTTGCTGGTCTCAGCTGGGTGCACATGAGTGCTGGACAAACAGCAGCTAATTCCAACAGAGAAAGGGGAAGAATGTTTCCCTGTTGCCATTTTTATTATCCTTGTTATGAATTTTCATTGCCGAAAGGTAAGTTACAAAGTTAAATTTTAGCAGTGATGAATGCATTATTTCTTCTCTTGCTCCTTGAGATACATTCATTAGCTGATGCCAAGATCTGGTTCTCAGCCAGCTGTTTGAAAGGCCAGGCAAGCTTTCTGTGTGTGTGAGAGAAAGCCCTTGTCTTCTTCCCACCATTATTTACCTGTAGTTTCTGACGGTGTACCTCATAGAACACACTGATTATAGAATCAAGAAACGTATTTAAGCAGCGTTAATCAGAATTTGTCTTCCAACAGAGGACAGTACAGCACACATTAAATACAGGTTAGAAAGACATGCTGTAGTCTTCCAAAGCTACTTACTTTCGGATGGATTTTATTATTTTTGAAGCTATTGCCAGAAGTGAGGAAGGCAGATTATTTCCTATTTGTTGTTTAAATGAAATCAGAGGGTGAGTTTGATCAAAAGCTTCTAAAACCAAAACCTTTACAAATGCAGAAATGTGACAACTCTATAAAAGAGAGATCACAAAACCTTTGCACCAGTTTCTCCTAGATGGCAGTGAGAACATACTTTTGTTTAAAAATAAAACTGTTTGTACCATAAGCATCTCTGGAGATGCGAATAGATGTACTTTTGCCTCTGAAGGGTTCTCCACTTATTATTTCTTCTTCTCTCTTCTGAATTTCCTTGAAGATACATTCCTTTTACTGAGGTTTCCATTGTTATTGATCTCTTGAAGTTGTCATATTAGCCCAGGCAACTACTGTTTCTCTGTGTGTCTCAGTCTTTGAATGCAGGTGTTGGTTCTTTCCATTTTGTAGAGACCCTATTCGACAAGTTCTGGTCACTGAACTGGATCTTGATTTGTGCATAGAGAATTTGTTCTCTGAGTTTAAATGTTTTTCCTGAGCTTGCCTTTTTGGAAGCATAGAATAGTACCGAGCATGATTGACATTAGCTATCCTGGGTGTGGACTTTGTGTGTAAAAGGTGTATGGGTCCAACACATCTACTTATAGGTCATTTTTTCTAATTCTGTTTTTGTACCAGACATCTGAAATTTATCATTCATCATTTCCCCTTGTGGCTGCGTGTCACTATAAAGCCTTTGCTTCCCCACTGAGAATGAGCAAGGAGTGAGCAATGACGTTTGACTTCTGTGTTACCTTGACAAAACAGAACAGTCTTTCTCTGCATTGTATAGCTGTAGGCTTCCAGCTGGCATTGCCTCCTATGGGAGCAGTGATTTCCGTCTATGTAGGGCTAGGTAGCATGGCTTACAAAGTGGCTATGTTCTTCCACAATGAGGGACTAATGTCTGTGGGTATAGACCTTTCTTAGAACACTGAAATGGTCCTTACCCCCCAACATCAAGCAGTCAGGTTCTGAAATACAGATGTGACAGAGGGAGCTTATGGAGCTTGTGGGAATCCCGAGTTAAAATTCTGCTATCCCACCCAAAAGAAGAGTTATCATTATTCCTCTCTGCCTGCCCAAGCTCACCCTCTCAGTGGGTATTGCTAAACCATCCCTGCCAGACGGAACGTGCCCCTGGCAATTAGAAAAGTCCATATGAAGAGCTTTATCTCTTACTTTTTTTACTTTTTTTTTTAAGCTTTGCAGTGTCTGCTACTGTCCCTGGTGTTCATTTACCTGTTTTAAAGAGTAAGTTCCTGGAAAAGAGCCTCTAACCCAGCTACTCCACTGCGTTATGCTGGGCAGGTGGTACATTCTTAAAGAGAGATCTCACCAACAAGCACATCCTGTATTATTGCCAAAAGACATTGCATCCCTTTGTGATTCGGAAGATGGAAAAAATAAAAAGTTTCAGTCCTGTATGTGAGAAAATCCAAAGGACACATTTCCAGATGCCCCCTTTCTTCATGGCCACTCAGTTCTACACCATGGAGCAACAAGACTTCAATGAGAACATCTTCTCAAAAGCCTAACAGCACATTGCCATAGAAAATTTACAGGAATAATTTCACATCAGTATAAAAACAGTGTTTACATGCTTTCACCAGTTCCTTTTACCTCTGTTTCCAGTGCAGTTTTACAGATGTTTTCAGGATATGTACTTTGGCGTGACATCATTCCTTCCTTCCTTCCTTTTGCTTGCTTGCTTGCTTGTTTGCATGGAATTGGTTGAGGACCCTCTACTTAAGAGCTGGTTTCCCATTCCTAGTTATACAACTTCTTCAGAAAGTTCTCCCCTACTGATCTCAATGGTTAATGGTAAAAAATATTTAACGTAACAAACTATCTCTGCAACTTTGATGAAGCCCGAAGAACTAGAGACAGGTTCTCAGTTTTCCATCAAATTTGAGTTGAATTCGAATGCATCTCTGTGCTTGGGGGAGCTCTGAAGAATGGCATTGCTTCTCAAGGCAACAGCATAGCACCATATGAAAACTGGCTGGGGTTTTTTAGCTGTGTTTCTGCAATATTAAGTACAACTTCACCATGCAAATATGTATTTCAACAAAGTTGTCCTTAAAGATGAACTACTGAGTTTTTCTTGGTTGTGTTACTATAAATTAAAATGAAGCTAAATTTTGGTCTTGCTACTAGTTTCCACCTAGACCATACCACATTCTTAGTATTCCATCATAAAACCTAAACTAGTGTAATGCATGAAACTTGCATAACATGCACATGTGGAAGACCTCAAATATCTTCAAATTCTTGCATTAAATTATCCACTCCAAAATCACACCCATAGAAAACCTGAGAACTCCATTCTGCTTACTCACTAGGCTGGTGTCTAGGGGAAGACGTAGCTGCATACTGTAAAGCAAAGCTTAGGACCTGTTCTGCACTGAAGGATGCTGTCACCTTGGCAGGAAAGACACTGCTGTTGACAGCAAATATTCAAAGGCTTTCCTCTACATGAAACATCTTATTCCAAACTCTTTCCTTTTATGCTATCATTTAGGCAGGTGTTTGCAACAGGCAAGCCTGTTCTAAAAGAGTTTCTAAAAGGAATAGTTAGAGTCTAGGATAAAAGTTGTTGGTTTAGTATACAAAATCACAGAAGCAACATGTGTGTGCTTTTAAGGCTGTAGTGTTTCCAGGATAACACGGGAAAAGTAAATTCAAGCCTCAATGCAGTAGCATCCCTAGATTTTACCTTTCGTACTCTGAACAATATGGAAAAGTTCTGTCTGCTGAATCTTGCTGAATCTTGTATTCTTGTGGAACTGTAGACAAGACTTAACCACCTACCCCCATGGTTTTACAGTTTTGGTCATTTCAATGACAAAACTTGCATGTTGGTTATACACCTTTGTTAGATCTTCCACAGATGAGGCTTCATGTAATGAGACTAAAAGGTTTTTACAGTGCCTTGTGAGCCAGTACATCACTATTTCTGAAGCTCTCCTGCAGACAGAACTCCCTTTGAAGTCAATGGGAGTTCTGTCTGAATAAGGACTTCAGGATTTGGGCCTCAGGATATAAATGCTGTGATCAATCTTTTGTGTATAATGACTAACATTTTCTTGGCTTTCAGAACTATACTAAGCCAAATAGTACCTCCAGGGATTCCAAATGGGTTAAACAGGAGAATCTGTTTTGTTTCAACCTACATCTTTATTTAGCTTTTAAATCAGCATAGTTCCCATGCCTAGTACTGACCTGCCCAAAAAAAACCCTCCAACAATAAGACCAGATGTTTTAATAGCTAGTTTTACAATCAAAAGCACCATGGCATGAAACAGTATGAAACAGAATTGTGTTCAATGAAAGACAAACGTAGACTGACCTGTTTAGAAGTTGCAACCTCAATGTACAGTGTGGAACAAAAGACTTTAAGGCTGAGGTCTGTAGGCAATGATTTTGATCAGAACATCACAGTACCAGGCACTGTGCAAACATCAGAATTAGCGATACAAAAAGTCGACAGTCTGGGTAGGCAAGACAGATATTCCCTGTCTCCTATTCCTTACAATTACTCTGACTTTACAGATGGAAAGTTCAGCTAGGAAGAGATTATGTGACTTACCCATTACCTCTCACAAAGTCTAGAATGAAACCTGCCTCCCAACCTGGTGCCTTACTATCAAGGCTATGCTCCCCCTTTTACATAGTGATAACAGGACATTACATGACTTAAAAAATCATAGCTTCCCATCCCAGCCTTGGCTGAACTCCAGCATCCCCAACCACTTTCCCCCCTGTATTTTCATTTCTTTGGAAGACAATGGGATCTTTGACATTTCAAATCACCCAATTTCTACTCCAGAAACTTTGGAGTCACACAATACTTTTCATGTGAAATTTTGTTTGGTAAAAACTGAATGCAGGGGGTTTTAACCAATGGAATGATTTACTTTTGTCTGTCCTGTTCAAGTTCAGATAAAGCTACTTTATTACAACTGCAAATTTTCATATTTTGGCAGTTGCCTGATAAATTTAATCGAATTTTACTACCATGTGCAGTGATCAAATGCTTCTTTGGGCTTGCACGTAACTGGTTAGAAATTACAATGTAAATGAGCTGTTAACTGATGTAAAGAACTGCTATGAATTTGACCAGAGCTGCACTCACCTGTTTCTCTTTCTGCTACCTTTTGCTGTTTTTTACTTTGTGTTGGTTTTGACTGTTCCTGGCATATTTTTCCAGTCTAAAGTAAAACAAGAATCTCACTTAATATTGTATATGTTTAAGATAACAGACTGTTTTTCACTTAGAAAGTTGAAATTCTTTATCACAAGTCCTTTTAAAAAGAGTAAAATTATCTTGTCAGAGGTATACTCGATATTTTTGAGCTTAAGCACCCATCAGTAGAACTTAATCTGATCAGTTTCTCCATAACACTTTTGATGTCCTACACTGACCTCTCAGGGTCTCCAGCAAGCACAGCTGTTGTGGCTTTCTAACAGTGGCTATTATATGGCCTTGGTTCTCCCTGTTACCTGTGATGAGCATTTTGTCAGTGTTGGTTTCAGTGGCAGCAAGTCTAAATCCAGTCATAAACGGCACCCTGATATGGGCAGCTGTCAGAACAAGCAGCTCAGCTCAGGGCATCGACAGTGTGGGGCAGAGCAAAACCCTCTTGTGTTTTCAACAGGTTACGATACAACTGGATTAATGAAACAAGCTATAAAAGAACCAAGAGAAAAGATAGACTGAACAAACATTGCAAATTCTTGTTGCCTGAACAGAGGTAACATGCTGAATGTTTTGCAGGCTCTTCCCTCTGTGAAACGTGGGTGGAGGGGCATAGGTGAAAAGCACTGTTCCTTTCCTGGAGTCACAGGTCTGATGCTGGCCCTTTAGCATTTTGGTGGAGGATGTTCTGCAACTTCTGTTTCTACCCTCAATCACTGGAGAGTCTAAAAGAACTGTAAATGCCATGTTGGTATGCACTGCAATGTGAAAACATTGATGCCTTCAGGTGTGAATATATACGAGACTGTCACTAGCAGACAGCAAAGTGTTTTGAAGTAACAACTCCAAAGCTGGTGAGGGAAACATAAAAAGCAATGCATGATCTGGAATATGAGCAATGGGACTCCCAAACACAAGTTCAGCAACTAGAAGAACTTCTCCACTGGATCAGTAAGACTGAGAAGGTCTCCACTATTTGCCAGATATGCCCTGACACAGCTGAACTTAAAGTTCTAAACAAGTAAAGTCTTGTCCAGCCTCCAACTTGCAGCAGTGATGTAAACAGCCTGCTGATTCAGTTGTATTCGTAGATGGTTTCCAGCATTTGCTTCTTTGATTTCTTCTTTTTTTTTTTTTTTTTCCTTTTTTACGTCTGGGTAATGAGTTCCCTTCCCTCTCCCTCCTTCAACTAGGTCAAAAACCCTCTGACTTCCATAGTTTCTTCAAAGTCTTGGCTCTGCTCCCCTGTGTGGATTTAGTCCAGGTGCTAGGCTGGTTCCTCCCTAGAGGCTTCTCCATGCAATCCACTCCGTTATCTTGGTTCCTGATCTTGAGGGAAGAAGCAAAACAGCCAGCAAGGAGAGGCACGTAGCAAGAGACATCACAAGACCACTCAGCAGTTCAATTTGTCCACCTCAAAGATGAGGACATAGTAATGTGTTTTTCCTTTCAAATTTAGAAAAAAGAGGAGCATTTGGTTATAGCAAACTGTTCCAAGTTTGGTTCCCCAAAGGTTCCCCAAATCTCTTTTCTTCCCCTTTCCACTAAGGTATGGGCCCAGGGAGCACAGAGACAAGGCACTTACAGAGCCAGTGCCAGGGAGCTTCGAAAAGTCCCCCTTAAGCAGCCAACCACAGTCATGGGGAGATATGGGTGGGCACAGAATAGGCTGGCAAGTCATGGAGGACAAGGGGACAGCTGTGTGTGGCACTGCTCACTGCTTCTGGGGTGACCCATGGGGCAGCTCCTTCACAAGCCCACCAGATCACTGCAACATGATCCTAGCTGCCAGGGAGCACTCAGCTTTTAAGATCCTACAGAGTTTGAGATTGGTTCCTCACGCTTCCTTCACTCCAAATTTGGAAACTTTCTAGGCAATGGAATTTGGTTGCTTATGCCCAAAGTGGAGACTGCAATTTGCTTTTATCTGTCCTATTTATATGTATTTTTCTTGGGGACAGGTATAAGAAAATGGGTCTGGAGGAGGTGCTGTGTGATAAATACAGACACAATCACACTTTTTACTTGCCAGAATACCCTCTTCCCTTGCATTTGAGGACTGCAGAATACAAAATTATGTATAGATCATTAAAAGATATATGTTAAGATGGTATCTGCACTATGAATTGTAACTGTGTTGTAAATGGCCATCCTGATTTGGTACACCAACAGCTGAGGTGGTCTCTGGGAGTAGCACCACTAGAAACAAATTTTGGTCTCTCTGGAGCACTGTGAGCTATGAAATGATTTCCTGAAATAAGCATCTTCCTGCTGACATCCAACATGAGGCTGACAGTGGCTCTGAGACTGCAGAATATGAATTAAAGTTGTATACATGCCAGCTGTGTTAGAAATCCAGTACAACACACTGCATATCAAACGGGAGAAAGATTCATCTAGGGAAAATAATTTCAGCTTCCAAAGAGAGACTAAAGAAGGCTAATAAAAAATATGTTTTCTTAATGGCCCTTTGTTGCTCTTGTTTTAATCTTCAAAAACCTGTATCTCCACACATTATAACACTAATGATTACCTTTGTTTTTCATTCTTACTGACAAAGAAATGAAATACACACTAAATGTGTTAGCTAGAGTGCACTGCAGAGTCTTAGGATCAGTGCAACAGTGATTCCCAGATGGAAATACAGCTTACAAATAGGCAAATGTTGTTTACCTGCATCAACCCTTTGTTGCCTTATTGTTTCAGGAAAATAGCAGTGAAAGGCAGCTTGGGTTTAGAGAAGTAAAACGAGAATTAAAAAATGATCTCTTTCAGAATACTTCCATCATCACATTTAGACAGTGATAATCTCTTCTTTGTGAGGCATACCAGCTCCCTTGCAGTTCTGTATGGAAACAGCTCCTCTAAGCTTCCAAGTGAAACAAATGGGTAGAGCAAGAGACCTGATGTGATGAGCCCTGTGCTCTGTTCTCAGCTCTACCACTAGAAGAGTATGACAGGTGGTAAGGTATTTAATGCCTCTGTGTATCAATCTTCCCCAGATTTGCTCAGATGATGAAGTCTGTTGATGACACAGAGTTGGGATATGCAATTGAGGCAGAGGACTGGTAGGACACTGTACAGGAGGAAACCAAACTTGATTAGAGAGTAGAAAAACAGAAAAGAGATGGAAGGTGTGGAGCACAAAGTGCTTCTCCTACTAAATGAGACCTCATCAGTTGAGGGCAACCATTAGTTACTTCTTAGAAGACCATGTACAAGGCAAGAACTTGAGAGGAAAGAACTTGAAGTCATATTAAAGGACAACAGCTAGAATTGAGAAGAGCAGTGAGGTCTGTGGTGGTCTTCTAGCAGGATAGTTGAGACATATTCTACACTAACATCTTTCAAAAAATAGTGCTTTATGAGTTTATGAAAACCAAATTCCAGTCCCATGATCTCAAGGCAACAGTGCAGAGTTTTGAACAGCTTAAGCTCCTGACTTTCAAACTGGTTATGAAAGAGGAACTGTATATTGCCTATAGTAACAGAAATGTTCTTGAGGATTTCTTTGTAAATTTGACTATGGCAATGGCTTGAGTGCTACCTGCATGTTTAAAATGGAAGCAAAATACCATGTGCCAATGGATGGGTAACATAAAATAGAAGTAACTGGTCCAGTTTAATTGCCTGTGGTAAACCAAACACAAATATTTGACAATACCTAGAAACTGTAAAAAGTTTATTTGATCTATTATGTTTCAAAAGGAGTAGCCTACCTGGTGCTTTATTAGTTAAGCACAAACAGGGATTACATATAAATATAAAAGCTTTATCTTAGTAGCATGCCTTCACAGTTTTAGTCATCTTAAGGTACTCATTTACCTACTTATAACCCACTTTCAAGGTCTCATTTTTCCATTAGGTTTTCAGAAGCAATTGTAAAGTAATTTCTTGACTCCTTTAACATTATTTTTCCTGTTATTTTCAAACCAAATTCCATGATTTTTTTTCCAGACCTTACACAGTATTTCTGTCAAGAGCTCTTTTTCCAGGTGTGACTATATTTCAACATGTATACAGAACCTAAGGAAATATAGCTACACAGATTTTATTTGAATTATAAGCACAGTTACAAATTGAGCTTTGTTACACTTTGAAATACTCCTTTCAACTAACTGCCAGTGTGCTGTTACCAAAAGGCATCTCAATCACTAATGGGCAAGATCTTAAGTTTCATCTACCACCAGCTTTGAAATGTAGTTTCTGTAGTGAACAGTGTTTGTTTCTGGATCTAGAGCAACAGACAGCATGTTCTCCATTTCTTCCTCAGTAAAGGGCTCACCTGAAAGACAGCAGAGAATAACACTTTGTCTTCATTCCTTTTTTTAAGGGCTGGCAAATCACACCACTTTTTCCTTGAAAGGATCCCCTTTTGGTCCTCACACAGAGGAGAAAAGGAGTAACACGAAGGTTCCGATTCCTTCATTTTTGCAAATGTGAGTCCTGCACACCAAGCTAGCTCGTCTAAGGGAAAGGAGACAGAGGGCCTGGGTTTTTTGCTCTCCTCTTAGTTCACAGACTCAAAAATGTCCTATTCTGCTCTGCCACAGAGACGTTGAAACAACCGTTTTTGGCAGAATTAATTCTTCTAATTTGAACAATAGAATGATTTTCTCTCATTTGGCTATCCTTGCACTTGCATTTACATTGTGAAAGGCTTTGGTTTTTCTCTTTTGGAAGCTTTAAAGCTGCTGATGGCCTACTTCATCCCTCATTGAGAAAAAGGTTCCCATCTGAGGATAGGTCTTGCACAAAGGCTGCACATCATTTTTGTACCTGAGACAGGCAGGCATGCATGAGTCAGACACGCAAGAAAAGCAGGCTTTTCAAGAGATATTGAGGATTACATGATATACAACTCCAATCTCGTCTCTGAATCTCTTTGTTTGCATACGGCACTAGAATTAAGATCAAGATAATGTAGGAATGAATGAGCACTGAAACTACCTGAATCATCAGGAAACCCAACCAACCATTTTACAGGACAGAAAAAGTCAGATTGTTAGGAAGCACAGAGATGCACACAGGATCAGAAAATATGCACATAAGATTGAATTATAATTCTTAATAATAATCTTTATCTTCTAATGTCTGCAAGCAGGCAGACAAATGTTCCTTCCCTGCATTATTCACCAGTGAAATGTTCTAGTCTGCAGCCACTCATCACAGCAACACTATTGTTTGAAGACAATGTATCTACTTCTGCAAGTTTTGGCATGCAGAATGAGGACCTCAAGGTGCCAGATACACATGTAATGTTTATTTACTTAAATACTGATATTACAAAAGTCATGTTACCTTCTTCAGTCAAATATTTGACCAGATCCTCTTTAGTAATATGTCCACATTTATTCTCATCCAAAACCTTTAAAGAGAAAAGAGTGAAACTTGTGGGTTTAATAATTTTGAATCAAGAATCAGCAACTTCTTTCCAGCAATTAGGTACTGGAGTATTTGTTTACAGACCTCAAATGCATGTAGAAGAACATCTTCTGGAATAGGCCGGTAGCTGAAACCATTGAATCAGAAAAGTTAAGTCACTGTTTGCCAGGCTGCTGTACTATTCTGAAAAAATAAAATTAGTACTAAAGGAAAACTTATTTTCTCTGAGAATTTACTAAGTTTTTCTATCAAGTATTTGATTCCAGCTTGATTTTTTTGGAACTGTCCATATCTTTACCTCTTATGTCTTTTATTCTACTCCTGTTTAATTTCCCTTGTGTTAAGGAGCCAGATGAATGGCTCTGCATGTTTGGGCAGGCTGAGTGGGTCAGCAGGAATCAGTAACAGGTGAATCATTCCACATAGCCAATGCACTGAACAGAAGATGGCCAAACCAAGGAAACGAAGTTTTGTCCCAGTAGGCTGGTAGCTAAGGCAACAGGTCACCCAGTGCGACTTTGACAATCTAATGAGCTGATGATGTGCAAAGGAGGCTGGTGGCTAGAAAAGAAAAGGTATGTCACTGACAGTTTCAGAGAGACAGGAGAACTGGACACGTGTGTGCATGCACATGTGTGCCTGATTTCAGAGCTGGAAAGGAAGAACTGTGCAGCAAGAGACCTTTCACAGCTCAGCAGACTCTCACCAACCCCCAAGAATACTAAAGAGAAGACGTTGAAGCCAGAGAGGTTCTAACTGCTTGATTGCTTCGTCCAGACCCGCCTCACTCTTTTACTATCTAAAAATCAAATGTTCTAACTAGAGGCCCTGTTTTGTGTGATCCAAATCTCATGTGCCCTTGGAGAAGTAAACTATGAACATAATGCCCCAAAAGATAAAGTGGGTCTTGACAAGCCTGCACTAGCCTGGGCAAAGTGCAAGGGGAAGGTTTTGTGTGTGTTTGTGTGGAGGGAGTGTGGAGGAGAGGGCGAGAGCTCAGAGCATCAAGGTATCATTTTATGAAAGGGTGAACATCAGTATAGAGCCAGAAACTGACATGAAGATCAGAGAATGCAAAGGTGCAGGAACCTGGAAAGGCACACTGGTACCAAACACTGATGGCTGGTCTCTGTCCAGGCACGGGTGCAAAGACTCTGAAACACAGCCCCAGGGTGGCCCCACTCCCTCTGGATGCTGCAAGACAGTTTGGGAAATCCTGTAGATATTTCATGTGTAACACACCCTCCTACCAAAGGCTTTCTGTGTGCAAAATAGCTTCTCAGTATTGGACAAGATGGAGTCCCTCAAAACCTTTGGCTGCCATCTTTAAACAGAAAGATAAATTGCCCATAAGTAATCTTGCTTTTAGTGCAAAATATTGAAATAACGCAAGTTCCTGTGTACATGCAAAGATTTCCATGAATCTTTGAATACTGAACAGCATTTTTATTCTAGATTTTCAAATCGGTAGTCTTTCAGAGTGCTGCTTTGTGTACATTCAACTGTACCTGGCAGTCGCTTTGACACATGAATATGAAGCTGATTTATACAACTTATTAAAAATACACTGTAACAGACTGTGCTTTTCAGTGACTCTAATTCATATGTTCAGAGAAAGTAATGGTTATGACCTTAATTTGCATATAAAACATTTCAGAGATGCACAAAACATGTTGAATAGCAAGTTAATTCTGATTCACATTATCACAATTCACGACTATAAGCTGGTATTATTTATATCATCCATACAACATAATTTCATGTAGGCAAAGTAATTTCGAAACAAAATCTATCAAGCTAATGTAAACTGAGTTTAAATACCAAGGAAAAAATAATTGGTATTCTTTCCAGTTATATAAAATTACTGTAGATATATTTATTCAGAATCAACGCAGTCAATCTGGAATAAACTACAGACACAGAAAAATCCACTTTCCATTACCTTCTGTCGAGCAGTACTTTTGTCATCACAGGAAGAAATTTTTCCAGATGAACGTAGCCACCTGGTTCTTCTTTGTCTTCTACCTAAAAATAAAACTTAAGTATGGCAGGTCATATGACTCACTAGCAAACTAATATGAAAACCAGAAAATTGGGGTGGTTCCTGCATTAAAATTATAGTGTTAGACTTTGAATATTTATATCAGGTTTTTAATATCACACGGCACCATAACATCTGAGTGAAATACTTGTGAACAAATAGAACGAAATCCGAGGAAGAAATACCATCCTAGGCAAAACACAGCCCTGCTCTGAGACACTTCCAACAACTCAATACTGCCCTCTTGTGCTTAGAAACCATTCGTGCAAAGGAACCGGACGCCTGGTAACTGATCTTATCTCCCAGAATAACTGAGCAGAGGTTTAACCATTCAGACTGCATTCATGCTAGTGAAGCCTGGCAGAACCTGGAATATTCTCAAGCAGTGTAACGTGAGCACCCGTAACAGCAAACCATTAGCACGTTCCCTGGCATGATTCTGGCCTCTGCCACCTACCACTCCCCCCAGCAGTCACCAGGCCTGGCTAGGACCTTAGGGACTTTCCCCCAGCAAGCTGCTTTGTGCAGCCACTCTGCATAAAACATTTCCCAGGGCAGACATGAGCTGCTCTGTGCCAGCTGGCTTCAACACCCAAGGATGTTTCTGGGCATATTTAATGTGCTAGTTTGGACATAGCCCCAGTCTAGTACACCTCAAGGATGGAATTTGTTGTCTCCACATGTTTCATAGCCAGAGAGAGTCATCAGGGGAAGGACCAGAGAAGTAGGCAGACTGAGCCAGGGCAGACTGAAACAGTCATAAGGCAGCCCATAAAAAGCTACACAAAGAAAAGCTTCCTTTTGCTTCCTGAATAAATTAACAGATTAGTCCTAAAACATCAGGGACTTCTAGCAGCATTCTCACTGCATTCCTATACTTCCACAAGCGATGAGCAATGTGGTAAAAACTGCTACCTATCATTGGGGTGCATCCCGTCCCTGAAAATTTCAAGTTTTAGTCCAAAAAGGACCCCTCTTAATGGAGCTAGCCTGTTCCTGTCTGTGTTGAAACTGGATGCATGCCTTGAAGGCTCACATAGCAGCAGCAACACCTTGCTAGGCTCTCCAAGACACAGCTCAGATTGAAAGAAGACTCAAATGGACACTGATTTGAAATCTCGTAACCAAGCCAGGAAAAGACAAAGTAAGAAATCTTCGTCTTGCGAGCTGGGTCAGAGCTGATACATGCAGTTGCTTAAATGGAAAGCTGCAACTGCTGCTGCATGATCTTTTCCAGTGCCCTTGAAGGGTTTTGGTTGTGAAAAGCAGGCAGCCACCACCTCTTGCTGCTTTAGAGTGGAAACTGGCTTGAAAAAGACACTTTTTCCCTTCTGTTTGGCGAGCCTAGCATAAGGGATCCTTAGCAAGGAAATGAAGCTGTTACACACTTCATGTTAAATCGAATGGTACCTTATACCACTACAGAATCATTTGTTTTACTGCTTGCCTGATTGAAAAGATGTAACAAAATACCTGGCAAAACTTAACTTCTTTCTAGTGACATAACAGTTAGCCAATACACTGAACTATTCCATGCATCACAAATACTGAGACACATAAGTACATAGAATGTTTTAGCAACATCTGTCCTTCAGCTAGTATTAGGTTAGAAGTCCACAGAGACAGAAAAATAAATATGCTAGCTATTTATCAGAAATAGATTATGTCTTGTGTTAAGCAGAACAAAGAAAAGCAAGGACCCAAAACATCCATGAAGATGGCAAGTTACATAGAATATGTTGAGAAAAAAAAAAACCAAAACATTAGATCTGCTCATCCAGACATCTGAAGATCATCCTAATTTTCGTACCAGAAGAACTCACTCTCATGACCACTTCAGAGTTTGATGTAGCAAATACCTGTGAAATTGTTATCCCTCACTGACAAATATAATCCCGATTTGTCTCTTTTTATTGCTGTGCTATTTTTATTCTGCCTCTAGAAACCAGTCTGTGAAAGAAATGTGTCCTTCCTGACGATGGACCTGGGAGGTGACGAGCAACCTCAGCTGCCTCTGACCTGGAATGAACAGCTTCCATTTCAGTAGGTCTTACAGGCCCAGCAATACCATGAACTGTTAAAATCAATCCTATTTCTAACATTGGATACATATGTGTATAAATTATATAAATATATATTAATATATTAACACTGCCTAAATCAGAAAGTATTCAGAATTGCAAGTATATGTGTCCTCTTACTCTTCCTCATGCTCACTCCTGTTCTACATTTCATTTGCCATTTATGGGTTTTTTTTTCTGTAATTCCTTCTCTTTTCATAGTGACTGTGAAAATAACAGGGTTTGCTTGTTCAGACTCTGTGAGTTTTGCTCTATTTCTTTTCTTGGTGCACATCTACAGCCCCCCGTAACAACTGTATCATAGCACCCATTATGTTTCATATCTCTGCTCTCACAGCCATACTATTATCATCCATGTAACATTTGGGACTCCAGTCACAAAGAAACAAAACCATCTTCCAGAGTTATCCAGGAGATCTGTAGCACAGCAGTGCACTGAACCTGGGATTTCAAACTCCAGGCATTGTAATAACCCTGAAAGTAGCTTTCACCATCTCCAGGCTTATCACTTAATCTTAACTTTACAAATAGGCCTAAAGACATAATATTAAGTACAACATTTAGCATAAAACAATATAGGGAAAAGTATATGATAATTTTTACAGATAAAATAATTATATGAATGATGATTTGGCAGATATGAATAATTTGAGGGCAACATATGCTAGTTTAGCTACAATAAAGCTAATAGGAAGATGAGATGACTGAGAGACACAAGTAGTGAGAAACAGAAATTAATCACAGCTTACAATGAGAAAAAATACTAAAGAAATTGATTACAAACTGGCCCACAGAGACAATTTTTACTTTATCTAGATTAAGATAAAATTATACTACCATAGTCAATGATAACAGTATCTTAAAGAAATTAAGATAAGCTTTTGATTAACATGATATATCAAGGGTTTCACAAGAAGACAGTGTTGTTCTGGTACTAAACCTACACCAAAGTTTCATTTACAGGCACCATGAAACCTTCTGTGGGATTTAATTTCCAGTTCAGTGTTCTTTAAGGTTAACCAGTACTCTTAAATGTACTTCCTGCAGTATTTTACTTTAATACACTTACAATCAACAATCGCGTATGTTACGTTATTTTATCTCAAGAATCTTCTGCCTCATTGCTGTATTGTATTGCACCTTCTTATGCATTACTTGTTATGCAGTAACACTGAAGAAGAAGAAAATGAAAACCAAAAGGAAGTCCAACCTCTCTGGGAGGGGAAAGAAGGCCTTGAACAACTGTCCTGGTTTCCCTGGACTGGGCAGAGGTGGTCAAAGCATCCCCTTCCTTTTCTCAATTCTGAATCTCGAGTCACTTGCACTGTTCATTTGCTGCAACCAAAAATCCCTCTGGGCCACTAAAAATATCATCGATCTTAAGCACCATAATTTCTCTTTCCATTTTGTCTTGCTGTCAGTAGAAGCTGGGACAATCTGGTACTGACAGTACAGAGCCAGAGCAGACAGACTGCAGTATCACGTTGAAAGTTCTTTCTCCTCTGATGGTTCTTTGCATTTCCTCATCTGAAGCAGCTGCATAATTTTCACAAGACTTAGCATAAGATTCCTCACACTAAATTCTGATCTACAAGAGACCAGACTAGTCTACCAAGGAGAGACTGCTACTGCAAGCATCCAAATTTTTGTTGGCGACATGAAGGAAAAAGAGATCAATTCCCAGTATCCTGACCTATACATGAAAAAGAGAAAAATCCTTCCCCCACCTCTCAGCCCAAGCATCTTCCATTCCTTAAGGCAGCGTATCAGTTTGCAAAAAGAATGTGAAGTCTTTTTCCCATTTCTTTGTCTCATTTGTTCACCATACCCTGCCACAGCACTAGCACACCACCCTTTCTATTATAAGCATGAGGTAAGGAGACAAAAATCAGTGTAGGAAAAACTATGGAGAGATGTGATTGAAGTTCATTGCCCCTGTGTTTCACTGGGAGAACTGGGAGGACCACTAACAAGGTTTTATATCTGAATTCTGACT
Source organism: Psittacula echo (assembly GCF_963264785.1). NCBI lineage: Eukaryota > Metazoa > Chordata > Aves > Psittaciformes > Psittacidae > Psittacula > Psittacula echo. The sequence continues at coordinate 24,982,245 of NC_137738.1, forward strand.
TACAGGCTTAAGTAATCAGGTAAGAAAAGATTACTTACAACTGAGAAAGCTCAAGACTGGGAAAGACCTCCTGAAGGACAGAAAGCTGAGACACAAGATAGCAATAACAGGGCACAGTGAAAGAAATAGCAGGTCTTCCATCACTGTATTTTTGGAAGTTGGTGTTTTGTGGAGGTTTTTTAATCTATAGAACACCTGCTCAAGAAGTCATTTTATTATTTAATTATCCAGTGTGTGCCCACAGCATGTCCAAAAGAGTGAGATGGTTAGGGCTTGGATATCCTAGTCCAACTGAGGTTTTTTTCATCAGCCAAAACCAATTTTTCCTCCATTTTCTACAAACGCCCTTCTACCGTGGCACAGTGCCACAGTGACCTTCCGTGTCAAAGACTCCTCATTTTAACCAATGAATGTTGTTACCTCATCAGCCTTCAGGGCAACCTGAGAGACTGCCTGACTGTCTGAGCCACTTCTATGACACTTCTAACCTCTGGGAAAAGAGCTTAGGTTTCCTACACACCGAGGCAGAAGGGACAGACTCCTGCAAGTTTAAGGTTGAAAAAAAATACAACATATCTAAACATTTACCTTTGCAAGCAGTTCATTCAGTTCTGCCTCAGTTGGGAAGCAACCTAGTGTCCTGACGATTACACCAATATCCCTGAAATAAAGAAAGAACAACTTTGTCTGTAAATCTGCAACACAAGAGTGTCTGGAGAATCCAGATACCAATTCAGAGTTTGCATATAGGGGTGTGCATGTAAAAGCACTCAAGCACACACAAGCATACATATGTAGATGATGTCTCATTAAGCAATGTCTATTTTTACAGACATTAAATATTCTGGAGATTTTTGGAAGCTTGTAATTGTTCTTGTGACTTTCCCCCAAAATTCCTCTTTACCATTGTGTTGCAGTGTACTGTGTGCAGGTTACTTTTCAACTGCTGTCCTCTAATTGTTAAGCTTAATTTCAGTAAAGTCTACATTTATGCAATTAATAAAGTACTTTGAAACCTACTGAGATGAAAAGTAACAAATAAAATATATGTTTACATTAAATGCTATAAAGATACAAATTTTAACTGCAGTAAAGAACAATTACAACAGGTCAGGAAGGAGGCAGTCCTGCTATGCCCCTGCTGTGCTCTGAAAGAGTCAAACACACCACCACAGTGGTTTGTTACCGTCCTGTTTATGCTGCAAATTATATTCATAGCTTGCATTCGCTGCTGAACCTGGTGCAGTTATTCTGAGGCTCTAAATAAAATTCTGACCAAACTGGCAATGCCTCAAAAAAATTTAACAACATCACAGACTAGAAACAAAAAAGCTGTAAAAAAGAGTATTAATGAGACTTAGAGTATGATTGAAAACAAAATAATGGAAGTATCAATATTGCTTGTGATTTTCAGACCAATTCTAAAACACAGAAATGCAAGCACATTTCAATAAGTATCCATAGTGGTGGCAGTTCCCAAGATTCAAACCTCTGTGGTTTCTTCATCTTCACCAATACATTTGGTGGAAAAAATAGACTGCCTATTAAAAATGGGAGGTACAAGAAGCAATGACCTTTGTAAAATCATCTTATAATGGTAAGGTCTTAAATGTGGCACACCAAACACACATGAAATTATACGGGTCAGTCTTTGGCCTCCTCAGACAGATCACAAGGAGCTCCCATTTGGACTGAAAGCATTGAGAAGCACTACAATATACTACAGAGAGGAAAAGGCCAGCTGCAGCAATCTAGTTACAAGACAAAACCCAATCTCACACATAGAGTTGTTATGAAATCAACCATCTACCCAAATGACTCAGTGAAACCTTGACCCCTGTGGATGTGAATAAGAGTTGGGCCATTGGCCTCAGTGAGGTCAGACAGTTTGTATCCATGCACCCTGTTTCTAGTATGGATATAGTATATTTGATGCTGTCACTCCTGTACTTCCTTATCTTTTCTAGCTAAAAGACACCTGTAAATATTCTCTGCCACCCCCAGAGAAACACCCAACACAAATCATGCCTCCTTGCTGTTCCACACTGTTTCTGCTCTTACAGACTGCCAGAGATGGGAAGGCTGCTGTCACCCTCCTTCCTCACTTCATACTCAGCAATGGGACTTGGTAATACTCAATAATGGGACTTAGCCGTGGGACTTAGCCGTGGGACTAAGGTAAGCCAGGTCCTAGAAGAGTTTGCAAAATGTGGCATTGCTTTCTGCTGTTTCTGGCAGTCTGTGTGTGTGTGCCATCATCTAAGGATGTTGTTTGAAGTGTCTATGGTGAAAACGTCACATTTGGTAATCACACACAGCTTAAAGGACCCAGCTAGGAAATTGTATTTTCCTCCCAGCCACTTCCTCTCACTTAGTTGAGCAGCTGTGGTTTCTGCTGTGCAGTTTCTAGCACACAAAAATGATGGTCAAAATGAGTTTATGTTCATACAAGTTTCGTAACAAGGATGCAATGTAATCTTGGGTCATGGTTTTCACCCTCTGTATAACACTTCCAATGACAAGATTTGAAAAGCCCTTGATTCAGGATGTGTTGTAAGCAGCACAAACCAGCACTGCCTTGCTCATGCTTAATTTCTTAATAACTTGTATTTGCATCAGGAATCATGCAATACTGATGGCGGCCTGTCAAGCCAGTGTAATTTTCCATATTTTTCATGGGTATCTGATATTTCAGGCAATAATATTCGTACGTCTGCAATTCTGTTAATAATTGTGCTCTACTGCCACCTTCTGATACAAGATAACCAGCCATTAATAATCCCATTATTGTGATTCAGCCCTGCAATATGAACCTGGGAATAATTAGATAATAAATTGTTCATTGTCAGTAACTGTACTATGATAAAAAATAATGTGAAACTGTGCATTTACTATGTTAAATAGACTTCTGAATGTCCCCTCTCACACGTGTAGGACCTACTGCCTGAATAAACACTTTTTTTTTGAAGTCTGCTTGTATCATTTCATTGTAGTCACATTTTCTCAAGCTCTATATCCATTATATAAGACTGAGACCTGTAGCAAATTTTACTGTTTAGTCAGGACTGCAGATGTAAATGACAAATAAGCAATGGGTATGTCATGGTGTGGTGAGGGCGAGGCACTCCCCAGGGCAGGGGGGTGGCATTGTCAGGGGTTCTCATGGAGGTGGCAGGCCCAGGAGGGCCACCACGGCCTGTGCCACCACCTAGCCAGGAGCAGGGCAGCCGGGGGACACCAGGGCACCTCCAGTCCTGGGCATCAGGCACCTCCCTGGGGACTGGCCAAGAAATTTGAGTGAGCACTCTTCCCAAAGGTCCCTAAGGGCAAAGGAACAGCAATGGTAACCAGTGTGGAGATGCACCCTGAACTTCTCCCTATCTACTATAACTGAAAAATCATTTCACTTCTATGAAGTACCCCTAATTTCTTGAATTTAGAGGCACTAGTAAGCATGTGCTGTTAAAACCATCACAGAAATATTTTGTACCTGTCTCACCTGTTTTATAATGTAAAAAAGGCATTTGGAACATTTAAAGATGTTTTCCAGTTTGGCTTTGTAAGGAATGTCTAATGATAATTCCATCAATTCTCACACTCCTTTGTAGTGATAATACTCAATAACTGATTCATAATTAAAAGCTCTGGTGATATTCTTGTGAAAATAGTAATTTGAAATGTAAAAGATTGCTTCAGTAAACAACAGTTTATAACAACTTCAGACCCTGCTCAGTGAGGCATAACATTGCCATAACATTGCATGCTAAAGGCATAATGTATGCAGTTCTCCCTCTTGACTCCCAACTGTATATCCCATGCCCTCAGTTCTGGTCATCCCATTTCAAAAAGCAGAAAGCTGAACAAGGAGGAGCACAAAAAAAAAAAAAAAAAAAAATAAATGGCCAGAGCTATGGAGCAGCATCTCCTAAGAGATTAAACACATCCAGACTCTTCAGTCTTAAACTACAGTGATGGGGGACACATGTGACAGGTATGAAATCATTAATGGCATTGAGATTAATAGAGAATGATTGTTTGCTATTTATCATAAAAATTCAGGCACCATTCAAATAATGTGGCAGATGTACCAAAAAACCACAAGAAATGCTGCATGTTGGCTCAATTCCTTATATTCCTCCCCAAAGTAACTACTAGTTCAGATAAGGATATTGAGCTAAATGGACTTTTGGTACAATCAAGTATGATCATCTTCGTAGAATCATAGAATGGTTTGGACTGGAAGGTACCTTAAAGAACATCCAGTTCCAACCCCCTGCCATAAGCAGGGACACCTGCCACTAGACCAGGTTGCTCCAAGCCCCGTTCATCCCTTGAACACTGCCAGGGATGGGGCAGTTACAGCTTCTCTGGGTAACCTGTGCCAGTGTCTCACCACTCGCACAGTAAAGATTTTTTTCCCATTATCTAATGTAAGTCTACCCACTTTCAATTTAAAGGCATTACGCCTTGTCCAATCCCTACCTGCCCTTGTACAAATCCCTCTTCAGCTTTCTTGTAGGAGCTTTCTTGTAGTTTTAGGTTATTGGAAGGCTGCTGTAAGATCTCCCCAGATACTTTATATTTAATAGAATTAATATAATCAGGGCAGAGATTTGCTATTAATAATTGAAGCCTTAGACTTGTGGTCTAGCTGCAGTTTCCTCTTGCCTCTTTACTTCACCAGTCCCAGCATCCCTCTCTCTCAAGTTTCAATCTTCAACACTGAACAATGCAAAATATCTATTAAACAAGCAAAGACATACTTCCTCAATCACAGCCAAAAGGACTATTTCAATTACATTTTCTGGTAAAGCAGATGCAGTTCTTGGGAGTTATTTATCTCTGTACTAGATCCTATAACATTTCTGTGTGAAGATATTTACAAACCTGGCATCCACAGAATTACTGCCTTCATTGTCAAGTGCCTCAAAAACTTCTATAATCTTTTTCTTAATTTCAGCTACTGCACCATCTGCAAGAAGAAACATAAGAAAAGGAAAAGAAAGTTTCACTGAGCTGTTGCAGCTGATTTATTTCCAATTACGGAACTGTGAAAGCAGAAGCACCAAAACTGATAAAGGGGTAGCCAGGAAAGGTACTTCAAAAGAGCAGATGTTGTTCCGAAAACAAAACAAAACACCACTCTAAATGCAAAATTTGTCAATTGTATTAGTAATACATTAGTAATATGGCCTTGCTATGGCTCTGCAGCTACATCTAGCCTGGTGGTAATGCTGTGCCTCAGATACATGACCACCAAGCTGTCCAGGGGTGGACCCTGCCCAGAGCGTGCCACAGCTTCTTCCGAACCATGAGCCCTTCCTGATGCCAGTGGAAGGAGCAAGGCAAACACAGGTCCAGGCTTGCCCTGAGATGGGCTGAGTCACTTCATCCAGGTTCCTGCATCCAAGGAAACATAAGTGCCCTCATGTCTACCAAACCGTAATGTATGACAAGCTGAGAACCACGAACAAAGAGATGGTGCATGGTGAATAAGTGGCATGGTAAATAATTTATTGTAACAGTTTGGAAAGGAAGACAATCTCAGCGAAGGGGAAGAAGTAATTTGCTGCATTTGCTGTTTATACCTCAAAGAATGGGGCAAGAAGAACCACAAGTTATCACAGTTACATCTTGTCTAAAGCCAGAAATTGCATTCTTGGGTAACGGAAGTACCTGGAAATAAATTCTGAAGAGAGAAAGAGGTACAGCTAAAAAACCAAGGAAGCCAGGGTAAATCAAGAACAAACTGGTTAACCCATTTATTAATGTTTGATACCAAAAGCCAGAATATACAAAGCAAAATTATATGGAGCTGACCTTTTGGTTCCTGTGGCTAAACACAGCCTCAAATTCTGGTTGGCAAACCAACTCTTAGGAGACATCATTTAGTGAGTTAGCCCGTCATGGTTTAAGCCCAGCCACGCAGCCTCTCTCTCACTCCCCCCTCTTCCTCCCTCCCTGCTCCTGGAGGGATGGGGAGGAGAATTGAAAGAATGCAGCTCCCACGGGTTGAGATAAGAGCAGTCCAGTAACTAAGGTATAACACAAACCACTACTGCTACCACCAATAATAATAATGATAAGGGAAATAACAAGGGAAGAGAATACAACCACTCACCACCCGCAGACTGATACCCAGCCTGACCCGAGCAGTGATCTTGCCCTTCCGGGTAACTGCCCCCAGTTCTACATCCTGGGCATGACGTGCTGTGGTATGGAATACCTCTTTGGCTAGTTTGGGTCAGGTGTCCTGTCCCTGCTTCCTCCCAGCTTCCCCTCCTCCCTGGCAGAGCATGAGACTCAGAAAGTCCTTGGTCAGAATAAGCATTACTGAGCACCAACTAAAAACATCGGTGTTATCAGCACTGTTCCCAGGCCTAAAGTCAAAAACACAGCACTGCACCAGCTACTAAGACGGAGAAAAATGACTGCTACTGCTGAACCCAGGACAGCCCTGAAGTCTCCACAGAGATGCCACAGGGAAAAATTGAGTGACAGCCAGAACATGAGGTTCGTATCAAGAACGCTTGTTTTCGCATTTTCACACTTCTGTATTTTAAACATAATAATTAAAACATAGCTCTCCTCTACTAGACAATTTATTTTCTTCTTAGGCTTATGTGGTGTTAAATGCTGTTGAGGAGCAGCACTAAACCACTGGATCTTGTTCCCACAGGCATAACAAATTCATACCTTGCTTTCTACAATCACAGTAGTTTGGCAATCCCAGAGGCTGCAGCGTGCAACCATTGTTTCCATTTGCTCTCTTGTCCTCATGTCAGAAATGTCTGTTTTCTGGCAAAAGATATCAGAACTGAACATAGCTAAACGATACATTGGCTTTGTGACCTCCCTGTCTTGATCTCAACCCATGAGCTTTTTCATTGTATTTTCTTCCCCATGTGCTGTTGAGGAGGGCAGGGAGCGGTTGGGTAGGTGCCTGACAGCTGGCCGAGGTCAACCCACCACAGACTGCAAGTACTTCAATATAGTAGTGGATTCATCCAGACATAAGGAAGCTCTTCCTCATATAGAAGAGAGATGCATCCCCTTATAAAGGTACAGGTGCCTGCTGTTTTCCATCTGTGTTTGAACTTTGTATTGAACTCCTCCAGAGGACACATAAAGAGAAAAGAGCTAGGAATATATCCTGTATTCCTCCCTCTGACTTTATTTCCCTGATGGAAGCATAGGCAGGTACATGTACGATGGATTGGAGACTGGAGCTTACTGAGGAAGAAGAGTTCAGTCTTCAGATAAAGGACAAGATGTATTCTTTTCATAGCTTGACAATAATGCCTAACTTTCATGTGCCTAAGCAGTAAAATCCACATTTAATTCCACTCCAGAAAACACACTTAAATCTCAGTGGACCTGATTCCTTGCAGTAAGAAGCCCTAAAGACTCTCAAACTACTAAATTTGATGTGATTTTCTTTGGTGACTTCAGAGAGTCTTGGATCCAGTCTCCAATGTAGACTGTTGAAGTTTAGTTCTTGAGATCAGGCACTTCAATTGTACACTATGTCTTGCAATAGAGAAATGCTGAAGAAATATTTATAGCTGCATATTCTTGGCTTGATGGTGAGCCTTCTCTAGAAATAAAAATTAACCAAGGGGAGGCAGAGAGAGATTTCCAGTACTGGAACTATGTAGCCATTCAGCCTTTTCAATCTTTACCTTATATGAAAAAAGTATACATTAATCTTACCTGTGTCAAGAAGGCTGTCAAAAAGGTCCTGAAATGAAATTAAACTGATGTTTAATCTAAGTACTAGATAATCTATATTTCCTCCAAGAGCTGAAAGGAAGTTATGATTAAGAGCCATATCCACCAAAGAAAACATAATATACTGTAGTCCTCTCAAAGACTCCCTGTGAGATGAGTAACAGGAGATGAGCTATTGCCTAAATCTCTCATCCTTGCTCTGGGAATGAAAGCCAAAGATGTTCAATGCATTTCAGGATGGCAAAGCTAGTTATCTGAAGATTTCTATGATTCACTCTAAACTTGTCTTTAGGAGGGAAAAAAAGATGGATTCCAGCGCTAGGGTAAGTAATGGATAAAGGTTTAAAATTACACCTCCAAGAAGGGCATCAAGAGATCAGACACACAGTTAACTCAGCAGATGCGATGCTCTAATGTACTAAAATCTTTCGGTACAAGGAGACTCATTCCATGGGTAGATCGACTAGTTTCATGTTGCCTCATGGAGCAATGTTTTAGCAGTTTTCAGGACAGAAATATCTACACTCTGATTGAATAAAAGATTTCACTCACTTGTGGATGACTTTCTGGCAAAGAACGGCCATGTACCCAGATCAGCAAGTGCCTACGTGGAGTTCGACATGAACCAAGGAACAACAAAAGGTGAAGGAGGATGGGAGCGAGGCACTGGGAGTGAGAATCCCAGCAAGATAAGAAGGAGCTGGAATTTACTGAGTTGCTAAATTGAGGACTGTTGGAAAACTTTGAAGGTCAGGTTCTCACACCTGTGCTTAACCAATTATATGTTAGTTGTTAAGGGCCTCACAGATATGTATCCAATCACAATGGGCCAAGTTAGTGCAAACAACTTTAAGAAATAGTATATAAAGAGTTAGTTTTCTATAATAAATGGCTTTTGTCTGATCACATTGATCTCCGACTGAGTCCATTCCGCCACACTCACTTATTCTACTAAGTAGATAAACAATATATAATATCAAAGATAAAATTATCTGATTAATTCTAATGCATTGAATAAATTATTTTAATATTAATTTAATAAATTAATTTAAATCATAATTTAAACCTATCATGCCAAAAAAAGATGCCAATACATACAACTACTTATTCCCTCAAGTGCGTCTTGTAGGGATGATACAGTATTTCCATTTTTATGCTGCTAAAATGCTTCAGAGACTTCTTGGGTTTTTTCTCATTTTCTCATTCTTGTTTATTTTCCTACCATATATGCAATAAGAAGACAGAAAGTCTTAAAATCCATTCCTAAGGTACATTAACTGGAAAGTGTATTCAATATTACTTTTCCTTCCTGTAGTGTCCCTTGCTACTTTCCTAGTTTGCTTAGCATGAACTAGATAAAGCTCTAGATGCTGCCAGTTAAGTAAGACTGACAGGGAGCTGGGACTCCCAGATTAATTCTGGTGGTTCTTTCAGACAGAATTGTTCTTCTTCAGCTTGTCCAGACAGTTCCCCAGCACTTTGAGGCCCATTTGAAGCCAGTCCTTAAGCAGCATACCTGCTTCAGTTGTGACATCTCTTCTTTAAAGACCACAGCTTCAGTCTTTTCAGGGAACAGGAGTAATTAAATAGATGTGGCTTTGCCACTCTTGAGGAATGAGCATTTTTTAAAGTGATTTCTAGTTGATATGATTTGCCAGATTGTACCATTTTTTTAACTGTAGGAGCTTGCTTTTTTTCCTTCCTCAGGGCCAGTAGCTCTGATGGTTCGAAAATACAATCCTTCCTTTCACTGAAGAGAAATTATGTGCAGAAAAAAGATGCATCAAAGGAACAGGCAGGCCAACATTAAATAACCACCTAAAATGCTAGGGAGCAGCATCTGTCCTCTGCTGAGAGGAAAAGATTCAGTCCCAAAACAGCCAGAAGAACCTACTTACACTATGTGATACTCTGAAACTCTTTTTGCACTATATAAAGTAATGTAGAAGTGCCAGTGGGCTTGATCAACACACCTGAAACATTAATCTTTATAAACATTAATCTAGATGCATTTTAATAAATATAGTCGATTTTATATTTAAACTCCTATATGCATGTGGGCACCTTATTAATTATTCCATCCTCTCTTCATGGTACTATATTATGGCTACAAGTAGGTGTGAGGAAACTCCTGAGGTCTCTGGTGACAAGAATCCTTTGTCACTAGGGCTGCCTTGTTGAACTGGTCAGTCTGAAAGTTCAAGGGCTATAACTAGGTAACCCCAACTCAGTGACAGACAGTTTGAGAATAATGTATATGTTGCTGTTCTGGTTTTATTTTAAAGTGCTGTTATCAGCAGCTCTCTTGTAGATCTCCCCATCCATTAAGCAGGGCTATCAGCAGGAAATACAGAACTGTACCAGTGGCTATGTACTCCAGCACCATCTCTTCTCTTTCCCACTAGCCATTATTTCAGCCAAAAATAGGCAGCAAGCTTGGTCCCATAAATTGAATTAACTGGGAACAGGTTGCAAAGACTTAAATGAAAATGAAGGACGATTTTTAAGATGGCAGTGGACATGAGAGGGGACGTGACTGTACAGGTAGCCACATGAGAAAATGTGAGTATTAAAGCCCCCTGCAATCTCCACTCAGCTTCAGCAAACCTTCTGTTTCTGCTCACAGATCCAAGCTATGGTAGTTAACCACCCTCCACACATTGTTCCAACACTCTTTCATAAAGCCCCTATGACCATCCTTTGCAAATCCTAGCTCTTCCCATCATCTCCAAAATCACAGTTAATATTCTCTGTCTTGCCATACAATGCCAATCACAAAAGAGAGGTGAGAAGTTGGTTGACCTATGGGTAATATCTGAGACAGCCAGAGGTGGAGAAGGTACAAAAAAGTAAGTAAGTGTGAGGTGCCTGCTTAAAAATTGAGCCTACTGCATTGTAAAAACATAATAATTTTATATTTTATTTTATATGTTAAAATTATATTTTTAATATTAAAAACATATTAAAAGGACAGAAGCACTCATCTGTTTGTCTGACCTGGTCTTGAGGGAGGTGTGTTGCCTACCTGGGGCATGGATCAGGGATGTTGCAGAGAGGCTGCCTGCTCTAGTAAGTCCCATGGACTATTACCCACTTCTAGTGATCCATGTGGGTGCTGATGATGTTGCTGGCAGTAGCCTGGAGAACATAAAGAAGGACTACAGAGCCCTGGGAGAGGTGGTTAGGGGCTCTGGAGCTCAGATTGTCTTTTCATCAATTCTCCAGGATACAGGGGAGGACCTTAAAAAAGCTAGGAGGATTGGCCAGGTTAATAAATGGTTAAAAGGGTGGTGGATAGCTGGGGGCTTGGATGTCTTGAACATGGGACCCAAGTTTGTGGGCTAGGTCTACTGGGGGCTGGTGGAGCTGGTCTGACAAAGAAGGGGAAGAGTGGTTTTGGTAGGAGGCTTGCCAGGCTGGTCAAGGTTGCTTTAAACTAGATGTGTTGGGGGAGGGGGGCATTGTTCCATCCCAACACACCCAGTCAGTTGCCAGCACCTACAATAAATGCTCGGAGCAATGTAGAGATATTCCAGCCGCTCCAGCAAATGAGATGGCTTAATTTGGAGCTCGGCTCAGATGCCTCCATACAAACGCCCATAGCATGGGAAACAAACAAGAGGAATTAGAGATGTGTGCATGTCTACAGGGGTATGATACAGTAGGCATCACAGAAACATGGTGGAATGGCTCCTACGACTGGAGTGTTGGAATGAAAGGTTACAGGCTCTTTAGAAAAGACAGGCCCAGCAGACGGGGAGAGGGAGTTGCTATTTATGTTAAGGATAGGCTGGAGAGTACGGAACTCTGTCTGGGGATGGGTGAGCAGTCAACAGAGAGTTTGTGGGTCAGGGTTAAAGGGAGAACAGCAGTGGGGGACATTACTGTGGGGATCTGTTACAGACCGCCTGATCAAGAGGAATCTGTGGATGAACAGCTCTACAGACCGATAGGAACAGCCTCACGCTCACAGGCCCTTGTTCTCATGGGGGACTTCAACCACCCTGGTATCTGTTGGAGGGAAGGTACGGCCCGGCACAAGCAATCCAGGAGGTTCCTCGATTGTGTGGAAGACAACTTCCTTCTGCAAGTAATAGAGGAGCCGACAACGAGAGGTGCCATGCTTGACCTCGTGCTCACCAACAGGGAAGGGCTGGTTGGAAATGTGGCACTCCAGGGCAGCCTTGGATGCAGCGATCATGAGATGGTCAAATTCGAGATCCTCAGGACAGTGAGAAGAGCGTGCAGCAAGCTCACTGCCCTGGACTTCAAGAGAGCAGACTTTGGCCTCTTCAGGAACCTGCTTAGTAAGGTTCCAAGGGATATAGCCCTGGAGGGCAGGGGGACCCAAGACTGTTGGTTGTTATTCAAGGATCACCTGCTATGAGCTCAGGAGTGTTGCATCCCAACTAGAAGGAAGTGCAGCAGGAGGGCCAGGAGACCTCCTTGGATGGATAAGGAGCTGCTCAGGAAACTTAGAGGGGAAAAAGAGGCTTATAAAAGATGGAAGCAAGGACAGGCAGCCTGGGAAGAATACAGGGACATTGTTCAGGAAGCTAGGGACCAGGTTAGGAAAGCTAAGGCCCAGTTAGAATTAAACTTGGCTACGGATATGAAAGATAACAGAAAGGGTTCTATAGGTACGTAGCGAATAAAAGACAGACTAAGGACAACATGGGCCCTCTCCGGAAGCTATCAGGAGAACTGGCTACCCTGGATTTGGAGAAGGCTGAGGTTCTTAATGACTTCTTTGCCTCAGTCTTCACTGGCAAAGGCTCTGACCACAACACAGCCCAAGTCTTGGAAGGCGGACGCAGGGACTGTAAGAATGAAGACCTTAGTCCCAGTGTAGGAGAGGATCTGGTTCGAGACCATCTGAAAAACCTAAACATACACAAGTCCATGGGACCTGACGGAATCCATCCACGGGTCCTGAAGGAGCTGGCAAATGAAGTTGCTAAGCCACTGGCCATCATATTTGAAAAATCATGGCAGTCAGGTGAAGTTCCCGACAACTGGAAAAAGGGAAATATAACCCCCATTTTCAAGAAGGGGAAAATGGATGACCCGGGGAATTACAGACCAGTCAGTCTCACCTCTGTGCCTGGCAAAATCTTGGAGCAGATTCTCCTGGAAGGCATGCTAAGGCACATGGAAAATAACAAGGTCCTTCTTGACAGCCAGCATGGCTTCACTAAGGGGAAATCCTGCCTGACCAATTTGGTGGCCTTCTATGATGGGGCTACGGAACTGGTGGACAGGGGTGCAGCAGTTGACGTCACCAACCTGGACCTGTGCAAAGCCTTCGACACTGTCCCACACGACATCCTGGTCTCTAAATTGGAGAGACATCAATTTGACAGATGGACCACTCGGTGGATAAAGAACTGGCTGGATGGCCACATGCAAAGAGTTGTGGTCAATGGCTCCATGTTCGGCTGGAGACCGGTAACGAGTGGTGTCCCTCAGGGATTGGTGTTGGGACCGGTCTTGTTCAACATCTTTGTCGGTGACATGGACAGTGGGATTGAGTGCGCCCTCAGCAAGTTTGCTGATGACACCAAGCTGTGTGGTTCAGTTGATATGCTGGAGGGAAGGGATGCCATCCAGAGGGACCTTGACACGCTTGTGAGGTGGGCTGATACCAACCTTATGAAGTTTAACCATGCCAAGTGCAAGGTCCTACACCTGGGTCGGAGCAATCCCAGGCACAGCTACAGGTTGGGCAGAGAAGAGATTCAGAGCAGCCCTGCAGAGAAGGACTTCGGAGTGTTGGTCAATGAGAAAATGAACATGAGCCGGCTTCAGTGTGCGCTCGCAGCCCAGAAAGCCAACCGTATCCTGGGCTGCATCAAGAGGAGCATGACCAGCAGGTCGAAGGAGGTGATCCTGCCCCTCTGCTCTGCTCTTGTGAGACCTCCCTTGGAGTATTGTGTGCAGTTCTGGTGTCCCCAAAATAAAAAGGACATGGAACTGTTGGAACAAGTCCAGAGGAGGCCACAAGGATGATCAGGGGACTGGAGCACCTCCTGTATGAAGACAGGCTGAGAAAGTTGGGGCTGTTCAGCCTGGAGGAGAGAAGGCTGCATGGAGACCTCATAACAGCCTTCCAGTATCTGAAGGGGGCCTATAAGGATGCTGGGGATGGACTCTTCATCAGGGACTGTAGTGACAGGACAAGGGGTAACAGGTTAAAACTTACACAGGGGAAGTTTAGACTGGATATAAGGAAGAAATTCTTTACTGTGAGGGTGGTGAGGCACTGGAATGGGTTGCCCAGGGAGGTTGTGAATGCTCCATCCTTGGCGGTGTTCAAGGCCAGGTTGGATGAGGCCTTGGGTGGCATGGTTTAGTGTGAGGTGTCCCTGCCCATGGCAGGGGATTTGGAACTAGATGACCTTAAGGTCCTTTCCAACCCTAACTATTCTATGATTCTATGATTCTATGAAATGGTAAAACGTTTGGCCAACAAGCAGAAATCGGTAAACAGACCTCAGCCCTTACATCTTTAATATGGAGTCAAAATCTTAAAAATGTGTCAAGATGCAGGAACAGTTCCCCAGTAAAAATGGAGACTGGTGCTATTCCTGAAGAACACTACGGTCCCTTTAAAGATGATTCCCAATTTATAATCTAGGTGTACAGGGCAAATGGATGAAAGGGATTAACTAAAAAAGCAAGAGATTTGTCTCTGACGTTTGTAGCCACTCTTTCATCTGACCTTGTCAAAAATCCTTCGCAAAACCACTAATGGAAATAAGGGCATAAGAACAGCAAGGGGAAAAAAAATCTGGCTGCAGTTCTAACAAGAAATGTACAATGTATATTTGCTTAAATATGCAGAAAAAAACCCAGTAAAAGACTTCACAACTGCAGGTTGTGAAGGTTATCAATTAGCTAGGATGAGATCTAATCAGGTTTTTAAGTGTTAACTTGACCATCAGCTAGGTTAAGATACTGAAAAGCAGTCACAGTACAGAGCCCTATCAGCACAGGTAAAATCTTCAACACTCTCAAATCAGTGCATTGGTTTTATCAAAACAGAGTTTCCAGAACAAAAAAGGAAAGCCAGTGTAGTGTCATAAGAGGAATTCCTGGTGATAGCATTAGATGGTATGCTGTGAAACTGCTTCTCTTCCCTAACTCCAAAGGAAAGGATACAACACCCTAAATCATTCTGCCACAAATGTTTGTGTTGCCTTCATCTTAACTGCAGGGAGCTTGACTGACTTAAAAAGAATTCAGAAACCTTGCTCTCCCCAAAGAAGAAAACCTTACAGCATTTAACTAATTTTATTTTAAGAAAATTATTGAAGAAAAGAAATACAGGGAGAGAACGGTCTTGAGGCCATTTGAATCTGACTTATTGGCAAGACCTTTTTGCTCTGTAGAAGAAAAGGCATACATTAGATTTTTTTTCTAGTGACCTTCTTAATTCCAGAGGAAGCTTAATGTACTGCCAGCCCAACATGATGAAACAGTTATTGCATGCTGTACCCTAAAAATATTGAGGCAAGAGAATTATTTTCTTCTCTGCTATGTACCTCCTATAGCATGCATGATGTTTATATATTAGACACCACAAAATAAAGGAATAATATGATTAAGATGTAAGCTTGCAGAATATGCAATGTTGTTTCTTTGTGTTTGTGATACCTAATGAAAATGCTCATTGAAGAGTCTTCATTCTGGAAAGACAATCAGGCAAAATTTGAAGAAAAATGAGATGTTTATAAAGAAACTTGATTCCTCAAAAGAAGGGATAAACCCATTCCTGAACTGCAAACTAAAGTTGACACAAAGTATTGATGGCACCAGTGTGAAATGTATCACCTGAGTTTAGCCATTCAGATCAAATGAAGAGATAGAAGATGAAATTTGGTATAGGCCAGTTCCCAAGAAATAATGAGGCTAAGGTCTTCACTGACAGTGGTACCTACTCCAATTTGCAGATCCAAGCTATGAATAATGCTTTTTCTCCTGAATGAGAAGCATCCCATGTTATCACAGATGATACTTAGGTAATCTGACTTGTAGTCTGCTTCATGTAAAAGAATACCAAAACTTAATTTGTTCCTGCAGAGGTCACTTTCAAGCATTCCCCAAGAAGAAAAATGAAGTCTCAAGAACAGCAAGAGCTTTGTTCTTCCATGTTTTTCAGCATTGTTGGGAACCAGCTGCACCATTGCTCCCTATTGTTTATGTTTGTCGCAGCATACAGCATGTGGAAATTAGATAAACGAGCAGATCACATGATCAGTGTTAATCAACAAAACCAGAACCCCACACTCATCATCATGTATACAAGCAACCTTGGCCTAAGAACATAACCTCATCCTATTGTCATATCTCTTCTCCTAATAGTAGTACATGTGAGAGCTGAAAAATTACCTGGTTGTTTCCATCACAGTAACTGTCTTATGGAAAACTAACGGAGAATAAAAATAAAGGGACTATATTTAAAAATAGATACACAGAGTGGAGCTCTTAGAGCAGAGCAATCAGAACAATCTTTGCACAGCCCCATGGCACATGGTGCAAACAACCATGAGAACAAAACAACCAGCAGCAAATAGGGGTTTAGAAAAAACAGTTAAATAATTTTATGTCTGATAATAAAATACAGGCTGTCAGTTTGATGACGGCCGTGGAAAAGATAACTGCAAAAGCTACTTTAAATTCTGACACAAAAATACTAAACACAATTATTCCTTTTTGTCTTCTTTACATAAGACAATTGTAACATGGGCAAAATACAAAACAGATGTAAAAAAGTAAGCACTACCTTGACTCCAGCTTTGGATATAGAAATTATATTACTTTATAGAATTATGCTAGTAATAAAAAAAAAAGACTTTAATTCAACCATAGAATTTAACCATAATGCAAATATTTTGGTTATTTCAGTTAGAAGTTGATAAATATTTAGGTATCACAGAAATATGGTGGAATGGCTCCTATGACTGAAGTGTTGGAATGAAAGGTTACAGGCTCTTTAGAAAAGACAGGCCCAGCAGACGGGGAGAGGGAGTTGCTATTTTTGTTAGGGATAGGCTGGAGAGTATGGAACTCTGTCTGGGGATGGGTGAGCAGTCAACAGAGAGTTTGTGGGTCAGGGTTAAAGGGAGAACAGCAGTGGGGGACATTACTGTGGGGATCTGTTACAGACCGCCTGATCAAGAGGAATCTGTGGATGAACAGCTCTACAGACTGATAGGAACAGCCTCACGCTCACAGGCCCTTGTTCTCATGGGGGACTTCAACCACCCTGGTATCTGTTGGAGGGAAGGTACGGCCCGGCACAAGCAATCCAGGAGGTTCCTCGATTGTGTGGAAGACAACTTCCTTCTGCAAGTAATAGAGGAGCCGACAACGAGAGGTGCCATGCTTGACCTCGTGCTCACCAACAGGGAAGGGCTGGTTGGAAATGTGGCACTCCAGGGCAGCCTTGGATGCAGCGATCATGAGATGGTCGAGTTTGAGATCCTCAGGACAGTGAGAAAGGGCATGAAGTGTGCTCACTGCCCTGGACTTCAAGAGAGCAGACTCTGGCCTCTTCAGGAACCTGCTTAGTAAGGTTCCAAGGGATATAGCCCTGGAGGGCAGGGGGACTCAAGACTGTTGGTTGTTGTTCAAGGATCACCTGCTATTGGATGAGGCCTTGGGTGGCATGGTTTAGTGTGAGGTGTCCCTGGCCATGGCAGGGGAGTTGGAAGTAGATGACCTTAAGGTCCTTTCCAACCCTAACTATTCTATGGTTCTATGATTCTATGATAAATGCATTAAAGACTTTCAAAAATGACATAACAACTTTGCATTTCAACATCAAAGTTGAAAAATGCAACCATATACTAATATGCAAAATACATCCAGTTTGTGATAGTTGGTGGCAACTAATGGAGCTAGAAGTTGCCAGTAACTTTTGCTGATGAAACAAGACATCCTGGATATTATCCTAGGTTTTGATTCTTCAGTAGGTGGCATTTTAAATGCCATGGTATTCTAATTTACCATAGATTCAGATGTTTTAATTCATGTGGGAATCAAAACTAACAAAACTAATGGAGCAACTAACAAACTAACTCAACTGTTGAGAAACAGAATGTAGAAACTACTGCTGCTTTGATAAACAGGCAAGATTGTAGTTGCTCAAAAAAGTCTTAATCTAACTGACACTATAACATGGAACAAAACAGGCCACATCAAGCTAGGAAAGAAGCCATTAACAGTCAATGCCTTTCATCATCTAGTATATCCAAAGGTGTTTAAATCCATCCTTCACACTGCGTCCAAAACGCAGTTCATATTAAAGTGTCACTAATTTGAAAGGGAATATCCACCATTCATAAAGTTCTTGTCCTCATTGTCTCTCCCCAGAGGTGTTGGAGTCATGGTGAATCTTAGCTATTGCCCTCCCTTCCGGATCAAATATGTTTCATCAGCAGAAAAATACATTTCTTTCCCTAATGGGAAAAGGCCATCAAAGCCACATTAATGCTGTTACTTCTGGTTGCTCTTGCAAGATGCCACTGTTTTGCCTGGTCTGTGCTGGGCGAATAGCCCCCACACCAGTCCACAGAGATCACTCTGCATCTTCAATACTTGATAACTCATACCTATCTGCTCTGAGTCATAATGATACAACAGCTTGAACAGCTGCTATGTTAAACCTGCCTCCCACATCCTTACCAGGATCCTGTTCGCTTGCTCTGTTCAGAGCCTGCACTGTGTTTCTTAAAGCCAAGGGATGCAGATGGCAAAGTGTGTCAACACGAAGCCCCAGTGGAACTACAACCACTGCCTGGGCTTGCTGCAGATAATGTATTTGCCTGTGGGAATGGAGAAGGGCAAATTACAAGGGATACCCTTGCTACTTCCGCAAATTCCTTAACAGATGCTTGCTGTAACACAGAATTGTCCATACGTTGAATGGGACCAATAAACCAATATTTTCTGCATCACTTCCTATACTACGACCCTTACAGCCTCCTTGTTCCAAGGCTTCTGAAAAAAAAAAAGCATTAATCTTCCTGGTTCCACACAGTTCTTTCTGGAGGTTCTCAGAATGGAGAATTGCAATTTGTTTCAAAGAAATAAAAGGCATAAGGACTTTATACACAAAACACAAACCAAACTTACACTAAATTTAGTCAAACTATTTATAACCAAGCAGAACATGCAAGTGAAGGGAAGAGGGGCAGGGTTAGCAGTGGCTGAGTGGGACTGATTCCTAGCAGGAGTCCTGCTAATGGCATACTGTGCTTCCTACAGTCTGTATAACTCCAGTGCTCTTCAGGGCTGGACATGTAGCAGGTTTGCTCATGAGGAAAGCGTATGGAAGACAGACTGTGAGTTTTGTGCTACTGAAGACAAAAATCATCAGCATGTGCTGAGGATGTGGTAAGGGATGTGACTCTGCCCTTCCTACTACCTGCCTGAGCTCCTTACACAGTAATGAACACAGGCAGAGGTGGCTGACACCACTTGTCAACTGTGCTCACTTTCCCCTGGAGCACCTCCAGCATAGCACCTATTTGCTCTGGTGAACCTCCCTTCCCAGCCTTGTGCTTTTGGTATCATAATCTTTACTTCTCTTCATGTGCTGTGTGTGATTAGTCTCTCCCCTGCCCTACAGGCAAGAAAATCCTTCCTTCCTGCTGCTCAAATTGTTCCTGAGTAGCTTGTTGGTGAGGGCAAGTTCAGCCTGCACAATCCTGAGACATACTGGGGAAGGATGCTACAATCATATGGTTTGCTAGGGAAAAATTCATTCCCTTGCAGGCACTTAGTCTGAGTGATTCCACACAGGTACATAACAATCCATGTCAGTGACAGTACTTGAAGGATCCCAGGAAAAGCTCAACAAAATACGCCTTGATGTTTTTACTGCACACACTCTATGCAGATATGCTACATCTGCACATATATCTATATATACGGGAGCACCAGCCTTCGTGATCATCAGCAGAGAAGCCTGTAATCCTGGGAAAAGACCAAGGAACACTACCTAGCTGTACTCAGCTGGAGTTCAAACCTGAAGCTCTGTCTGAGGTTTGATGGGTGCTCAATTTTTCCATTTTTTTATTTTTAATTTTTTCCAATGTGGTGATGTGGAAGGAGGCCTTTCTACCGTCACTGCACAGAACAAATTGTGATTTGGTCTGCACAGGCCGAAGAGGAGAAATGGAGGTGCAGTGACTGGCATGACCATGCACCTGGTATGTAGCATGCATCATGTTCCAGGTCAAACAAATTAAGACGAGACAGACTCTGGCAGGGATTCCTGACCCACCACAAGCTCAGGCAGTTGCCCATAGCAGCACCTAGCTGAGATGGGCTAGTCCAGGCCTTGGAAATGAAAGTACGCAGGCTGGGGCCAGGACCTGGCTACAGCACTAGATTCTCCTGCTGATGAAGTGTTCTGGACTCAACAGCATGCCTATTAAAAAAAAAAATGTCAGAAAAGAAAACCACAAGTTGGCCTAATTCAAGTTAAAACTGAAAGACATTCTGACACATTTTCTAGTGAGTAATTTGTAAGCCATGCTACAGCATTCCTCTAACATCTGCAAGGAAAATAGTTCAGTGGAGGCTGTCACCTACTGCGTTGTTGGTGGTACTAGGCAGAAGCCCTTCCATTAGGAAATGGCGATGAAGGTTAATTCCCACATACACAGCAGAACAGGCAGGTTTTCTGCAATCTGTTCTGACCAGCCAGGATGACACTGCACTGGAGGATTACTACATGTAGGTAGCAGGGAAGTGCACAAGCACATACTTGGCACTCAGCTGTTCTCCAGCTCCAACTTGCTGCTCTTCTGCTGCTGCTCTAAGGACTGCATTCAGCAATATGGCCACAGCCCTGAGCTCCTCCTGCCGTCTCCAACTGTCCCCCTGGCTGTTGGGGATACTGCAGCTAGCACCCAGTGATAAACACATTGCAGTGCGACTTCATAGCTCTGTCTTGCACCTTTCCCTATAGCTACAGCTTACAGATTTTTATCGCCCCAAGTACAAAGTCTCTCTGAGCTCTGAAACAGTCAATAGTGAGAGCTAATGCCTTGACCTGACCTTCTTAAGTGCCTTATTCCTTGGATCCTAACCCACTGTCACCCCTGTATTAAACAGTGCAGGATCATGCTGTGAACAGTAACAAACAGCACATTGCCTATATCCTCTGGAGAATACATAGCACTGGGAAACAGAAGGAATGCGTGCGGGGTATGCCCCATGTATGCTCAAACCTCAGATAAAAAGCAGGGATAAACTCTTAGAACTTGAAAGAATCTGGAGTCATTGTTATTTACAGCAGAAACGCCCAGCAGGCCTCCCGAGCATCTTTTAAAATACAACAGCACCTACCCTGACCATCCATAGTGGTTTCCCTCTTCCCAGTTTTCACACAAGTATGTCTGCCCACACTTTGTGCACTTGTTGCTGCAGAGTCCTTGCAGAAAAGCCAGTTTCTTTCCCCCCACCCTAATATTTGGTCATGTGCTGAAACTACTTTTTTTTTTTTCTCAAACCTGTTTTGCCTTTTTGCACTTCTTGGGGGGAAGGGTTGGATGAGACAGTCCTCAAGACTCTGGTATGAAGCAGTTACAGGACAGAAAAAGCTACTGGGTCATAACAATACACATTTTCATCTGATAAGCTGTCAAATATTTTATGTCAAGAGTTGCTGTAACATTTTTAGGGCAACAATCAGAACACAGCATGAAATATTCAACTACAGCTCTCAGGACTTGGCTCTGCCTGTCTTCTCAAGCAGTTTGCCATAGCCATGCTGCTTTAGTTCCACAGGCCTCACAACTGCTGCAGATTATTCCTTTGGAAGCAGCATGCAATAAGGACTCTTGGGAAGAAACAAGTATCCAAATTGGACCTAACAGGTCTTAATAATGACTTAAATTTCAGCCAGCCAAGCACATCATCATTTTGCAGCTACACAAATGGTGGCTGAGTCTGACTTCACAAAAGCCTGGAGCTTCGTGAGCCAAAGCAGCAAGCTCTGGATAGTATCACTCACCCTAATATTGTACACAGGTCCAGCTCTGACAGCAAATCTCTCCTTCTTCTAGCTGGTGTCCGCAGACAAGCTGCCAAATACTTGCCATTGCAAACAACCAGTACTGAGAGCAGTGGAACACCATGCCTTGTCACACTGCAGAAGGATGGGGGGAAATCATTTCCTTTTGATATAAAGATCATCTCTTCTGAGCAGAGGATGTGGAGATATGCCTCCAGTCACCCAAAGAAAGCAAGGAAGTCCCATCCATGCACAGATCTGGGTTGCCTCCTGTAGTCCTGCGATTCACTGTTAATATGCAATTAATATCTTAACACTTCTCTTGAAGAAAGTCATGATGTTTTCCTTCCTACAGTGAAATGACAGCACTTGACATATGTTAACCTGTAAAAAATAATTATGACACTTTTTTTTAAAGTCAATATTGGCTGCATGCAGTCTCCCTTTTCATAAGGCAGAGGTAAGCTCAAGCATAAATTTCCATTAAGGACATTTTGCACATCCCTGAAATCCCAACTCTGGCAGTTGTACCAGTCAGCACTTCAGCTGCAGTTCAGAGCTGGCAAAAAACAGTAATCTCCACTGTCACAATTTGTTCCATATCTTTCATCTCAGACACACCTGGGATATAATGAAAGAGTTATGTCTAGCCCATGCTTACATACTCTTTCATCACTAACAGCAAACTGCCCTGCAAGGATATATAGCTCTCCTGGCGATGATGAGAGGAAGATGCTGATGAAAAGGAACAGCTTACATAGGCTGTGACACTGCAACAGAATACAACCCATGCTGCTACGCTGTGTGGTCACAGAAGGCATTTGTCTCTGTTTTTTCCTGGACTCTGCACAGTGCTGGCCCCAGAAGCAGATGGCAGAGCCACAAGAGACAACTCTGACCCCACAGCCCTGACACATATGCACTGCCCCAAGCTCCACCAAAATGCCGTAGTGCACAGGGTGCTGTGTGCCCAACAGCAGCAGCTCACTGTCAGTGAGGTGGGATGGCCCCAAAGGGCACTGTGTAACTTGTCACCAACAGTGTGCATGTATACCTGATTGCATGTGTGGCAGCACCACACCCCTCACAAACTGAATACGCCTGCTACAGTGTCTCTGCACACTGATTGCTCAAGCGGTCGGGAACCAAGGACCAGACTCAAGGGGAGATTAGCACTCTGAGAAGTAATTTATTTTAAACATAAGCCATTATAAGGTTTAACTAGAGCACCACAGTAGCGCTACTAGAATATAGCAGTTTGTAAACCACCTTCTCGTGAAAGAACTGTTACTGTCTACAATGGAATGAGAGAATGAGGGGTTTTAACTACAACTTTTAATACATGCTGTTCGTATCACAAACCCTTCAATTTGCCTGACAGGGTCTCAAATGGGTAAATAAAAGTACAGTTTCTAGACTGGTTGCAATTCTATCTACAGTAGCCTGGCATGAGGGCTTTGACCAAGCAAAGGAAAAAGGTTACAGTGAAACAAAGGGGCAAGGGATTACCAGGGTTTGCTGCAGCTGCTTGATTTTTAAGGAGCTGTCTTGAAAGTATCACTTATGGTGCTAAACAACTGTCTTTATGTATTGTGAATGAATACTACCCTCCAATTTTCTTTTTGTTTGCCTAAGCATAATATTCTGAATCTGAACAGCATTTCAGCTGACAAATTTAAGTAATTTACATTTATCATCAATGAGGAGTAAGACTTAATCATATAACTGTCTGAGGCAGGCTAAGCTAAAGGAGAAAACAGTCAAACAGGAAAGAAAAAAAGGATACAAACTGTTCATAGGTAAATTTCAGAATTCATGTCCAATTTTCAACCTGATCATAGGCAGGAACGGTTCAGGACCTGCTGTGACCTTACTCCAGCAACACAATAATCCTTACCGGTTTTAAGGTGAAACTTGGTGAGCTTTTGAAAGCTATGGTTGTTAACACCTCAACCATACATCCATGGCAGGAAGAGCAGCGGCAGAATTTGGCTGGGGCGGAGCAGTGGTGTGAGCAGCACTTCTGGGTGCATGACCACCTCCCAGCTCAGGGATAAACCCTGAGCACATCTGACAACAGGCTCATGTTAGACCCCTGCTGCCGGAAAGACCATTTCCCTTCCCCAGCCTTTAGCCACCTTTCATTGCCAATAGCAGTGAAGTCGTATCTGTTCAGACAAAATAGAGGTACTCCGAAATTGTGAAAAAACCAAATCCAACCCCTCCGATCTGAGAATAATTAGTACGTAGACATGGAAATTCTTAATAACACGTTAACTATTGTTGAAAAGATAATTTGTGGGAGCTCTCAAGCTCCCTCTCAGTGCTGTGTATGTACCGGTTGGCATTGTTTAAAAGACAAAAAAGTTTAAAGACTTTCTGCAAACCAGCCGATTTTTTATTCAATAAGCTAGAGTAAGAGCCAAACTAAAACAAATGTGCCATTTTATGCACCATGGGAAGAAGAAACCTGTCAATCTGCAGCTACTTATTCTACATCCTTTTGAGATCAACTTTAACTACAGGAGTATAGCCAAGAGGATCCGATCTACAGCCTGTGTTTGTGCATGGTAGAAGGACATAATTTATTTTTTGCTTCACTCTGAAATAAGTACAAATATTAAACACACCTCTGATGTCAAGGTGCAAGTTAAACTGCTTTACAGTCTAATAAAAGCTATGAACTTTTCCCCTAGTGTAATTTCTCACAGCAGTGTCAACAAGATGATATAAAAATATACATAGTGTTCATCTGTAAATTCCACTGTGATAAAACTGATTTCCTAAGTGATTCCATATATTCAGACTTTCTTCTAGAGATGAAATACTGCTTGCTTGAGCCTTGTGAAAGCTACTTATTTTTAACATCCCATAATAATTTTGTATTATTTCCTATAAATTAAACACTGCCACTTTTAAAATCAGAGATAAATTTGTCTGAAGGACTACTTTAGCCTGAAGGTTTATTGTAAGTGTAATCCACAGCTTCTGTACCTTTCAGACATCGATGCTTATTTGCAAAACTCTCAACAATACATTTTTAAATCCTCAGTATAGCAAGACCCTTAAATGTACTCATGTGCTTAAACATCATGTGCATCATGTTATCTCATTCAGTGAGATTCCCCAAAGTCATAAAGAGCTTAAGTGCTTTCCCGTGTCAGATTTGAAACTCTCATGTAAATTAAGTGTGCTCTGAGCAGAATTAATGGTTACAACTGCCTACAGTGCTTATGGCAGCTACTAGGCTCTCCAACCTTGGACCTGCAACTTCATTAAAACAGAATGAGCAGTGGCAGCACATTTTCAATATCTCTACTGATACAGAATCCAGGCGGAGCAATGTGCCATGGAGAAGGAAGGTTTAGACCCTACATCCAGACGCAGCAGGGCATACGAAGCAGGAGCAACTCTTCTTTGCCAGAAGGTAAAAGTTGAATGGGAAATGTAGCTAATTCTTACCGAATGTAACCTCCAAGTACATCTCTGCTTTCACCAGCATGCCATGCAGCAAACTGGGGCAATTAGAGAGAGATACATATGTATGATTGAACAGTTACTGTATTTACGTAAGGCACTAAAATTGGGGTGAAAACTCTTTCCCCTCTCCACTAACAACTTCCGTGACTGTTTTGTAAGTGGGGAAGATGATCTGTGAAACCTGATTACACACTACAACTGTAACTCAAACTACCGAGAACAACTACTAACCATTTACCAGAGAAAACCATCATAGTAGAACAGTTATTCTCCATGTCTGTAGGTCTTCACACCAGAATCTTTCTGGAAGACATCTGTTATCCAGAAATAGTTACTTGGTTTCATGTAAGAAATACATGGGTGAACCAGAGCTCAGGCTACTTAACATAGAATCACAGAATCAGATAGGTTGGAAAAGATCTTTAAGATCCTCAAGTCCAATCATTATGCCAGGACCACCACTAAACCATGTCACTAAGAGCCTCATCTACAAGATTTTTGAACATTTCCAAGAATAGTGTTTCCACCACTTTCCTGGGCAGCCTATTCCAATGCCTAACTACTGTTTCGGTGAAGAAATTTTTCCCAATATCCAATCTAAACCTACCTTGGTGCAGCTTGAGGCCATTACCTTTTGTTCTATCACTTGTTACTTGGGATAAGAGACTGACCCTCACCTCACTACAACCTCCTTTCTGGTAGGTGTAGAGAGTGATAAGTCTCCCCCGAGCCTTTTCTTCTCCAGACTAAACAACCCCAGTTCCCTCAGCTGTCCCTCATAAGACTTATTCTCCAGACCCTTCACCAGCTTTGCTGCCCTTTTCTGGACCCACTCCAGCAACTCTTTATCTCTCTTATAGTGACAGGCCCAGAACTGAAAGCAGTATTCGGGATGCAGCCTCACCAGTGCCCAGTACAGGGGGATGATCGCTTCCCTAGTCCTGCTGGCCACACTCTTTCTGATAGACGCCAGGATATACGTCCCTTTGGATTAAGATTCATGAGTCATTATTTTAAATGTGCACTATCTTGCACAAAGAGTATGATCTCAGAAAAACTCTAATACTGATCAATTACATAATGATATAGGAACACTGAGTGTTCTTTCCTTTATGCACTTTCATGTGATTTCTTAAATCCCAGCTGGATAAAAATAGGTCCTGTCTTCTGTCTAGTTCTACTTCAGGCACTACCAGAATGACATTTTGCTTTCACGTTTTAGTAATATCAGTATTGAGATCAGAGATATTAAAACTTAGAAAATCTGACATGTTATGTCAAATTACAAAGACAGTATCTGAGAGCAAATGGAAGAACAGACAGACTGAATTAAGTAGCAGAAAAAGGGAAAGAATGATAGGAGGGAAGATAGCAAATATACAGAAGAGAAAGATTAAGCAAACATTCTAGTGTAATCAGAGGGGTATGAAGAAAAAACATTAAACAACATTGAAAGTACAAACTAGGGATATAAATTCATACATAAAATATGAAGCTAGAGTTAGTATAGGCATGATCCCATTAACACTTATGCACATACAAGATTTTATTCATAAGCTTTGCATAAGTTAGGGGGTAATGCTCATGTGAGTAACATGATGTACAAGAGGATTTGGCCTTGTGTGTATCATGTACATGTGTAAAACATTTAAGCAGGCATTTTAACTCTGACAAAGACAACGATAGGACCTAAGGCAAACTTTCACCATGAAAGCTGGTGGAAATGAAATTCTACAAAGAACTGAGAGGAATACCCTAACGACTAGTTATTTGACAATACAACTAATCTTATTCTGTTTGAAGCATAAGGAAGTAAAAGTTGCAGTTTGCATAGATGTGGAACACTTGTCTGAAAGAAAGCATGGTCAATGTGTAAATCCAGAAGCAGGGAATCCTCATTAACCCTCTAACTGCTATCTGCAAGAAGTCTACTAGTAACTCTAAATGGGTGTAATGGCCTTAACTCCTATGGGATTACTTCTGCAGTTTAATGAGACACTGACTGTTGGTTTACCTCAGCCCTGTCTGTAATAATGAGATACCTTTATAGGGCAATAAGCAGCTGGTTTGCCTAATAACAGACTGGGATTCTTGTGAGTGGCAAATGGTCAGTCAGACACCTTGTCTGTTTGGTACAATTTATTGTACTCATTCTACAGGCAGGAAAACAAAGCACGGTATGTCACTTTCCATAATCCATTGGGAAGCCCAGTAGGGCCAGGAATGGCGTTTCTGGATCAAGGTCATTTAGGATAACAGCACAATTTTCCACTAGAAGATTATGTTAAAAAAACATGAATAAAAAAAACCCTGAAAAAACAAACAACAAAAAAACCCCAAGAGAGTCTGCCTCCAGTAATACAGTAAACTTCTTACAAAGTATTCTCGATTTGAAACTACAGAAACAGCATTAAAAGCCATTAATCAAACAATCAAAGCCCCATGACCTTCCTTCTTCAAGAGTTCCTGCCTGTGGATTGACAAAATGAGGCAAAATCTCAGTATCTTACATATGGGTGCCTGAAATATATGGAGCCAGAATGTTCCAGTATTACTGTTATTCTGCCAGAATACTAGATTCCTTCTTCTCAGATGGTTCGGCAGACTTCTAGGCTGTTATCCTACCATCTCTCTCTACCTCTGCCAGCACTGTGCCTCAGCTTCATCTGCAAAACTGGAAATATGCAAAAAATATCCTTCCACAAGACTAAACAAAAATTAAAACCAATATAAAAGTCCTCAGAACAGTCCTCACTGAAGCTACATCAGTCTTATTTCTTCACTTCTGCAAGATGTGCTGCAGAAGGCAGCTAGAAATACTTCTACCAAAATCAAATTACTCATTTAGCACCATCTACAGCAACTATTTATACAGGACTTTTCTATGGGATATATTGGGATTTTTCCTAAATAATACAAAACAATCCATTATTTAGAGTATTTCAAATACAATATTCAGAATTTGAAAACTATTACAACATATACGAGTTTACTTATGGAAAGGACAGATTTTAGAAGTCACAATATTGTGAGTTTTACAGAAAGTATGTTTTCCTTGAAATGACACTTGAATATCTTTGCAAGAGAAACTACCTTTAGCCTGTAAAGTACAATTTCTGGCAACACTCCCTAAAGTAGAACACACTTGCCTCTAAAAATAAGCCATGGTGCTATCAGCAGCACAGATTACTTTTTCCTGGCAGAGAGAGCCCGATGCATCCACAAATGACTGCAGGGGGTGATGACCAACTGGCTCCAGCAGCTGGTTCAGCCGTCACAGCTGCCCTGGAAGCCACCCTACTGTGTGACAGGGCGGTGGGCCCCACCACCATCAACTTCAGGTGCTCCCTGCATGGCAGTAGCACAACCTTAAGGCTGGCAGCTCCCATGGCCATCACCCGCGGGTGGCATTGGCCACGGGTGGCATTGCAGCAGGCGGCTGGTGGCATCCCCTGTACCAGGGCGTGCTGGGGAGAAGTCCTTGGCTCTGAGGTGGGGACAGGCCTGAGGTGGAGACACCGGTGTGGACACTTTGAACGGGATAGGGGGCGCAGGGGGTGTGTTTATGCGTGTGTGTAAATAGGTACGTGTGCATGCATTCATATATATATATGCATACGTGCGCACACACACGCATGTATATGACTGTGTCCTTCAGTGCGTGCCCGTGTGCCATCCTGGCGCCAGCTCCGGTCAGGGCAGACAGCGTAGGCTGCCGCCTCTCCCGCCGCCGGACGCAGGAGGCCATGGCGAGGCGGGCGCACCTCAGCCGGTGCCCGGCCCCCGCCGGCCCTGCCATTCACCCCGCCGGGTAGGAGGCCCCGGCCCTGGCCTTACCCTCGCCGTTCTCCTCCTTCTCCGCCATGGCAGCAGCCTCGCGCCGTCGCCATGGCGACACGGGCCTGACTGGGCCTCTGCTCCCGCCGGCTGCCAGCGGCCTGCTCGCCGGGCCGCCCCGGGCTAAAAGCGCTTTTCTTGCGGCTTTCGCAGCCTGCTAACGTACATAGCAAGGGAAAGGTGATGGAGGCAGCCCGCTGGAGGCTCTGCGTGCAAGCTCAGTGCCGCAGCGGGCAGGGAGCCACGGCCACTGTCTCCCCTAAAATGTCGATCAAGCCCAAAATGTGGATGCCAGTGCGGAGGTCCAGGCTCGGTCTGCGCCCCCGGCAAGGGGCCCCACACCACCTCACGCGGTGTTTCGGGCATTGCTCCCCATTGTGCTGAAGAGATGGAAAAGGTGACCAAAACCCACATTTATCCTATGAGATGGGAGCCCTTTAATGAGCCCCTTAATCCTGCCCCTTCACAGTACCCTTCTTCTCTTAAAAATAGTTTTCCCAGCAATTGCTGAGATTTTCATGTATTTGAGCTTTGGGAAGTGAAAGAACATTTTATTCTAAATACCATCACGCCGAAACAGCTAAAATATTCTGTCTTAGCGATATTAAATAAAACTGTGCAGTTTAAATTTAGCTGTGTGTTTTAGCAGACACACTTGCCATGCCTGCTTCTTCTGACTCTAAAACAACTGTGAAAGTAGAAAAAAATATAAATATTAATATTCTGGTAAGATGCAACCATATATTCATAGAAAATAAATATTTATGAAATTCTTAGAACTAAACCTTGTCCTCACCACAGCAGGTGCTTACTTGTTGGATGTTAAATTTTTGCAAAGCCCATTTGGATGACTCTTCCTCCACCTCTCAAAGTTATGATGTGCTCAGTGTTTGTGGAATCCTGAAATTAAAACAAAACAACCCACATTGAACCCAAATAGAGCTTCTTTGCTTTAGAATAGTCACCTTTTTATAAAATTTTAATGTTTGCTATTTGCCTTTCAGCCACTTCTTTCTGCGTTTTTATCGAGCGTGGCTCAGAGTAAGGAGGTTATAATAGATACCCAAGAGAATACATCTTTACTCTGCTGGGAGAACAGCTGATTATGCTAACAAAGTTGATCCCTCTGAAAGGTTATCTTCTGACTTTAACAGTTTATTAGAGTAAATATTAAATATTTCAAATTACATGTTTGACTGCAGAAGTAGCACAGATTGTTTCCTCTTAAATTGGTAACAGAAGTTTTGGTGAGAACAGCACGGCAGCCCAAGTTAGAGGATGCAGCAGAAGGAAAGGTTCTTTCAGTCTTACAGGAGTCCCACTTCTTATTCTCTCAACCCCGCCGCACACAGTTGTGTGTTTGAAACTGAAGAACAGTGCAAACTACATCATTTTGGCAAAGATAAAGCTTTCTTATCTTTTACTCTGCCTACCCCAAATGTGGAATTTCATGTTCTTGAATATTGTGCCCAGCATTAGATTTCTTACATCATTTTCAAGATCACCTGATTCATCGTAGGACATTTACAGCTTTTCTACAAACGCTACGCTAATTCAAAGCGTTTAACACATTTCCTAATAAAAGCTTTTAAAATCCTGTTCTACTTATTCAGGTTTTCATGTCAAATCCATACTCAAAACATGAAAACATTCTGATTTAAAATAGATACAAATGTTGCCTGTTGTCCTGATTTATTGAGATTCTTGTGTTTTTACAGTAGCCTTTAAAGTGAGTCACTCCAAAACAATAGGACAGTAACTCCGCTCAGGCCACTAACTTTAACATCTTCCCAGCAATATCATCAAGGCTTGTGCTTGGCTTTCCTCGGCACTCTTTTCTATTTGAGGAATGCTTGTCTTTGTTTCCTTCAACAGGAATGGCAACGTGTGTAAAAGCCAATCATGAAAGGGGAAATCATGAAGTACGTAACAGCTATGACACATTGTGTATGCCACAATGTATATGTCCTGTTGTAGCAGCTGACTCTGGCCCTCAGGAGCTGCCACAATAGCTCCTCAGAGAGAGCATTGTTCAGAGTATATAAAAGTATTGATCAAATTCTGGATGTTTGCACTTACTGTGTTTGATACTTTTAGCCTAGGTGCAGAATCTTGTGTTACTTATAGCTGATACTAATTTCAGCAAACAGGATTTTGCCCTGTCCTACCCGTGTTATTGAGATTCCACTCAGGACATTACTGTATATCAAAGTGCTTCATTTGAATCATCTGCTTCAGCTTGGAGTTTCCTTTTGCTTTCAATAGCTTGCAGCCAAATATCAGCACCTGTTTCTCCTTCTTCCCCCTATTCCAGACACACAGGACTTCAGTGTCTTGCCTGTCTCCAGAAGCAGTACAAAATAGGGAATGAGAAAGCACTTCAGAACCAGAATTCACTGCTTTAAAATTTCCTGGCGACATACCCTGAAAAAAATCTATGTAGGAAAAAAATGTTAACAGTTATAATGCAGATCAAATATTGGACCCAAACCACATGACTGTTTCCCTTCTAACTTAAAGCACAGACATCTCAAACCAAGGGTATGAGTGGGCTGAAACAACTAATCGCATTTTGGCACAGATAAGTACAAAAGGAAACCCAGAACTACTAATTCAACAGCTTGAAATATCAGCTGCTGCATGAAAGATCTTTAAAGAGCTCTTTTGAAGAGAACATACCCTTTTAAACTTGTAACTTTTCATTTAAAAATGTCAGAAAATATCTCAGGGAAAATATGGAAGAAACCAGCATTGTTGATACGAAGCCTGAATCTACTGAAATAGACTAAGATACCCCTGTCTCTGCACCTAATTTCATCATATACATTCCTCTCAGCTATCAGGGTCCTATCACACATTTTGTGTATTTTCCATGCATATGTTCAGAAATTTGTTCAGCAGTAAGAAACAGCTCTAAGATGGGAGAAGTGATGTAAAAGATAAAGCAGTTCAAGGAGGTGTAATAACATCCTACAACACAGTGTCCCCCATGCCTTCAGGGTTGCAGTGTTTGGACACATCTTTGCTCCGAACTCTTGCTGAAGACCTTTGCTATAGAACCCCATCTGTAGGTCCTTGGGGGCCACATAACTTGAGGCACAAATAAGTGTATTCATTTGCCCTTCACAGAGAAAGTAAATTAATAGCTATGATTCTGTGATGGGAGTCTACCCGCAACTCTTCTGGAGATAATGGGTACAGCCCTACCACTCGGGATGTTTCCATGTCACAGTACCCTTTTTCACCAATATAACACAAATGACCCAAGTGCACTTGTCATCCTCATTCTACTCTTCCTCTGGGCTCAACAGCTGATCCTAGTGACTCAGAAACAGCTTCTTCAAAACAGTATTATCTAAACATTATCTGTTCACTCAAATGATCCACAGCAACCAGATAAAAATGAGAAAAATACTCCATCATTCCTTGCCTATGCTGCATCTTTCCCTTTAGATTTTGGGTAAATTACACTGAGAGCAGCTACGTCATTCCTTGATGTGTAGGAGGGAAGACAGCTTCTGTTCTGGCTTGTTCTCTTTGATAATGCAAGCTTCGATCCTAAGCTTGGATCAGATGAGGAGGAGCCTAACAGAGTGGGGAGAGGCAGAAAAATTATTTGCTCTACTATTGACCTCTTCCAGGCTGCTGAGATTCCATATTAACTTACCTGTCATGGTTTTGTTTTCTTTTTGAAAAATATTAGTATTCCTGCATTCACCAGCAAAAAGCACATATATTGACAAGGGAGTTCCTTTACCTTTAATATAGATAATAAATCTAGAAGCCCCAGAGCTGATCTCTTAAATAAAATGTAGGGGTATGATTCGTTGAGACACATGGTGCTCACTAGTGCTGAACAGGGAGGATCCAGCTCTTTCTTTGTCTTGCCTTTCCTTCTCTACTGCTGGCTGCAGATTCTGATCCAGCTCTTTCTACCTGGTGCTGGCTCTGCCATTCACTGAGAGCTGATATGAGTCACTAAAGTAGTAAAAAACAATCCAAAAGTGAACAGTTTTCTGCCATATTAAGAAGCTTGGTAAAAGGTCTGAGAAGCATCTGAATCAGCACAGCCAGGAAATTGGACCATGCAATTAGAAGTGAGGGAGAGATAGGGAGGAAGGCAGGAAGACAAGATGTTCTTTTAGAGGGAGAAGGCTCACTGGCTGGCTGAATCTTTAAGTAAAACTCAGAAGGAAAGAAAGGGAAAAAATAGGTTTGAAGGCCACTTATAATAGCAGCTTCTCAAATCCTTTTCAGTCCATAGGATGGCTTTGAAACTGTCCTGGCAAATATCTCTTGCTGCTCATAGACAGCTACGATCCTATGGATCTTTAGCTGCTCCTATCCACCTTCAATAAAGCTGCATTTGAGGAAAAGTGACTGAACATGCATTACAAATGAGTTACTAGGAAAAAGGAAGCATTTCTTTCCCTCAGCAATATTCCTCAATGTCAAGGCACTCTGGCAGTGCTTGGCCTCTGGGACTATGCCTAAAGAGCTGCAGCAGAAAAAAGCCCTCAATTTTATATGTAAGTGCTAGGATGCTGTTCCCCATCCCACCCAGACTCAGAAATGGCCCTAGAGATCCACATATTTTAACCTTCAGACTTTATTACCATTAATTATATCTAGAAGTGAAGCCAGGATCCCTGAGAACACAGTGGCAGGAACAAAACACAATCATCCATCTGCCTAGCAACATGGGTTGCCATGAGTACTTCTCCCCGTGCTCCACAGGCAGCAGGGGCTCGCCACTGAACACCGAGCCAACTTCAAGGGCCCCATACTGGTAAAGAAAGCCTGCTTTCTCCAATGAAGACCTTGGTTTCCATATCCAAGATACATGTGTTCCTCTGGAGCCTAGGTGTTAGCTAGCAGCTTGAAATTCAGGAATGAGAGATTTCTGCAGTAGCAAGACATCGTCAGTGGAACTGCTGTTGCAGAAGACAAAAGCAGTGATGTTGGCAACATGAATGCAATCCCTGTTTCTTCTGAAAATGTTCTTTGCACACATTTAAATACTATGCCAAAAAAAAAAAAAAAATCCCAAATAACATACTATCAAATCACTGAATTTATGTAGTTAGGAAGAAATAAGAAACACCCCTGAGTGGTACTGAAGGCATGGAAATACTCTCTAACACCCCTAGCTCAGGAAGTTCTTGAATCACAAAACGTTTGTAGGAGGCTGGGGGAGAGAGAGAGAGAGAGAGAGTATTCCAGATACCAATTTGCCTGGCTCTCCACTGAGCACCTGCTTTAGGCCTCACTAGAAGGATATGCTAAGAGATACACAAACCTTTGATATGACCCAGAAGGCTCCTTTTGCTGTTCTTAAAAAAGGAGACTCTTTGATCATAGTTTAATATTTAAGGGCGGCCTTCTAATAATGTTGCTATCTAGAAGCTGTTTAAAAATAGAGATGTAACAGAAAAGCACAAAATTATGGGTTTCAGACTGACATTTGGACAATCACAATTGAATGAGAATGCCGAACACAGGAATTATGTTTATGTTACCAATATAAACACAGCCTTTAAAAATAGCCTTTAAAAATAGCTATAATTTCATTGTTTGTTAAATGATAACATGCAATTTAAGGGTATATAGGCCATAGCATACGGTAAATAGGGGCAACAATGGGTAAACTGGCCCAAAGTACATTTTACAAAGCCATCAGCCATAAAGCAGCAGTAGTCAGCTTTGGGATGAGATGAGGAACTAAAGTTACACATCTGAATGATCATATATGGCACTTAATCAGTCTACATGAGGCACAAAATAATACTTTTTAATACTTAGGAAAAGCTTTCTAGTGCATGAGTAGTAGAATTACTATCTTTCACATGTCAAGATTATTTGGGCATGGAGATGTTGCTCCACTCGCTAGGTTAGTAACAATCAAAACCAAAATGAACCTGGATATAAGAAAATACATCAATTTAAGCACTTAAGATTTTTCTGTTTTCTTCAGAATGCAAGTTTTTATTTATTAAAAAAAAAAACAAACACCAAAAAAAACCCCAAAAAACTAGACCATCTACTTGTGAAGATAATGTTTGGAGAATTTATGTAGCATTATCCTTTTAAATCCACAGTAAGACAGTAAGGCAGAAAATCATATTCCGTAACAAGTGCCATTAACTTAATGTATTCAGGATTTCACTTTACAAGTCTGACCCCACTACCTGCTCACATTAACTTCAGAATTTCAGTGGGAATAAGGTTAAAGTCTGTGGGACTAACCTTAATTTGATTCACAATTTATTCATCTCCACTGACACAAATGGCACAGGATTGAGACTAGTGTTATAGCATAAGCATCACCTCAATTTTCATACCTCTCAGTGGGTTTTTATTCAAAGGGCTAATTGTATGGCTAGCTTGTTTTTCCAGGTGTGTGACATTTTCTTATTACTTAAATACAAGCTTTAACTTTGCAGAGCTTAAATTTAACTCCATATTTAAATAATGTTAATTCTGACCTAACTTGAGATACTGTACAGAGTATGTTTTGTGAACTTTCGTATGAAGACCTACTATCATAAAATGAAAATTGCTGTGAAATAAAAATATACTTTGTTACTTTAAAGAGGTCTTAGAGAACTAAGACACATTCCAGCAATCTTTTCCCTACCTTTAGAATAAGAAAGACATTGAACTCCTGTTTGATTACCTCACGAGGAACAGGGGACTTTGATGCTCTCTGGCCAGAAGATAGATATATATGTATTAATAAAAAACTAATCTGTGCTCAGAGGCTTTGCATGTTGACTATGAATATAAAATATTCATACCACAATAGACTGTTACACTGTCAAAAGCTGAAGTTTAGCCAGTTTTACAGGAAGAGTTGACATTTTTCTGTATTCTTCATTCTAGGGAATGGGAAAAGTAAGCCATCAAAACTGTTGTCATGTCCCCCCGACACACACCCCTTGTAAATTTTACCAGTGTGACTATTTAGATATGTCATAAATCTAGAAATTAGGAAGCATTTGTCTACTGAGCCATTTAGACAGAGTAACTCAGACTAAGAGAGGTAACAAATAGTTTGGATTGGTCAAATTTTGAGTAGCACTGTGCCAGGGCAAGCAGAGGCATCACCTGCTTTTGTATCACCTCCTCTGCAGGGCATGGCCATGAAAGGATCTGAGTAGGTAAGTGATTCAGCTAAAAAGTACTCTTTTTGTTTTATTGTTGTGGTTACCAGGTTGTGAGCTAGGCTGGCACAAAAGAAGGGTCAGTATAAGAACAACTGACTAGGGCTGAGGAAACTCGGACCTGTCTCCAAACAGCAGCCTGAGACTTTCAGCAGTCCTGCATCGGTGGGTGGAAGGGGCTTTTGATCCAAAAATAATAATAATAAAAAGACTTGTTTTGGGCATATGATCTCTTTTTCAGCTCTGAAATAGAAGTTGCATGCCTTCAAAGGACTTCAAAGGCCCACAGTGATCATAATTTTCAAACAAATTTAGCTTTATTATGCTACATCATTTGTACTATTGGAGTGAAATGGCTAGTTGGTACCTACAAGGCAGAGGTGTTTGCGAAGGAAGACATGGTAAGGACAGAAAGGCAAGCAGTTATCACATGCAGAGCACTAAGGAGTGGGGTAAACCGCAACTTGCTAAGCTGATTCTAGTAGATACTGTAGATAGATGCAGATAAAGGAGACTTAACAGGAAGAAGCACTTAAATATCCTGATAAAGCCATTCAAATTATCTTAAGATTGGACATTCAGAGCTGTATCACTTGAGCATTTATGAAGCTGTGCAATGAACCAAATCAGGGAAATTACAACCTAGTAAAAAAAAAATAGGCAACAAAGTACTAATGGATTATTTCTCCGTGAGATGAATTCTCATTTGCTGAATAGCCATATAAATACTTGCACAGCATGATGTAGGGAGCAAAAACTGCTTAAGGCACGGTTGCTGATCAGAGTTGGTGATCAGGCAGACTGATCATACACAGATCAGTGTATAAGATCACTCCCACATGTAAAGATTTGCAGCATTAGGAAAGTTGTGATCCATTACCCTCCGCAGCTTAAGGAAGTTATGACTAAGATTATACAAGACAGTAAAAATGGACTACATAATATATGCATAAGTTTTAAGCTGCTACCTGAACTTTACAAAGTGGAAATACGAGTTTAATTATCCATCTGAAACTGAGGATCAGTAAACCTAGATAGGTAACCCCTTCCCAGTTCTGTGTCATTGGCACCATGACTTACCATGAAGAACTGGACAGCTATGTAAATAAGAGTGGTATCACTGACAGTGTGAGATAGTCATTTTCTCATTATAGCTTATTGAAGTATATCGCTAAAACAGATCACACCTGTTATCTGTTTTAGATATACTTTCATGGCACAGCAGTATTTATTGGCATTGCTGTATATATCATTGCCACCTTGGGAACTATAATCACTGTCAGTTTACATTAACTCAACCAAACAGAGAGTCCAAGAGGAACAGCAGTTTTTTAACCAAACCACAAGATCTGGAAGACCAAACTTTGCTGGAGTGATTTGAGGCAATACTGTTGTCTCTTTGTGACCTTACTTTTCACTGCCAGCTGGCATCTCCCTTTCTGTAACAGAAGAATCAGGTAAGAATGGGTGTGCATGCCCTGGTACGTCTCCTTCCACCTCCTTTCACTTCACCCTGGCTGTTCAACACAACACAGCACAGCATATTTAATACTTCAAATTGATAAACAAAGCTGTGACTCAGGGAGCGATCACACATCCCATTTTGTCACTTCTCAAGCAGTGCAGCTGCTGGGACAGTAAGATCTTAAACCACTGCAGCTAGACAGAATCTGCCAGTGAAATTATTAAGCATTGCTTCTCTGTTACCAGACCACAGCTCCAACTCTGGATAAGTCTTTTAACCCCATTTTTCAAACAGTAACACATGTAAGTGATTTTCCATCTGTAGTTATTTACAGGATTAAGAACAAACATCCAAAAGCTCAATACCTGAAAAGTGATACTGTATCATATATCTATGGCTTACGAGCTGAGTGTTAGTGTTGTATATTTTGGAATATCTTTAAGATAGTATAGAATATCTTTAAGATAGTATTTGTACCTCTATCTCCATCCCCTTTGAAAGTAGTTTGTCTCTTAAGTGTAGTGTGGAGAATCCAAGACATGTTGAAGATGCATAATTAAGAAGAGAATTAAAATTTAGTATTAAATAGTGACGCTGAGGTTCACTTGTAGAGATAAGAAAATGTAGAATAAGAAAACGTAGAGCATGTAGCAAGAAGGGATGCATATGGGACCTGGGGCAGATGGCATGCCCGAGTGCTGAGCCTTTTCAAAGGTTCTCCCTTTGTGTCCTATGTGCCTTTGAAAACTATGCGCTCATGGAAGCTGACACATCCTTGAAGCCTTCCCTTCAGTGGCACCACCACTTCTCCTCATCCCATATTGAAATATTTGCATGCTGGAAGTCCAGATTTTACAGAGGTGTAGACAGGCCCATGACTGCCACATCTCGAGACACTAAATGGGCCACAGTGTTTATCTCTAGCCCTGACACCAGCAAGTTTAACAAGGTCAAATAGCAAGGTAGTGCAGCAGTATGTCCTTCTGACTGATGATCAGTTATACGCAGCCTTGGTCTCAGCAGCAAGCCCACATGGCTACAGTAGTCTTTTCACTAAGCAGTTTATCTATGAAACCTTCCAAAATGGCTACCAGAAATCTGCCAGGATGCTCACAAACTGATCTGGTAGCCATGGAGATACACATGATTCTCCTGATCTAAAATCTCAGAAGTCTGAGAATCTCTTGTTCTTCTAAACAACTCTAGCAGCCAAAATTTTCAGCATGTTTTCAGAACTCCAGTTTCCAGAGTGACTGAAGACCTCAGTAAATATGACACAGTCCCAGAAAGGACTAAAAGAGGTTTTCTGTCTTTGTGGGATACTTTGATTCAATAGCAAAAGAAGCAGATTTTCAGAGCTCTGTTTTTATTACTTGTCAACCTATATACATTGCCGTAAAATATGAATGCATAAAGTTATCAGCCTAGAGCTATTGGCTTCCCTATAGATTTGAGAAATGAGAAACACAGAGGAGAATCTCTGATTTGAGACTTCGAAAGAACTAAATACCCATCTCTTTTTCTTAGCAGGGATAATCTTAAGTAATATCAGAGTTACAAAGGCAGGGGTGAAGAGCTCCATAAATTCACAGATCACTCAAAAATCCAGGCCTGGCATTTGGATCTGCTTAAGGTGTGGTTTTTAGGAAAGAGCCATTGCCGTTAGCAATAACCCAATGGCTGATGTTGGGAAGATGTCTTCTGCTTTTAGGACAGCCATCACCAAATACTTCTGTCCATCCTCTCAACAGCCTGGTAAATAGCAGCAGATCAGAGTTGATTTTATATTAACCACAAGGTTCCACAGACAAACCTAGCTTCTAACAGATCTTTTTTGTCAACTTCGTAATCACAAATAATTGCCTGGAATTAATCACTTCTATTGTCACTCTGAAATCAAGAACAAAAGTACTAGTATCTGGAAGCTGGAAAGAGAGCATATGTATTATCTACTGAGAAAGACAGGTAATATGCACTGGGAAGAGAAAAGATCTGTGAGGTATTAGTGTTAGAAGAAGAATTAGAATGAAACCTAAATGAGAGGATTTCAAAATAGAAAAAAAGGAAGAAGAGAGAAAACACAGTCAAATGCTTGAAACAGAAGCATCAGAAAACCAAAAGATGAAAGAAAAACTAGATATAGATAATCAGATAGAAAAGTTGTATTTGTCAGAATGGCATATAACGGGTCTTTAAGTTTTGAAAAAATACTAGAAAGAGAGGAGGATCTCATGATCCAAAATATCAGCAGATCAAATGGGCAGTGGAAAAATCCCTGTCTTGAGGCATATACTCATACTAAATCCCAATCATGAGGCAGATAGATATGTATGCTTAGCTTTACCTCACACAAGTAACACCAGTGAGCTCAGCACTAAGCTCCACCAGTGTAAATCACACTCCTCCAGCTCTTACACCCCCGGCTTCAGCAGATGCAGCCACAGTAAAGATAGGGTAAAAAAAGGACAGCAGTCAAATGCAATTTCCAATTCAGATAAAACATCAGACTTACAAGTACTGAAAGAAAATACTTCTCCTTTATCCTTACAAATGTGATTCCAAATATACCTAAAGGGCAGAAGGGGGAAACGAACATACTATTACCCAGTTTAAAATGCTTTGATTTTAAAATATCGGCTGTTAGCATTTTAAGAGATCTTGGTGCCCTGCAACAAGCAACTTTATTGCTAATTAAAACACTTTCATGAATTTCCTTTTCTTAATTCTAAAGAGTTTCCTCATTTTTGTTGTTCCCTAGAATTAACAGAATCTCTGAAGTGATTCCAAGAGAAGCAGTAATAAATTAGTTTAATAAACTTGACCATAGAAGCAAATAAACTTGAAATGTCAACAAAACTGCCTAAAATCCAGAACACACGCTGGAAGAGCACAATGTTTACCACGGGTATTTATTCAGTGTTTTTTAAGCTTTGCTTTATTCAGACCCCTTCTGGATATACCCAAGAAAGCACACTGTAGCATCCCAACATGAGGCTGCCGACAGCCCACCCTTGGGCGGGCAAGCAGGCAGGCTCCTTGCTGCTCCACCAGTCCTTCTGTTTCAGCCTGCACAGGGTGGGCTGCTTCACACTCTTTCTTTCTTCACATTCTTTCTGCCTGCAAGCCACAGCCTCCCTGTAAGGCCACAGCACTCATCCCAAACAAATTCTCTCATTTTTTGCATCAGGCTGCAGACTTTTTCCAGCCTTGGCTCAAAGCTATCTTTGGCCTCCAGGTGCTTGTTCTCAGGCAGATCGGGCCCAGGGTGCTGCCAGCTGTGGGTGATGAATGCATACCAACCCTTGGCTCCTGAAGGGTTTCAGTTAGCTGCCTTGTAAAGGGAAGTGCCCTGTCCCTGGCTCCACAAGTGCAAGTTTCCAGTGTGGTCCCCATCACACCAGTAACAGTTTGCATGGGGAAAGGAGGAAGGTATAAAAGAAAGAGGTGTATTTTCACCCTTACACAAGTTTCACTGCTGAGTACACAAATTGATTTCTGTGGATTTGTTACCTGTTCACAGCAATGGAAGTGAAAAGTGACTCAGCATCCATGCTAATTCACTTCCTCCCAGGCTGTCAGTTTGGGGGTTATCTTGGGTAGAATTCTCCAAAGCAGCCCTTGTTCATTTGGAAGTAGAAGGAGATCTTCAAGTCATTTTACGTGGGTGGCTGCAAGCTGCAATCTGCTGCCAGCGCAGGTCAGGTTCAAGCCAGATATTTCAGTATTCCAGCAAACTGAAGTTCTGCATAATTATGATGAAGTATTTCAAGTGTGTGAAAGCATTTGAAACACGAATAGGGTAGGATAGGATAGGGTTGAAAAGGACGTTAAGATCATCTAGTTCCAACTCCCTGCCATGGGCAGGGACACCTCACACTAAACCATGCCACCCAAGGATCTGTCCAACCTGGCCTTGAACACTACCAGGGATTGCAGGATTCACAACTTCCCTGGGCAACCCATTCCAGTGCCTCACCACCCTCACAGTAAAGAATTTCTTCCTTATATCCAGTCTAAACTTCCCCTGGTTAAGTTTCAACCTGTTACCCCTTGTCCTGTCACTACAGTCCCTGATGAAGAGTCCATCCCCAGCATCCTTACAGGCCCCCTTCAGATACTGGAAGGCTGCTCTGAGGTCTCCATGCAGCCTTCTCTTCTCCAGGCTGAACAGCCCCAACTTTCTCAGCCTGTCTTCATACGGGAGGTGCTCCAGTCCCCTGATCATCCTCGTGGCCCTCCTCTGGACTTGTTCCAACAGTTCCATGTCCTTTTTATGTTGGGGACACCAGAACTGCACACAATACTCCAAGGGAGGTCTCACGAGAGCAGAGTAGAGGGGCAGGATCACCTCCTTCGACCTGCTGGTCATGCTCCTCTTGATGCAGCCCAGGATACGGTTGGCTTTCTGGGCTGCGAGCGCACACTGAAGCCAGCTCATGTTCATTTTCTCATCGACCAACACCCCCAAGTCCTTCTCTGCAGGGCTGCTCTGAATCTCTTCTCTGCCCAACCTGTAGCTGTGCCGGGGATTGCTCTGACCCAGGTGTAGGACCTTGCACTTGGCATGGTTAAACTTCATAAGGTTGGTATCAGCCCTCCTCACAAGCGTGTCAAGGTCCCTCTGGATGGCATCCCTTCCCTCCAGCATATCAACTGAACCACACAGCTTGGTGTCATCAGCAAACTTGCTGAGG
Source organism: Psittacula echo (assembly GCF_963264785.1). Classification (NCBI taxonomy): domain Eukaryota; kingdom Metazoa; phylum Chordata; class Aves; order Psittaciformes; family Psittacidae; genus Psittacula; species Psittacula echo. The sequence goes on from NC_137738.1 coordinate 25,024,644, forward strand.
GCGCACTCAATCCCACTGTCCATGTCACCGACAAAGATGTTGAACAAGACCGGTCCCAACACCAATCCCTGAGGGACACCACTCGTTACTGGTCTCCAGCCGGACATCGAGACATTAACCACAACTCTTTGCGTGCCAGTTTTTTATCCTCCGAGTGGTCCACCCATCAAATTGATGTCTCTCCAATTTAGAGACAAGGATGTCATGTGGGACAGTGTCGAAGGCTTTGCACAAGTCCAGGTAGATGACGTCAACTGCTCCACCCCTGTAGTCCCATCATAGAAGGCCACCAAATTGGTCAGGCAGGATTTCCCCTTAGTGAAGCCATGCTGGCTGTCACCAACCACCTCCTTGTTTTTCATGTGCCTTAGCATGCCTGCCAGGAGAATCTGCTCCAAGATTTTGCCAGGCACAGAGGTGAGACTGACTGGTCTGTAATTCCCCGGGTCATCCATTTTCCCCTTCTTGAAAATGGGGGTTATATTTCCCTTTTTCCAGTCGTTGGGAACTTCACCTGACTGCCATGATTTTTCAAATATGATGGCCAGTGGCTTAGCAACTTCATTTGCCAGCTCCTTCAGGACCCGTGGATGGATTTCATCAGGTCCCATGGACTTGTGTATGTTTAGGTTTTTCAGATGGTCTCGAACTAGATCCTCTCCTACACTGGGACTAAGGTCTTCATTCTCACAGTCCCTGCGTCCACCTTCCAAGACTTGGGCTGTGTTGTGGTCAGAGCCTTTGCCAGTGAAGACTGAGGCAAAGAAGTCATTAAGAACCTCAGCCTTCTCCAAATCCAGGGTAGCCGGTTCTCCTGATAGCTTTCGGAGAGGGCCCATATTGTCCTTAGTCTGTCTTTTATTCGCTACGTACCTATAGAACCCTTTCTGTTATCTTTCATATCCGTAGCCAAGTTTAATTCGAACTGGGCCTTAGCTTTCCTAACCTGGTCCCTAGCTTCCTGAACAACATCCCTGTATTCTTCCCAGGCCATCTGTCCTTGCTTCCACCTTTTATAAGCCTCTTTTTTCCATCTGCCGGGCCTGTCTTTTCTAAAGAGCCTGTAACCTTCCATTCCAACACTCCAGTCGTAGGAGCCATTCCACCATGTTTCTGTGATGCCTATTATATCACACCCCTGTAAACGTGCACACATCTCTAATTCCTCTTGTTTGTTCGGCTGGAGCAGCTGGAATATCTCTACATTGCTCTGAGCATCTATTATAGGTGCTGGCAACTGACTGGGTGTGTTGGGATGGAACGATTCCCCCCCTCCCCCAACACATCTAGTTTAAAGCAACCTTGAGCAGCCTGGCAAGCCTCCTACCAAAACCACTCTTCCCCTTCTTTGTCAGACCAGCTCCACCAGCCCCCAGTAGACCTGGCCTCCCAAATTGAGTCCCGTGTTCAAGATACCCAAACCCCTGACTATGGCACCATCCTTTTAACCATTTATTAACCTGGCCAATCCTCCTAGCTTTTTTAAGGTCCTCCCCTGTATCCTGGAGAATTGATGAAAAGACAATCTGAGCTCCAGAGCCCCTAACCACCTCTCCCAGGGCTCTGTAGTCCTTCTCTATGTTCTCCAGGCTACTGCTATCAACATCGCTAGCACCCACATGGATCACTAGAAGTGGGTAATAGTCCATGGGACTTACTAGCACTCCCTGGGGCAGGTTTTTAACCAGTCAGGGCTGGTGCCGCTCCTCCTGTCTCTGCCCCCTGTGAGTCTCTGATCGCGTCAGCTGAGCTGCCGGCTCCTGCGCAAGTCCTGTCGAGGACCTGAGGCTCCCTCGGCGGCTCTGGCCAGTCTGAGTTGAGGCTCCTGGACGCTGATCTCCCCCCAGCTCCGGTGTTGAAGGCGTCCTCTCTCGAGCTACTCACCTCAGCATATGGGGGAGAGAATACAGGGAAAGCTATAAAATAGTGGTAAGCGCAAAGGAACAAAAGGAAGTATTACCAGAAATATTTCCTCATAATAAGGGTGCTTCAAATAAACACTGGACCTAAAACTTACTTCTGGCTTACTGCTGGTTGCTAAAGCATGGCATTAGGTATAAACTATCATATTGTCAAGACTAAGAAGCTGGACAGGGATTGCTAAAGTTAGTTACTATGGAGTTAAAAAAAAAAAAAAGCCTTTTGTGATGAGACCGGACTCGGGGAAGAAACAGAGGATAAAGGAAAGGAGCTGGGTTTAGGCATTCATTTAAAGATTTGCCATCTGAATGCTCTGTATTAATTTCCTTTAAAGCTGATCCGTTAAAACGTTGTTTTCTGTGTGATCATTTAATTTAAAGCTGATCAGTTCTAACATTATTTTCCTCACATAATTGCTTCTTTTTCAAGTGTTTTGTGGGGTTTTCTTACTTCTACTCTTAATTGCCTTTTGTGTGACAGTGTATCAGTATTTGATGGTGCTATCCATAACTACGGTATCTGATCCTTTCCCATGTCGACTATACTGACAATAAAAAAAAAAAGCTCTCTAGATAGACAATCTTATTCTTCTCTGTTTTGAAGGTGTGAGATTTGTGCTTGGAGTGCATGTTGGTTTTGATTCCTTTTTAACACTGCTCTTGGTTTTAAGTTCTTGAGTTTTTAAACAATAGAGAAGCACACTATTATCACTTAGCGACCAGCTTTTATTTCAGAAACACTGTCCTCTGCATGATAATAGGATTGTTAAAACAGTTCCTTGTTACGACTGGCGTGCTGTGCTCACCTGGCTTCATACTTGTTTTAATTTTTGCTGTTGGGGATCTCTTACTTTCCTGGTAAGTGGAGAGGGGTGGAGCAGGAGAAACGTGTGCTCATCTCATAGAGAAACTGCCAGGCAGTTCTGTTTTCTTTTTGTATGAAAAAAACCTCATAAAATCCAGAATCTCATTGAGGCCCTGACCCTGTAATGAACTCAGCAGAGTCACAGGGGTTCTGGCACATAGGAAACTTGGATTGCAAGTACTGATAACTCAGGGTGCTGTACAAAACATGTTGGCCTGGTGTTATTTAAAAGGATGGTTTGCTTTTTGTTCACTATCAGAGATTTTTTTCGCTGGATACCTTAGGAACTTGTTAACTCTTGGATTAGCTACCTTATAGCAGAAAGGCCCTAAAAAACTTTTGACCCCACTTCAACCCTGGGTTTATTGGCACTGTTCATTAAAGCAGTGTGACCTGATGGGATAGCTGGTTGTGGTTTATAGTACCTGCTAGAAGGGCTGCCTGTCTTCTGGCAAGAGTGCACTCCCAGGAGCACAGACGTGGAACAGCAAGGTTAAGTCGCAGTGCTTTTCTTCTGATGCTTATTGCCAAATAATTGTTTTCAGAGAGTTATCGGGGAGTTGCTGAGTTTTTGAATGCTTTTCTAAGAAATTACCTGTAGCCATTTACTAGCAGTTACTTTATTGTGTTGCCAGAAGTTTCTGTTGCTGCTGTATCTGTCACGTGAAATGATGCAGGTTTTCCTCATCCTGAAAATAAGGAAAAGCTGAGCAGATTTGCTCCAGCACAGTGGGTTAAAGAACAATCTATGACAAAATGGCTTTCTTTCCAGGGAGCACTCTCCACAGTGAGGTAAACTTTATTGGATAAAATGCAGTTTCCTAAAAAATACCCCAATTAACTAAACTTCTGATCTCATTTATTTACCCTGATTTTCTGTATTTCTTGATTTAAAGATGGCATAGTGTACAGTCTTACAGTTTAGTGATGCTAATGCTTGTGCTGTGGTTTGCTAGGGTATAGTTAAGTTTTGTGTAGTTTTCTGACCGCATGCATTTGTGATGGGAGGCAGAAAGGAAAAGGCTCTGTTTCCTTCTCTCACTGATTGTGTGGAGGGGTTTTCCTTTTCTTTTCTGTGCTGACTTATTCATGGGCCTAGCAGAAAATAGGGGCCTGGGCTTAAACCACAACAAAGCTACACTTAGGGATGCTGCTTCCAAAGGTAAGAGTGAAGAGACCTGAGACTAAGACTGTGCAGAAAAGCAGTTTGGCACTTTCCAAGTTGGTTTCTGATGTTCTCGCGTCTCCTGAACCTACCTCAGGACTTTGTGGCAGCAGCCCTGTAGGATTGCCAGAGCCTTGCCTGGACAGGGGACATTACCTGGAATCCAGTTATTTTGGGGTTGAGGATTTTTTTCCCCTTTTTTAATTTTCTGGACATGTTTCCTATGTAAAAAGTAGGGGAGAAGTGTGAGGTACTGCCTCTGTCTGCATGTAGTTCTGAGGCTGTAGAACTTAAAAACAAATACGCCAACAGCTTTAGAAAGTTAAAAATAAGCATGTTATTGCTGGGATATGTAAGTTTGTGAATGCCCTGGGCTTCAGCCTTGTGGCATGTTCCCATTGCAAAAATGGCCATCCTGAAAGCATGCTAAAATGGATTACTGAATATTCAAAAGAAGTTTACTTGCTCAGTTTTGCCCATGACAGATTTAAGGTATGCGGTTGGACCATGGTAGTACTTCTTGCTAGCATACAATATTGTTCTAAATTCTGGGGGGGTTTATGTGTTATTGTTTAGCGAGGCCTTCCCAATGTGTAGAGACCATTCTTTGTGAACTGAGGAGACGGGACAGAGGAGATGACCTCAGAGCTGGCAGCACTCTGGAGCCATCAAAGGTGCATGGCAGCTTCCCTTTCTTGACTAAAGCATCTCAAAGGGAAGGAGAAAGATGTATTGAAAAGACTTAAAGAGTAAAATGATGACAGGAGTAAACCGTGTGTACTATAGGGGGTGCAGACCATTAGAACAGGATGGAAAGACAACATAAGATGGTGGTCATCTGGACAATGAGAGTGTGCGTGGCGGTGGTGGTTGCGTTTCGGTGTGTTGTTGAGGTTTTTTAAGGCTCTTGCCTAGTGCAATTTTTTTTTTTAAGTTAAACAGAAAAGCTGCACTAGGCAAGAAGTGATCTGTTGGCAGCCAGCTGTGAACTGTCCTGCTATCCATACCTCTGTCTTCTGAGATCAGTTGGGTTTAGTTACATATATTGACCACATGTTTTCTCATGCGTGAGCAGGAAGGTATAGTGGACTGACACTCAACTTTAAAATCTACTTATGATAATGTTCTTGTAATAATTCCTTAGATTAATTGAAATGGTTGTTTCACACGGTCTTCTTGCAGAAAGACAGTATTTTTTTGAAGGTGATTTACAATGTTACCCCCTCTGTCACAGACTGAGTGCTATTCAGAGGGGTTTAATCTGTCGAATTTTCCTGAGTTCACAGCACCACTCTAGTAAGTGTGCCTATGTGGCAAGTTACAAGAAAAAAAAAAAAAGGAAAATTAGTTCATATGTAACATTTGAAGCGTGTGGTCAGTAAACTTCCGAATGACAAAATAAAGCCAAAATGAATTCTTGTTTTAATTTTAGAGAACGCAGTCTTTTTTCCAAGGCCAGACTTGGAAGCTGTGTGAGTCCTTGGATGCTCTGAATTGAGAAACTGTTTATCAGAAACTTATGATTTTGTTTTTATGGCTTTTCTTCTAAGCAAGAAAAGCTACTTCTTGAAAATGGGAAAGGGAGTTCTTGTAGCTGTGGGGTCAGTTGGTGCTTGCCCATTAAAGGGTGACAGATACGGGTTGTGGGCAAGTTGTGATGACCCAGCGTAGCTTTGCAGCCCCTCCTTCTGCTTGGTGGGATTCCTGAAGTACTTTGTCTTCAACCAGAACAGGAAAAGCAAAATGGCATTAGGATCTTAAAAGGACTCGTGTGCTGACTCTTGACTGACAACCCACCTGGAGGCACAAAGGGTACTATGGCAGAAAGGGGAACGCGATGCAGAAGTGTACGTACCAAGAGGAAGATGCTACTGAATAGTAACTGGCTAACCCAACCAGTGCCAGAAACCTGAATTTCAGTCCCTTGAATGCTGTTAGTTGTAATCTAACAACTTAGGTCTGAAACATCCTCAGGACGTAACTGATCTAGTTCCTGTGCAAATAATAGGCCTTATTATGGCAAATGACTACCTTGTTTCTGAGATTAATTGGACCTCATTTGATATTAAAATATCATGGAGAGATTATAGATCGTACAAGGCAAGGTCAATCTAGTTCATTCTGACTCTGATAGTGAGCAGTAGTGCATACTAGGGAAAGAAAGAAAGGCGCACAGGGCAAGTGCACTGGTATTTCTCTGAAACAAACTCCCAGCCTCCTGGCAGAGTCTCTACTGATAGAGCCTACCTACAGAAATATATAGATAGGGGGCTCTTTGGGCTAAAAATTCATTAGAACTGATCCTCTATCATAAAACCTCACTTGTGACAAATTAGCACTTTAAAAATGTCTGAAAATTTCTGACTGGTTCTAATAATGATTAATGAGGATTTCATGAGGCGAGATTAAAAGGGAGAAAGAAAAGGCTTGCTCCACATGCTGCCTGCTACCATAAAAGGCAGCAGAGTATTTAAAGAATGATATTCTCTTTCAAAGTAATGGTGTGTTGAATGTGGAACTCTGAAGGCAATATTAATTGAGGGTAGATGGGTTAAGGATATACAGGGGAAACCAGAGGATACTGTGATGGTTAGATGTAGGGTAAAGCATGAGAACAGCAGTGAGGACAGGACAGACAAGGCTGTAAGAGAGCAGAACTAGTAAAATGCCTGGGTCCTCCTGCAGCATTGAAGGTGTATGGAAAAGTTGAAAGCCCAGGTGGGGTGGGATCCCCAAGACGCTATATCCAGTCCCCTCCTGAAAGTCTGCTCTTCTTTTTGTCACCCCTTTGTCACTGCTCTTGACAAACAGGAGGAGGAGAGGGATTTGGCCAGACTAGGAAACCACATTAGGGATGAGGAGAGTAACTAAAGTCTAAAGGAGCACGAACGAAAGTGAAGGAAGAGAGTAACTGATCTGTTCAAGGGCCAAGTCCCAGAGGGAGGATCCCAAATTGCTTTTAAGAGAGGAGACTGGTTTGAAGAGAAAAGCTTTCTTGTAAGTGAGAAAGTAACACAGTTAGGAGGAAAATGTTATATGATGGATAAATAAAGTGCATAGAATTGCATCTGTTATGCATGGCTAGATGGTAAATGTCACTTTTCATTTAAATGGAAAGGAATTTTAGTTTATTTTTTTTTTTTAACCAAAGAAAAGCCAGTTTTAATGCAGGAGTCCTTGTGGTTATCAGAAATTATGTTTTCCTATGTCCATCATTATTTGCAAAACCGCTACTTGTATGATAAAAGTTAAAGTGCTTTTCTCTAGCACTTTCTTGTTTCAGAAGATTGCATTACCAAGCACTCATTTTTATGACATGGCTGGTATCTATCTGCAAAATCTAGGAAAAGCTGAGTTAAAGGGTGTACTATCTGAATTGAGAGTACAGTAAATCGCCTTAACTTACTTTTCCCCTTCAAAGTATGAATAGGTTAGAGGCAAACTTCTGAAACATAGGACTCAAAAAGGACAGGGAAGCTATATTAGTTTTTCCCAGAAGCAAATGTGGAAGAAATATGTACTTAACGTAAACATTTTTTTACACTGAAAAGCAGTCATTAAGGTTATACATCTGTTTCACTTATGTGTGTTTTTTATGTACTTGTAGACAGTTGAATTGCCTGACACCTGAAAACCAACTGGGGTTTCTCACTTCTATAACAATAGGTAACATACCTGTAGTTTGAAAACACAGTCCTGCTACGCTTGTTTGGTAGTGCAATTAAAGTGTGTGGTTAGATAGTAAGTACTCTTACTACTATGGCATGAATTAATCTCCTTTAAAAAATATGTTCAGCCTTCTGAGTGGCTTAATAAAGAGAGAGCCCTAGTAACTTAAAAAGAAAAATTAAAAAAATCTCAGGTTGGTGGTATTAAATTTGAGAAAAAAGTATGATTCTTAGTTTATGTACTTTTGTGTCTTTATATACAGGCTGGAATGCTTTAGAGTAAGTAAGCAATCCCTTGATGTGCCTCAAAGCTGTTAGCTGTTTTGTTTCTCCATGGTAACGGGAGTATAAGGCAGTGTGTTACTGAAGTAGGCAGACATGACATTGTTTAGGGATGGGATTACATGTGATGACTGCAGTTCTAGGGTGAGTCTGAACAAGGGCATTTTCTAACACGGAGGCACTGTGAATGTGTGCAGATGTGCTAGTCTAAAGCAAAGCTTGGGGATTCAAAACTGGCTTAAAAGGATCTATCAATCTGTAAAGTTTGCAGTGGTGGGAGGGATTATCAGACATCAGGTCAATGAAGCTGTTCCAGAAACATGGCTCAACATGTAAAGAGGCCTGTGCCAGATCAAGGCCTAAACACACAGCTCTGTCCAAGGTTCAGACATAATGTCAGCCATGGAGACTTAATGATATATTTTCTGTTTAATATTTTTTTACATTCAAAAAAAGCACATGGAGATTGGACAAGGAGATGACATCTGAATTAACACAGAGTTATCTGTAAGCTTCAGTCAGTAATCCTGCAATATTAACTAGGTGAACCCTGTTTACTTTTGTTCCCACCTTGGTGGAACAGTATGTATTGAGAGTATCTCAGCAGACCAGCTAAGATAGCTCTTTTGTGAAGAAACTGGCAAAGGTAATCGCAGAATGGTTTGGATTGGAAAGGACCTTAAAGATCATCCAGTTCTAACTCTCCTGCCATGTGCAGAGACAACTTCCACTAGACCAGGTTGCTCATACCCCCATCTAACCTGGCCTTGAACACTGCCAGGGATGGGGCAGCCACAGTTTCTCTGGGCAACCTGTTCCCGTGTCTCACCAGCCTTGCGGTAAAGAATTTCTTCCTAATGTCTAATCTAAATGCCCCCTCTTTCAGTTTAAAACGATTCTCCCTTGTCCTATCACTATCTGCCCTTGTAAAAAGTCCCCTTCTAGATCTGTTGTAGTTGCCTTTACGTATTGGAAGACTGTTATAAGGTCTCCCGAGTCTTCTCCAGACAATGATTTATACTGGTGCAGCTTGATCATGCACTGACCTCTCCCTGGCACTGATGCACTCTTATCCTTTCTTTTCCCTATTGAGATGACTCTGACCTACTAGACTGAGATAAAATCTACTAGCTTGCATTTATAGTAAGGGAAAGGTTCTGGCAACCTTTTTCTCATCTGTACATATTACATGAGGGATCACTCCCTGTCTCAGTTCCAACAAGCTGTTGTGTAGCCATGCGTTGAGCTAACCTTGCCAACTGAGTCATGCTTCCTTCAAACGCATCCAGCTTCACTGAGGACAGAGCAGTGTCTCTATGTGTATGTGTGTGCTTGAAAGAGCCTTTTCTGTGTGCAGGTAATACAGGACGACTTCCTTGTCTTTCCTCCTTTCCTGTCAGTGCAGGTAAACGTCATTTGTTCTGGTTCAGAAGGCCACGCACCCTGTACCAACACAATGCAACTGTACGCCAACCACACCTTCACTTCTGTGGCACTTCATACTGGGCATCTAGTTGTTTGGCTTGCTTTCCTTTTTCTGCAAGTGAAAATTCTGCAAGTGAAGCCTCTCAGGCTTCCTAAGGAAGCAGATTTGTAGATTAGTTTTGCTTTTTATGTTCAAGTGAAACTCAATCTGCTGTTTGTTCCCAAACAACTTTTGATCAAAATGGAAAAAAAAAAAAAATCACCCACTGTATGACTTAGTGGCTGAGGACAGTCCTGAGCTGATGCTGTGCAGAGGCAAAAAGAGCAGCTTTGGTTAGCTCACTCTGTGCTGAGCTCCAGACTAGTGTTTCATGTCTGGTGGAGAGTTAAATGCACTTGAAAAGCCTTTGTTAGCCCTGTGGCTTTGTTAGCCCTGTCCTGGTCTAGCTAAAGATCAGGTCTATGCATGCCTCCTCGCACTGCAGCCGTAAAGGAATGGGTATATAGCTCTACTTTTGTTCTTACGTAACTGCGTTAACAAGGTTGTACCAGGGCAACTGTGAGGACTAAGCCCGTGGCGGCCACCCGGGAGCCAGGGGATAGGAGGGAAGTGAAGGCGCTGCCCTGCCCGCAAGGCTGCGGCCTGCCAACAGGCCGTAAGGCTGTTCAGTGGGGCTGAGCCCTTGTTCCGAGTTTAATTCACGCCAGAAGGGCAGCCGGAGGCCTGCCGGGGCGGCACGATGGCTGATTTCCAGTCCCGAGCGGACCGTTTTGCCGAAGCTGTATGCCGGAGACGGGACAAACGGCGGTGCGTGCCGCCGCGCTTCCCGCTGCCGCCCGCCCAACATGGCGCACGTACAGCCGCCGGCAAGGAGCGCAGGGTTCCGGCGGGGAGAACGGCTCTGTGCCCTCGGCCTGGGCCCGGCTGAGCTGCCGCCGCGGGTACCCCGCGCACGAAGGCGGCGAGGGCGGCGAGTCCAACGCGCGGAGTCGCTGCGCCCGGACAGGTATTTACGGTACGCGGCGCGCGCAGGCGGCCGTTACGGTACCGGGGGGGAGGGGGGAAGGGGGAGAAAGGAGGGACTACGTGCGCGGGGGCGGGGCGGGCAGTGCTGCGTGCTCGGCCCCGCGAGGCGCGTCTCCCTCGCGAGCTCGGTGAAAGGATTTGGCGCCAGGCGGGTCCGCTCTGCAGCTGCCGCAGCCGCACAAACCAGCCGCGCCACACACCCACCGCCTCCCGCCGGGACCGCGACCCACAGCCGCCGCCGCCAGACCCACCCCGCCGCCAGCCCGCCCGCCCGCGCGCCGCCCGCCCGGGGATCGAGCCGCCGCCGCCGCCATGAGCTGCTCGCCCGTGAACGTGAAGAAGCTGAAGGTGTCGGAGCTGAAGGAGGAGCTGAAAAAGCGGCGCCTCTCCGACAAGGGCCTCAAGGCCGAGCTCATGGAGCGGCTCCAGGCCGCGCTAGACCAGGAGGAGGCCGGCGGGGGAGGCCCCGCCAGCGGCGCAGTTGAGCCTGGCAACGGCAGCATGGAGGAGGAGGCGGCCGAGAGCGGCGGGGGCGCTTCGCAGCTCCACCAAGGGGGAGGCCCCGACCAGGCCGCGGCCTCCATCGGGGAGGACGACGACGAGGAAGGGCTGGAGGCCGCCGATGGCGACGCCATGGAGCTGGGCGAGGAGAACGGCGAGCGGGCGGGGGCCGGGGGCGGCCCCATGGAAGAGGAGGCGGGCGGCGAGGAGGAGGAAGAGGAGGAGGATGAGGATGAGAACGGAGACGACCAGGGTTTCCAAGAGGGAGAGGACGAGCTCGCAGACGAGGAGGACGCGGCCGCGGCCGGGGACGCCAACGGGCACGGGGAGCAGCAGCCGCCGCAGTCTCAACCCCAGCAGCAGCCCCCGCCGCTCCTCCAGCCGCGCGGCGCCGCCAAGGAAGCCCCCAGCAAGAGTGCTGGCGGCGCCTCGGGGCCCCCGTCGGCGGCGGCCTCGGGCCCGGCGGGCCCCGCCAAGCAGCAGCAGCAGCAGCAGAAGAAGGCGGAAGGCGGCGGTGGCCGCCCCGGGGCTCAGGCCGCCGGGGGTGAGTGTGCGCGGCGGGAATGTGGGGGGGGGGGTGTAAGGAGGCCGTTAATCCCCCTCCCCCTCGGGAAACCCCGTCGCGGGGAGGGTGGGGGGGGCAACGGGCTGGCGGTTTCCGGGGCACGCGCGGGAGGGCGTTCGCGGCCGGCGCATCCACTGCCTGCCTTTCCCCCCCCTCTGCTTAGCACCGCGTGCTTCCCCACGGGCGCGGCGCGGGGGGGGTGTGGGTCCCGTGAGGGGCTGTTGCGCGGGGCTGGCGGGGGAGGGGCCGAGGGCGGGGGGGAAGGGGCCGCGGCCGCCGCGCCGGGCCGCGGAGCGGGTGGTGTGGGAGGCGGAGGGGCCGCTGGGGCGCGCTGTGTTGTGCTGAGGAGCGCTCTGTGGCGTTACGTCACTTCCGGGTTGGGCCCTGCTCGGGATGGCGCTGGGAAGGCCTGGTACAATGGAGGCGGGAGGAGGAGGAATCCCTTCCCCGCGGGCAGCCGAGCGGCCCCGCGCCGGGCCTGCCGAGAGGAGGCGCAGTCGTGCGGGCCGCTTCGTGTCCTTGCGGGCGGCCCGGAATGTCCTGCTCTCGGGGAAGGGGGGAGGGAGCTGGGAGGTGCCGGCCTGGCGTCGCGGGAGGGCTTTTTTTTTTTTTTGTCTGATTTTTGTTCTGTTTTTTGAACTTCGTTGCTTGGGAGCGGTCTGTGTGGGTCTTAACATCGAACGCTGCACCGGCGGTGCATGGTGTGCTGGCCACTTGAGATGATTTAGCAGACAAGTTTTTTGGGTTCTCTGAGAAAATTCGAGATGCGGGTTTTTATCTCAATACAAAGCAGAATCCTCTGTAGGGTAGCATTGTTTTTTTTCGTGCTGTAGATTCTTCAGTTTCCAAAGTTGGAACCATCATGTAGCATTTTATTTCAGATTATGAAGAATGACTTTGTGTAATTAAATCCTTAATTTTGTTGCAGGCGATGCTAAAGCAGAACAAAAACCTGGTGAGAAAAAGAGAGGAGTGAAGAGACCACGTGAAGACCATGGCCGTGGATATTTTGAGTACATTGAAGAAAATAAGTACAGCAGGTAAATAAACGTGATGCTGGGCAGCATTTTGTGAATGAGGAGAAGAAAAGAACAGAAATGCTTGTTTTAATAGTGTGAAAATGGGTGTAGCTTAATTATACTTTGGTTGGTGGTTTTTCTTTTGTTCAGGGCTAAGTCGCCTCAACCACCTGTTGAAGAAGAAGATGAACATTTTGATGACACAGTGGTTTGTCTTGACACTTGTGAGTAAACACAGTTTCCTTTATGCTGTAAAAGTGCAATGTTATGCTTTTAATGTGGAAACAACACTTTCTGAAATGTGAAGTGAATACATCTGTTGACTTCCATTACCAAATAACTAAAAAAGAAATGGTGTTTCCAACCATTTTCAGTATAGAGGGATACATACGTTTTTAGCAGGAATAAGATTTGTGTTTCCGTTAAGTCTGTGTCCGTTAACCAAAACACTAGTATGGAAACCAAGGTGGCCAAATGCAGAGTGAGCATAGAACACCCTAAAACCAGCTTGGGAAACTAATTATATAGCAGATGAGCTTTTAACTTCAGAAAGTTTTGAGAGTCAGTAGTATAGGTGACTACAGCAGTACAGTTTGTGAAGTGAGCTTCCTGCATATCTTGCTGAGGCTCATGTCTCATGAGGTTCCTGTCTCCTGATAAATTTAACAAAATCAGGTAAGGCCTCCTGAAAAATGACCCATTTGTGCAACCTGGGAATTTAGGGGTGGGAGGGGGTGTGATCTGTGCAAATTGAGTGTCAGAGAATTGGTCAGGAGGGCATCAAAGTGGACAAGCACCTACAAACTGTGGCTTTTGAGGCAGATTATAAATGTTAGTATTATTGTGATGCACCATGACTGGGGCAGAGTTGACATGTTCTCAAGGGTAAGTATAAGGACTTGGTGCAGTATTAGAAAACTTAAGTGATGCTTGAACTTATTCGATTCTTCAAACACCATGGAAGGATATCTTAAATTTTGGTGTTTACTGATACATTTGTTAGTGGCTTCAGGCGGATTTTTTCTTGTGAGAAATGTTCTGAAATGGAAGGAGGTATTAATTTCAGTCACATGAATTGCTGGATATACCATCCTTGACATTTTGGTAACTAAATCTCAGGTTTGTAGCTGCTAACCTGGTGGGTAGTCACCTTTGTGGAAGCTTCTGATTTTCCCAGTAACTGAGTAGTTCCTACTTTTTGTTATTTTTAGTTTCAAGTGTCAACAGGCTACTCAGATATCAGAATCAAACAGCTTTAAGACTGAATTATGTAACAATTTGGTGCTCTCTTTTATGGACCATAGTGATCCAGACATAAAAAAGGTTTAGTGCTCTTAAGGGCTGTGTCTTATAAGGAAGCTAAACTTCAAGTTCTGTTCTCACTTGTCCTAAAAGCAACCGATACAGGTGGGTTTATTCTGTATGATTTTACTGGTTTTCCTGCAATAAATAAAGTCAGAAGTACTAATGAAAGAACACTGGAATCACTATTACTGTAGTCGCAACTGGGGCTAGCTGTATGCAAACACAAGATTCTCGTGGATGAGTTACCAGTAATACAGGGAAGCCTGTATTTCAGGGTGCTAGGGTGGCATGCAGGTTTTATACCAGGGCAGAACAACTCACTGCTTGCTCATAACTGTCAAATAGGTTTCCTTACTCTGGGGAGTTAAAAATGCTGTGTCCTGCACCTTGTGTTACCATTTTGCATTGTCTTTTTGAAGATAGCTAAAAGATAAATTTCAAAATTCAGTGTGCAGCCTGAAGATGTCTGTAAAAGGTTCCACTTAAGTTCTTAGGGCAATAGGTGAATTTGTAGTGCAGATGGTGCTTCTTAGGTGAAGTAGGTTCTGTTGCCACATTCTGCATGCTTACCCTACCTGCACTTGACTTTAATTGGCTTAATCTAATTGGACTTGCTGATTGACTATGTAAACGAAGACAGTACTGGTTTCAGTATTTAAACAGAAATACTTGTGTTCCTATTTACCTCTCAGCCACCCTTAGGTTTGGGCATGAGGGGTACGCAGATTTAAAAAAAAAGGTATTTAGCAAATGCAGAGCATGATGCAGGTTCCTTTGCTCTGTATTGATGGAAATAGGTAACGGACAAAAAAGGTTCAAATAGATGAGGTGAAAGCCAGGTTTCCAAGCAGATAATAAAAATAGAGGAAATTTGATGACAGAAGCTTGAAAGTTATTCTTGTTGGCTAGCTTTTTGTAAGATTTTGGCTGACCTTCAGCCTGCAGCTCAGTCTAGGCATGTGTTCAGTTGGTTTCCTGAAAGATGCTGAGCAGTTGCTGGCAGTTTGTCTTGAAAATCACCTTTAGTGCATAAAGTTGGACAACTGTACTTTATTTTGTATGAGAGTAAACAATGATTTTTATGTTAACAGATAACTGTGACCTGCATTTTAAAATCTCAAGAGACCGCTTTAGTGCGTCTTCTCTGACCATGGAAAGCTTTGCTTTCCTTTGGGCTGGAGGGAGAGCCTCCTATGGAGTTTCTAAAGGCAAAGTCTGCTTTGAGATGAAGGTGAGTTAAACTGGTGTTATAAAACATTTTTTGTTTAAAACATAAATTGCTTCATGTGTGCTTAGATACGTTTTTGTTTATTCTTTCAAGTTTTTTGGACTCGGCTGAAACTAATTCAGGTGAACAGGATTTTCAGAAGGCCTTCTCTTAAGAGCTTATAAAATGGTTCCTGATAAAAGATGGCTCAATTTGGAAAACCTCTACTTCTAAGAACTGCCATTTAACAAAAAAAAAAAAGGCAGCTTGCAAGAATGTGTTAACTCATTTTTGAAGCAAGAATTTCATGCATCAACACTTGCAGAGTTTTGGTACTCACTAGTCAGAAGTTTGTGCTTTCTGAAGATTACAGAATGCTTGGCTCTTTTTTTTTTTTTTTCCCTCAGGGATCTAAATTATCCCAGCAGTTCTTTTTTCCTGTTCCTACTTAGCCTCTGAGTTTGACCTGCTCTAAGCAGATATGTGGGGCTAGATGACCTCCAGAGGTCCTTTTCAACCTCAGTAATTCTGACTTGTGTATGCTATGAATGTGAGTATTTAGCAGGTCCTTGTGTTTTGAATGCAAGAGTTCACCTAAAGGGTAGGAATGAAAAAGAGCAGTCAGCCTTGTGAGAAAAGATTTCTCCAACTTGTTGACAAAAGAGTAACAGGAGGCACAAAGCTTGTTAAGTAAAAAAAAAAAATTGCTGTTAAAGGCTTCTTTGCATTTGATGTGCCTGTGTATATAAATACTCTCTCTTTAGTACTTTCAAATTTAACTACTACCAGGAGGAGTGGGTAGTGATCCATTCTCCATGTTCTTGCATCAAGTGATTCCTGTGTCTCTTGGTACCTATAACTCAGGACAATGAAATTAAATTGATGCTGGTATTTACTGCCCTGTTCACTTTCAAATCAGTTTCACTTGGGTGTCCCCTGGCTCACACAGTTCTGGAAGCTGGTAGGATGCCTATTAGTTACTTTAGTTTGGTGAAGTTTGTGAAGGCAGTTGGAGAATAGCTGGTTGCCTACAGATTCCAGTGCTTTTAGATAGGGTTCTTTTGAATCTGGTTATGTTTGGAAGCTGGCAAATCACCCAGGAAGTCATCTTACTGTGGCAAGGGACACAAGAGTGTAATAGTTTCCCCAGTCTATATGCAGCAGTATTTTTAATCCATTACCACATTTTATTGGCAAAGTAATTTATTGTTAATCCCAACTTCATGGTGATTATTTAAAATGAAACAAAAAAAAAAACAAGCCAAAAAAACCCCCCAAAACCACTATATATTGTTTGTGATTTTAATACCATATCAAAAGGATCAAGGCTTTTGGCCAGTGAGATGGACTGCTATGACTAAGTGCTTGGAAGGTACATGGTATCTTGCATCTTCATTAGTCAGTCAGGAGATGTAACTATTTAGTCACTGGCTTGTGGTTTCACATATTTATTTACTGAAGCTTGTTTTGTTTTTGCAGAAGGTGATTACTCGGACTTAGCAACGATTTAACCAAAGTGTAAAGGTTACAAATGTTACCTTTGTGTTTCCATCTCAGTAGTGTCTAATAAATATTACATACCTTTTAATGAATAATTTAAAAATAGGTTACAGAAAAGATTCCTGTTAAACACCTGTATACAAAAGACATTGACATACATGAAGTGAGAGTTGGCTGGTCGCTGAATGCAAGTGGAATGTTGCTTGGTAAGGCTTAAACATTTGACTCTTCTTCTATTGTTTGTTGTGTATGTGGTTTAAGTTTTATGTATGAAGTTTTAAGTAATTTTTTCTTCAAGGGATGGGGAAAGCTTAGTGATTGTAGCCCATGTGTTCTGAAAAATGGTCTTAACTTGGATCATTCACTGGACATGGTGTGGGAAAGCTTATTACTGGGACCAGATAAAGTCGTTAAGTATTCAGGTCTGAAAAGGCATTGAAGATCTGAGAGTTAATTCTTTCAGTGGTCAAGTATGGGTTGTTGAAAATGTTCCTAAAGACCTGACAGTATTAAGGATTTGTCTTTTCTATGTAGTGCCATAAAAAGGAAGAGGGGGTCTTTCCCACTTAATTTATTTTTCTTTTAAGGGTGGGACATAGTGTAAGATTTAACCAGTGAATTAAAATTCCTGGATAACCACAGTATGGTGCTTTTGACCTGGATGGGAGAATCCTTATTTCTGAAAGTAGCTAGGAAGAAAGATTAGATCTGTGGGAACAGATCATAAATGATATTTATAGATAATATCTGCCGCTGAGAAATGTCTTTTTAAGAAATGTATGTTAATTGGTATGTTCTGACAGCAGCAGCAGCTTTCTTGTTAAGTTTCATCTGAGTCCTTGTGTTTGACACTTCTGTAAGCTTGTTCCTTGCAGCTTCATCCTCAGCTGTCGCATAGGCTGAAGGTCTGCTAAACTCCCTTTAAAATGGGAGGGGTAAGTGCTGCTGGAAACTAAAGTCAGAAAGCCTGACTAACTACGGTACAGGTATACCAGTGCATAATCAGGTCTTCAGAGTTTAAAAATACTTGCTCATGACTTTATCTGGCACTTCAGCTTTGTGTCAGCATGAATCTGGAGCTAGCAGCATTAAGGCTTTTAAAACTGGGATGGGGAAACACTGCTGTTCTGTTTTAAGTGAGAGTATTCTTGAATATAAGAACAAGCTGTAGCTGATTTGGGGGTCATAGCTTGTTGTGACATTAATCAAAATATTCTGAACAGCAGCTTACTTTGAAGTAGCTGTAAAATGATTGTATTTCTAAATGGTTAGGTGAAAATGCCTTTTTTTAATAAGTTTAAATTATATTTCTTCAGGTGAAGAAGAATTTTCTTATGGGTATTCTCTAAAAGGAATAAAGACATGCAATTGTGAGACTGAAGACTTTGGTGAGAAGTTTGATGAAAATGATGTGATTGGGTGTTTTGCTGTAAGTTTTCCCTTATATTTTCTTCTAGTGAAAAACATCCTTGAATAGACTACTTTGTGAGAGGCAGTAAACCAAATACAGAAAAATTTTGAGCAAGACAAATTTAACATAGGGAGGAGGTAGAAATAGCAGGTATTGCCAACAGTGACTGCTGTCAATGTGTTACGATTGCATATTCACAGACAGGTGTGAATGTGAGGTGGTGGTGGTGAACACAACACTACAGATTTTAAACGAGACTGTTGTTGATAGCAATTCGTCCTAACAGGAAAAAAATTAAGTAGTTCCTTTATGATATGTTAGTGTTACAGAGGTTGAGTTAGAATAGCCAATGTAATGAAATGACAAATACGACTTTATAGAGCAAGGTGAGTAATTTTACCCAAACTAATGCTTTGTCTGAAAACCAGAATTTTGATGGTGATGAAGTGGAACTCTCATATTCCAAGAATGGACAAGAGCTTGGTGTTGCATTCAAAATAAGCAAGGAAGTTCTTGATGGGCGGCCACTCTTCCCACATGTTCTCTGCCATAACTGTGCAGTTGAGTTCAACTTTGGCCAGAAGGAGGAACCTTACTTTCCTGTACCAGAAGAGTACACCTTCATCCAGAAGGTCCCCTTGGAGGATAGGGTCCGAGGACCAAAGGGACCTGAGCAAAAGAAAGACTGTGAGGTAGGTTTCTTGTTGATAGTATGAGTTGTGAAGATAGCACAACACTGACCTTTTTGTCTGGGAGCTTTAGTGCTTGGTATCCCCTGACTCCTCACCCTTCCAGTATCCCTGTTCCACCACCCTGTTTCCCTTAGGCTTGTTAGTCTAAGTTGCATATTAAAGAAGACCTTTGAACTAGTATCTCAAGTATAGAACTTGTCATCATAGGTGGTGATGATGATTGGCTTGCCTGGAGCTGGCAAGACTACATGGGTTACCAAACATGCAGCAGCAAATCCTGGGAAATACAACATTCTTGGGACAAACACTATTATGGACAAAATGATGGTAAGTGGTGATGTTTTAGTTGTTGGTATGTTAAAGGCTTGCTGTGAATCCAGGGTCTTTGGGGTTATTTTGTATCAAAGAAGTCTTAGGAACTAGCTACTGGTTAGCTAGTGACTGTCAAAGATGTTCTTTTATCGCACTGAGCTGTGAGGTCATACATGGCACAGCAGGATTCTGAAGCATTCCTGGTGCTATGCAAGTCAATTGTTGCTGGCTGTTCAAGTATTTCTTTTTAAAGCTAAATGTTCCGAGGACAGTGATACGATTTGGTAATGTTTATGAGCATACCTTGGATTTAGCTGTATTGATTGACCTAGAGTCATTTATAAAGCTCTGTGTCTTACAGAGACTTTGGGAATTCCGGTTACAAGTTTGTAGCTGTGGCTTTGGATTGAACAGTCGTTGAATCCGTGTAGAAAGCATTTAGCAAAGAAAAATGTCATCCACGTGTCTCAGGGCTACATTAATTAACTCTGGGCAATCTCTCTGCAGGTGGCAGGTTTTAAGCGGCAGATGGCAGACACTGGAAAACTTAACACACTGTTGCAGAGAGCTCCACAGTGTCTTGGAAAGTTCATTGAGATTGCAGCTCGTAAGAAGCGGAATTTCATTTTGGATCAGGTAGAAGCTTCAGTGAAAAATGGTTAAGGAAATCTTGTTATAGTCTGTAGTGCAGTAATTGAATGGGATTAAAGTTACATTGTTAATAGCTGTTGTTTCACTTAGTGACTTACTACTCATTCAGGGGACACAAAGTTGAGACGCTGTTTACAAATGCGTGTCTGAACTTCTATGGATTTATGGGATGTGGGAGGAATAGTGTTTTAACACGTGGATATGAGCTCGTAACTTTGCATTATGCAGCATCTTTATGTCCAGTTATTTGTAAACTTCATTGCAAGCTCTTGTAGAGATGAAGTCTATACACCATAAGTTGACTTCCTTAACTCTTACAATGACAGCTACGTGTAGTAAGTTACTGCATTTTTTTCAGACAAATGTGTCTGCAGCTGCGCAGAGGAGAAAAATGTGCCTGTTTGCAGGCTTCCAGCGCAAAGCAGTTGTTGTTTGCCCAAAAGATGAAGACTACAAGCAAAGAACACAAAAGAAGGCAGAGGTGGAGGGAAAAGATCTTCCAGAGCATGCAGTTCTCAAAATGAAAGGCATGGAACATAATCCTATACTGTGTTTTAGGATGCTGAGTATCTGTTTAAAGGATTAAGTAAACGTGAAGTCTAAAAAATCACTTTATCTTAAACAGTTGTACTTAATCAAAACTGGAAGACTACTGTAACTTGTAGGACAACACTATATTGTGTTCCCTCTGCTGCAGTCCTTAACACTACTCAGTTATGCTGATATGCTTCATGCAGATGCACAAAGCTGTCTTGGCATAAAGTGCCCTATATAAGTGACATATTTGGCAGAAACTGGTACTCTGAGTGGAGGCTTATAAAAGAAAAAAAAGATAATAGGCAGAATGTTCTCAAGGTTTGGCACAGTACTGGCAACTCCATGAAGACCTGTTTATTTCTTTTGTCACTGTTACCCTTCTTAAATGCTCAAATTCTGTAATGTCCCTATGCTGAAGGAATGGGGGGGGAGGGAGGAAGAATGAGAGAAAGGTGATTAAATTGCAGCTTTGACTGTACCTGAATGTAGATGCTGAATACTCAGTGTTTTTGCAATTATAGGGAACTTCACACTGCCAGAGGTAGCAGAATGTTTTGATGAAATAATCTATGTAGAGTTGCAAAAAGAAGAAGCTCAGAAGCTTTTGGAACAATACAAAGAAGAGAGTAAGAAGTCTCTTCCACCAGAAAAGAAACAGAACACTGGTTCAAAGAAGAACAAGAAAAGCAATAAAAATCAGTTTAATAGGGGTCAGAGAGGACGTGGAGGATTCAACATGCGGGGCAACTTCAGAGGAGGAGGTGAGCTTAGAAACAAGCCTATAAAGCTTGGAGGCTGCTCCTGGGGGATGGCGGAGTACTTCATTGCAGTTGTTACGTGGTGGAAACCTCGGTTTTGACGTCAGTAAGTTCAGTGTATTAGCGCAAAGTTAATTTTCCAGCTTCAAAAGTGAAGGATCGTGGATTATGCTGTTTGTGTAGTTTGAAGCCCAGCTTTGAGTTTTTATGTTAGTTTGGTGTTGGTTTTATCTCAGGCTGTATGGGGGGTTAGTACATGGTTAAATTGCCATTTACGACTTAAATCTTTGCACTGAAGTTTTTGCACTGAATTTGGATGTCTTATTTCTATACCATTGTTATTTTGAACAGTAAACTTAATGTTAGAAATATTTCAGGCCTAACAATCACGTGATTGAAGCAACTTTCTCCCTGCAGTCCCTGGCAATCGTGGTGGATACAATAGGAGGGGAGGCAACATGCCTCAGCGAGGTGGTGGAGGTGGTGGCGGTGGCGGTGGCAGCAGCGGTGCAATTGGCTACCCGTATCCTCGTGGCCCTGTCTTTCCAAGCAGAGGTGGCTACTCAAACAGAGGAAACTATAACAGAGGTGGAATGCCCAACAGGGGAAACTACAACCAGGTGATGCTTTTGGGGGATTTCAATGTGCCCAGAGCTCTCAATGTTGCGCAAGAAGCTCTGATGCTGAAGTGGGGGGTTCCATGTTGAAACTGTACCTCTCTCCTGTTAAAAGATAAAGGCTTTTAGGGCATGTGTGAAGGCTTGTGTTTGATTCGGTCCCCCACACCCTGATAGTAGTAACTGTTGTTTGTCCTTCGAGTCAAGGTGTATCTTTACCAAGCACCTAGGGAACTTTCTGGAAATAGCTCTGGAGAGAGTGTTTGGGTTTTGTGTCTGGTATCAACCACGACTAGTAAAGACATGCTAACTGAGGTCTTAACTGATGTGGTATCAGTGGAATTATTTGAAAACATAATTTGGGTTGCTGCAGAGCCAGCAGATGGAGCCCAAGGTAGTAAACAGGGCTCAGGTTTGTCTAATTGTGACAAACAGGGGAAATGCAGTATTTTATCTACTAGTATCAATGTCCCCTTCTTGCTCTGTAACTTGCATTTGAAGTTTTGTGGGCTAACTTTTCTGTTTTCAGTTGTATGAACCGTATCCTTTTGTCTGCTCAGATAACACATCCTTGGAGCAACTACAGCATTTCCTAACTAAAAATAGGCAAGCTGTTGTATTTTTAGTTGTCCTGGTGCAGTTTAGCAGCTGAAAATAGGGTGAGTCAGAACTGGATTAGCTATAGCTTTCCAGACCACTGGCAGTGAGTTTGAGCTGGCTTATTAGTTCTGAGGTTCTTTCCCCACGTTTAAGGAGCAGCTACTTGGAGGGTGAGGTAGTGTTTTTCAGTGACTTTTTACTTTGCCTTATTTAAACTTAGGCCTGAGACTTCATATTTGAAAGATTGATTCTATATGGTATGGGGTGTTCTGGTGGTAATAGAAAAACTGGTATTCGTACACTTAATGAAATACCAGTTGTAGATTAAGTAGTTAAAAACTGTTGTCCTCTTACAGAACTTCAGAGGAAGGGGAAATAATCGTGGCTACAAAAACCAATCTCAGGGCTACAACCAGTGGCAGCAGGGTGTAAGTAGTCATAACTTTATCTTTCCACTGATTGTTAACTTGAATGTTTCAAAGTGCTATCTGAAATAATTAGATGTGTAATCAAAACTGGATAGCAAAATCTTCTAATGCTAGGTAATATTGCTATAAATAGGTTTCTGTGCAAAACTTGGTCTGGTTTGATGGTCTTGATACCTCAAATACCAGCTGTGGCTTATCGGTCTTCATGGTATGTGTTTGGCTTCACATTACTACAGTGAATTGAACTCTTAACTGCCTTCAGTTGTTCGGGAACTTGCTGCTATTTGAGAGCACTTTAATCTGCTTGAGTTCCAGGAGAATCTAAACACCTTTTGTTTTTCTGTAAGAAATGTAATGTTTATGTGATTCCAGGTTAAAATTAACCATTTATCCCTTTATTGCAGCAATTCTGGGGTCAGAAGCCATGGAGTCAGCATTATCACCAAGGATATTATTGAATACCCAAATAAATGAACTGATACATATTTCTCCAAAACCTTCACAAGAAGTCGACTGTTTTCTTTAGTAGGCTAACTTTTTAAACATTCCACAAGAGGAAGTGCCTGCGGGTTCCTTTTTTAGAAGCTTTGTGGGTTGATTTTTTTCTTTTCTTTTTTTTGTACATTTTTAATTGCAGTTTTAAAGTGATTCGTAAGAGAACCTCAGCATTGTGCACGATAAGAGAATGTGTCAGTATTTCAGGGTTCTACATTTTATCTGTAAAATGTGACTTTTTTTTTACCACAACAAAAGTAAAACGTTGCTTTGTACCTGGTGTCTTTTTATTAAAGAATTTTCTCCTTTTTCCCCATCCCCCAATTTCTAAGAAACAGTCGTGAGTCATGTCACAAACGATAGAAATGTTAGCAACCAGATTGGCACGGAGGCTTCTCGCTAGCCCTCCGCAAGACCATGAGGTTATGTAAAGCTCCGAATTACACTCCACCATCTCTACAAAGCTACTGGGTGGGGAGGGGTGGAGCGGGAGGTCAAAGTTTCTGGCAATAACTAGGACTTTTTTGTAACACTTAGAACTCTGTGAGGTATTGGGGGCAAAGAGGAAACCCGGGGCAAAGTAGTGAAGGTGGAGTGTATGTAGAAGCTCTTAAAGTTGTAAAACCTGGTTGCATTATTTGTGGAGGCTCAAACTTGTGAAGGTACAACACCATAATTTCTTTTCCATTTGTTCTGCATTTTGATTCTGAAAAGAAGCTGGCTTTGCCCATTTCTTATTAAACAAAACTTGTTGTAAATCCAGTTGTCTAATGGGATCTATATGAAGTTAGCTGTGTGTCTGTATAACTCTTTCCCCACAAAATACTGTATACCTAGTGTGCTTGTAGTAGTTACTCCACCATTTTGTAAGCTAATGAAACTGTGAGTCACCCATTTTCTATCTAATTTTTAATCATGTCAATTCTCAAATGGGTGTATCTCCTTAGCCTGCTGATCCTTTTCTCTTTAAAGAAAGTGGGTGGAGAAATTTAACTCTAGACGTTTGTTTGCAATAAAATAAATTCATTTTACTCTTGTTTTGGGATTGTCGCCATCAAGGTCTAAAATCCCTTTAAGGCTATAAAGAGGAAGAGAATGTACAAAAACGATTATGTTGGACAGTTTTGAACTCATTACTGTGTACATGCTGAAATACTTGTGTTTCTTTAAAAATCTAAATGGTGGTTGCTCTGTTAGAGACCTATCACATGTATAATCTCACAGTTTAACATGGCTATATGTATAGGGCAAAAGTCTTTTGAGTTGCGCTTGCATCATGTAAATCCATTTAACCTATTTATTGTAAAATAGACTGTAGGGAAGGAGCAGGGGGAAGAATGGGACAGGGGGGCAGGACAGGAGGGGTGTCCTGGGGAAGGAATCCTGGAATTTAACAAGAGAGCTTCCATTTGGTTTAAACGCTATTTTGTTGAGATTTCTGCTTTTGTAAACTTGCAGTGGCAATGCTGGCTGCAGCTTTGTTGCATTCTAATGCTGTAAGGTGGGGAGAGGCATATCCGTCCCGGGTCGGACTCTGGGTGTATGTGTGAACACGTGTCGCTGCCAGCACCTGGGGTTTGCCTTGCAGAGGCTGACCCGGCAGCAGCCTGTTCCCAGAGCCGGTGTAGCCTGCTTGAAACCTTTCTCAAATGTTAGTCTGTTCCTAGTAGTCTTCAGAAGTAAAGATGCACTTGTGTTGCTCTTCTAGCTTTTATAGCAGATGGCATTTGCATATTGACATTAAACAGTAACAGCACCACCTCCTTGTTAATACTGCTTTAAATCATCCCTTTACTTCGAGAACAATGTAAAGTGTCTTTAAAGAAACGCTATTTATGACCTAGAAATGTTGGGAATTTAAACCCAAACCTGTTTTGCTGAAATGGAATTTTCTTTAGACTTGCAAAAGAAGTTTAGTGTAATTAAAAGTCCATCTCCCTTCTACCCTCACAAGAACTAACACTTTGTATGGAGTGCTGATCCTTTGCTTATTTTGGTACTCTATAAAATTATATAGTCTTAAGCTGAAATATAAGAGCATACACTTGCTATGTGGTGGTAAAGCTTTTATTTTAATTCAAAAGTCTGGGATGTTTTGTTTTCAATTCTTTAATGTATGGTGTGTAAAAGAAAAAAGCCACACATGAGAGGAAGCACTTACGCTTGGGAGAGGAGTATGTTTGTACTAAGATACTCCTGAATGAAAGAGGTGGGTTTGATAAGCTCAGCACTATGTGCTAACTGTATGAATCTAAAAATCTGCCCACCCTTCATGTGGTGGAGCAGAGGCCAGCCCTTGCATGAGGCTGGATCTTTGCCTGGGAGGGAGCCCCCCCTCAGTGTGTCCTCCTGTCATTCCTAGGGAAGGGATTTATTGTGATGTGTGTGTGGATGACTTGGACAGAAAAGCCATTACCTAGAAGAAACACTTGTCTATATTTGCAGTTTGTGACTAAAGAGGTGATAGCAAACTTAGCTGATGGCTGCAACAAGGTGAGGAGTGCACAGCTGTACATTACCAACAGGAGAGGGCTGAGCTGCGTATCGGGTAACTTCTGGCAGCTTATGAGGAGTTCCTGACATGAGGAAAAGTGCCCGTATTGCCGGCAGGGGTTCGGTGGGCACTCGTGATGTACAACATGGGGTTTGGGTTTGCGTTTAGTGGGGCTTTTTTCTTGTGCAGTACAAACTGGGTTTTCTTTCTTCTACTGAAGGTTTAAGTGAGTCTGCATTCTTTTTAGAGATCCTGCCCAATTTCTCTGATGATGGAATGAATAAAACCCCAACCCCTGCTCTAGCCATGCCATGTGCCATCAGTGCCAATTGCACAGAAAAAAATTGTGGTGCCAGCCACTAGTTTGAGTTTTTAAGCCCTTACAATGCTCTTGAGCAGTGTTTTTAATAGAAATAGGTAATCATATCATCTTAGGATTTGGAGGTTTCCTTGTTCATGGCCTTTTGGAAAACTAGGTCAGTGCTTCCTAAAAGTCCAACTGCAAGCTAAGCCACAACAAATCCAGCTGCGTTACAGAGACGGAAGGTACTTCAGTGCTTCTGCAGATGTTCAACTGCCGGGGGTTGGACTCTCCCAAGCAAAGAAGTGTGCATGTCCTGTAGTTATGAGCTAGTAAGGTGGGAGTAAGTACAGCTGGAGCCGTCTCAGCCAGAAGCGCTGCGGAGGATGGGGAGAGCTCCAGGATGTCAGAAAAAGCTGCTGAGAGGCAAGCAGAAATTGAGTGCAGCAGCTTTGTAACTGGTGTTAATGAATGGGCTGTGGTGCAGGTAGAGCAGCCCCTCAGCCCCAACGCAGCCGCCCTGCATAGGTTGAGGGGAGCGGGAGGCCTCACCTTGGTGTTATAGCAGGTTTGCCATCAGTGTGTGCAGCCTTTCCCCTTGCTTGGAGGCACGAGCTGCCTCCAGTGCAGCCAGCCTCTCCTAGGCTCACTGTTGCAGGAAAGGGGCTGAAATCAGGACTTGGCCAGTAACTAACCTGAATGTGGCTCTTGCTTCGTTCTGTCTGTGCCAGAGCACTGGGAGCAGCAGGCGGATTCAGCAATGAGTCAGTTGCTATGTAAACTTGGCTGTAACTTCAAATGATGGTAAATGCTTAACACATTGTCAACGTCAAAAGAGAAAAAACCAGGAAAATGTAAAAAACCTAGTATTTACTCACACAGGTGACTTGATACACAAGGGTTACTTGAGCAAGCTTTTTGTTCACTTTTCTGGTCGCTGTAGAGAAATACGGTCCTAGAGGTTACTGAAATCAAAACTGGGGGTAAGACAGCTCGAAAAGGTTTTCCCTCTAACCTTTTCATGCTCGAACACTGTTTATGACAGTGGTTTGGAGCAGATGCAGTTCACACTGATGATTCTGGGATCTGCTGCCTGGTTAGCATGCAAGGACTGTAAAGGGTACTTGTTCCTGTCAGCATTAATTCTCCCTTAGCCAGGATCAGGCGGCTGCTAGGACACCTCTGACAACTGACGTGGCATAAAAATGCAAGTGCGTGGTTTCTGGTCCGCGTGCGGCCTTCGTTCGACTCCCATTCACCTTTGTTAACGCTGCTGCCACTCTGTGCTCTGGAGAAATCTGGTTCTATGAGAAACTTGTTTGCCGTAGAGGGGAGACTCGTGCTGGGGAGGAGCACTGGTGGAGCACGAGCTCTGGCACGGTGCTGATGCCTCCAACAGTTGCAAAATAAAAAGGCCCAGAATAGCACCGAAGATCTCTCTGGACGTAAATGCATGCTTAAAATACCAGTGGTTGTTTACACAGCGAGAGACACACAGAAGGCTGGATTCTCCTCTTGAGTCCCCATGTAACATACTCAGATGCAGGCTACAGCTGTGTTCAGGCCCTGCTGGACTTTCAGCTTTGTGGAGCTGTTGAGCAAGTAGGTAAGACAAGCCCCTGTATTATGAAAGGGCCTTTGTCTTTGTACTAAGCAGGTAGCAAGAGCTGGGGGAGAGGAAATGAGCAAGCCCCAATGGAGGCATTTACTGCAATAGTGCTTTTTCTGAAAGAAACAACACTTGGCTTTGCTCCCATGGTGCTGAGAAACAGGATTTGGAAATAGGTGAGCTAGCAGAGGCGAGCCCCCATGCAGCATGGTGTGCAGAGAGCAGAGGTACGTACCCAGAACCTGGCACCTCCGCACTGTGCGCGCTGTGTCTCCTCTGCTTCGTGCTCCCCGCTGCTGTCAGAGCGCCTGGGGTGCTGTGGGGGCTCAGCCCCGCACGGGAGCGCTGCACCGGGGGTGTGAATTGCTGATAGCAAAACAGGGTGTTCTGTGTGGATGATCCCCGCACCACACTGTGCTGCTTCTGCCTGGGGTTTTACAGACACTGCGCCTCTCAGCAGGTCGCAGAATCACAGCGATGGTGGTTGTGAGGCCCTCTGGAGATGCAGCTCCTCCTGTTCACGGCAGGACTGCTGCTAGCACTCAGGGTATGTGGCCAGCTGAAGCCTAAAACCCGCAGGGGTGGAAGCTACATGACCCCTCTGGCCACCTATTCCAGCGCTGCCCTGCCCTCGCAGTAACACAGTGTGTCCTGCTGTCTGGCCCCAAGCTCCCAAGATAGAGTTTGTGGCCATTGCCCCTGCTGCATCAGCTGCAGCTATCGAGATGTGTTTGCTCCATCTTCATAACTGTCCTGAGGTAACATTAGGCTGTTATTAGGTGACCCCGCAGCCTGCTCTCCTCAGACCCAGTCCAGTCCTTCCAGCCTTTTTCCAGTGAGTCGTGTGCTTGAGCTCCCTGAACACCTCAGGAGGCCTCCACTGGAGCATCTATGGTTTTCCAACATCCCTGTTGACCGAGAGGCCCAAATCAGGACCGTAACATTGGACACGCTCCCTCAGCCGTGTCACATACCGGGGGATAAGTGCATCCCTTGATTTGTTGGACCTGTATTTCCTGATGGAGCCCAGGCTGTGGTTTGCCTTATTTGCAGCAAGAACGCTCCCCTGGCCCATGTTCAACTTGGCGTCCCCTCTATGTCCCATCCTTCAGAGCAGGGCGGCTGTTCAGCTAGCTGCTTCCCAGCCTCTAGTGGACACGCTCCTATGAAGCAGCTACGCTGTAGTAATAATAATTGATAATCAATTGACTTGTTAAATAGCATCTCAAAAAGAAACGTTAGTTGTAAATTACTTGTGCAAACTAAATATCTTGTGTATTCTCGTTGTTTGCTTTGAGAGACCTCGGAGAAAGCACTGTGATAGTGCAGTAAGAACTCTTTCAGCACTTACAGAGCAGAGAACGTTAACACTTAAATCTCACAACATGTGTTTGGTTTCCAGACCTAGGACATTCCTTCAGTCTCACCTTCGTGTGAACTTGCTTGCCCCTTCTTTACAAAGAGAACTATCTATCTGTCTATCTCATCTCCTGCATTGAGCAGGAGCCACCAAGCACCATTGTGGCTGCCAGTGCTCAAGCCCACTGGTGGGCTCCTGTTCTGGCTGTGATAGGAGCTGCTGCTCTGAGAGGAGGCTGTGCAAGGAACCGCAGTGCTGCGGTCTGCAGGGCAGCACGCTGCACCCAGCCTGGCGTGGTGCTGAGGAGACACCATGGTCTGCTCAGAGGTGGAGGAGATGGCGGAGACCAGGAGATGCTTCCAAAAACCCAACATCTCCCTGGAGCTTCTCGGGAGGGGGCTGCTGCTCCCGCAGCCGCGCTGGCACAGCCCCGGGATACTCGTGTGCCTCTGGCACTTGGCAGCCGGCCGGGCCTTTCTTGTTTCTTCCTTTAAGGAAACACCCATGCAAGGGACATGAGAGACTCCAGCGGCTTCTTTCAGCAGGTCTGAGCACAGAGAACAAAGAGAAGTTTTCAGGAATGATCTTGCTTTACAGATACTGCATTTAAAGGTGTACTATTCAGCAAGCACCAAGTACGAGCATCCTTCTCTAGCTCCAGAACAACCAGCGACAATTACACTGCTGGAAGCAAAGGCTGCTGGGGGAAGGGAGGGAGTGCTTGGGCTCCTCCTTGAAGGGCGGCTGTATCTGAGGTGTTCCACTTAGCGTGGATCCCACTGGAGGTCACCGGTAGATGGACAGGGCTGCTGATGGTACCTGTAATTGAACTCTGAGCGCTGTCAGGTTTGGTGCCACCACTGGAGGACATGGTTTGATGCAGGGCTGTGGTTTGAGGCATCTCACAATCTGGTGGTCCTCTGGGAATTCAAGTGTGGGAAGGGTGGCTGCACACGTGTGTCCATGTAGCGTGTGTGTGCACAGGGGCATCCTTTGCTCTGCTTGAACCGAATGTGATTCTGAGGGAGCAGCTTGCTGGCTGTGCGGCAGATGATCACTCTGTGACCTGTTTAGATGCTCTTGAGATGCACAGAATCATAGAATGGTTTGGGTTGGAAGAGACCTTAAAGCTCATCTAGTTCTGACCCCCCTGCCACAGGCAGAGACACCTTCCACTAGAGCAGCCTGGCCTTGAACACTGCAGGCATAGGGCACCCACAGATTCTCGGGGCAATCTGTGCCAGTGTCTCACCATCCCCATGTCTAATGTAACTTTACCCTCTTTCAGCTCAAAGCCATTCTCCCTTTGTCCCTACCTGCCCTTGTCAAAAGTCCCTCTCCAGCTTTCTTGTAGCCCCTTTAGGCACTGGAAGCTGCTCTAAGGTCTCCCTGGAGCCTTCTCTTCTCCAGGTTGAACAAGCCCAGCTCTTGGCCTGTTTTCACAGGAGAGGTGCTCCAGCCCTCGGAGCATCTTCATGACCCTCCTCTGGACTCACTCCAACAGGTCCACATCCCTTTCGTGTTGGGGCCCTCAGAGCTGAACACAAGTACTGCAGGTGGGGTCACATCAGAGCAGAGCAAAGGGGCGGTATGGCCTCCTTCAACTGGCTGGTCACACTGCGTTTCATGCAGCCCAGGATGCAGTTGGCTTTCTGGGATGCAAGTACATTGGATGAGCTTGAGTGTCCATGTGGGTACCAGAGACATATGAACTGAGGTTTGGCATCCCCAGTATGAGGATGAATGGGGATACATAAAATGGTGAGTAGAAGTGAGCACTGATTGCCTTTTGGGATGTGAACGACCATCGTGCCTGTTAGCAGGTGTAAGAAGCCCTCTGCAGTAGTTGCTGGGGTGGGACTTTGTGAGCTTTAGGAAGAAGGGGCTGCTCGTTTTTTATCCATCTGGGAGTGTGAGTAGTTGAAGAACTTGGCACTTGGATACAAAGAGGTAAGAAACCGAGTCAAACAAGTTCTGCCACAGCCTCCCGGTGCTGCCTCAGGGTGACCCTCAAGGGCTTTAAGTGCTGGATGAAAGTGTTGTAAGCACAGCATGTGATAATCACTGGTAATGCCAGATTTCTTGGGGGAGCCCGAACAGAGCATCATCCCCTCTATTTCGAGAAACAGGCTGCTGGAATTTTTTTTTTGCTCTATATTTGCTTTGTGAAGGACTCCTGCAACAGCCATTTGTGATAATGTATCTGCCCAGTAATAAACCAGCTATTGGCTCCTCATCCTCAGCAGTGGTGCTACTACTTCAGCCAGAGCCTGAATGTTTCCTGACAAGGAAGGGGATGTTAGCTGCCCTTTAATTGCTTCAGTAACATATCCTAAACGTTCTGCTGGTGGTGGCTGTGGGCACCTTGACTGCAAACCTGCTCAGAAGAAGGAGCCATGGGCAAATTTGGGCTGGGTGGCTTGCAGGCAAAGACATCTCATGTGTAAATGCACACCGTGATCACCATAACTGATCACAAGCTGTTTGCCAGCAACAGGAGAGGTGAGGAGCTGCTGTGTGGGGAGAGAAGCTGGCTGAGAGCAGATCTCCTGCTGCTCGTAACAGCATTCGACAAAATAAACAAGGAGTTTAAGAAAGAAAGCAAAATGCGTGTCCTCTTCAGAGCGTGAAGACAGAGAGGGGCAGCTTTGCCTCTGTGAAATAGATCACCAGGCTGTGGCAAGTCTAGAGGAGCCCTGCAGTGGTAACTGCCCACTCCCACCGTACATGGTAGGTACTGCCAGTGAGCTCCCGGCATGTTCACTGGAGGGCTCTGACACAGCCGTGCTCATGACAGACGGCAGAAGCGAGAAAGATTAAAACGTTGTTCTCAGAATAAACTGCTCTCCATCTTTAAAACAAGCACACTGAGGAACACTGTGACCCATTCCTGCAGAACAGGCAGACTTGTTGCTGGGTGGCTCTCAGGCGAACTGCGAGCCCGCACACACAAAGGGAGCACATGAAAATGTCTCAGGGTGCTGCCAGACACGGGTAAAAGCCTGCATTTTCCTCAAATTATCTCATGCAAGGCTTCACCTTTTCTTCACCAGCCTGTTCACCTGCCCCCAGCTGAAGGTTTAGCACACATACTTGCTTAGTGTAGCATTTTAAGCGTGTTCCAAGGCCTTGCGTCACATTAACAAGAACTCAGCTCCGCTTCTGATGTGTGATTAACACTTGGTTCTTCAATTAAAAACAAGAAAAAAAAATCATCAAAGGATCACCTGAACACACCATAACACTGGTTTGTTTTGTTGGGTTTTTTCTGATCAGTTTTCCAAGGCAGTAGCAATGTACTTATCTCAAACTTTAAATGGAGCAAACCAAACAACCGGTAACTACTGAGCTCAAGCTGAATGCCTGCATAGGAATAAGGGAAGTACAGGAATTAGTCTCCTAAGCTGGAGAAAAACTTTCACTTGGGAGCTCATTACAACCAAATTCACACAGTGCTTCACTGTTACCGGGTTGCTTACCCCAGAAATAACAAACGTACACCCCAAAACCCCAAAACAGATGCAGCAACAGGAGGTGACCTTTCCCTTGCAGCACTGGAGGACCTCGGATGTGTGGTGACACACAGAGAACAGCTGGGGAGCTTGCAAACCGCAGTGAGCACCAACACCTCCCCAGAATCTCTGCTTGGGGAAGGATACAAACGATGAGTTTGGGGTAGCAGCTGTAGTTACCTCTGCTGTCTGCTTCAAAGGTTCCCGGGGTTTGAGTCAATCGCACTTGTTGATGGCTGAAGCATGACACTGCTAGTGCAAGGCAGTGAAGAGCAGAGGCCAGCCGATGACACGCCTCTACTGATGGAGTTGGCAGCCTCTTGCTTTGGCAGCAACTTTCCTTCCTGAAGGGCTTGGAGGGTCACTCTGTTCACTGCAGGGAGCTGTGCAAGCCTGCTGCAGGGGACTAGGAAGCACCTTATCACAAGAGTATAGTTCCTGCAGGGAGAGTGAGGTGTGGAGGCGCAAATGGGGCCATAAACCCATCTATTTGTTTTGGTGGTGTTTTAGGTTGCTTTAAGGGAGGATCTGACTAACTTCAGGGATTAAAACTAAGTCTGCTTGTCAGTCACCACTCAGTGACCAAGTAAAATAAACAGGATTTTAACAACTTCACAGTAGCTTAAAATTGCCACACTTCATTCTCTCCTTCAGGCTCAGAGGGCTGAAAACCAAACATCTTCAAAATCACTATGTATCTTCCTTTCTAGTAACTGTCTGGTAGGTTTTAATTTGAACCTTGATAAAGCAAGAACTATCACATCTGTCATTAGCAGCAATACTTAAAGTAACAGTACCAAATTCTGACAATAGAACACAGATGTATGTTACGTGTTTCTACCAGTGACTCATGGCTCACTAATTAAAAAAACAGGGAATTGCTTTCGAATGTTAAAATCATTTCTATTAGGTTACTCTAACTTTTCTTATGAATGCATTCTAATTTATGACAACTCACAACTTTGGGAGTGGGGGTTTGGTTCTGCCCCTCTCTCTCCCTTCCGGTGGGGGCTGGTAACCCATCAGTCACTTTCAATCCACTTTCCATAGCCGGTGTGGCAGCAGCTGGAGCCAGCACTTCGAGGAATTGTGCCAGACTTTCCCCTGCACGCTTATCCATGAACATTCTTCTCTCTGCGAGTGCAGGCCCCCTCCCTTCCAGGCCAGCGAGTCCTGCTCACAGCTTCCCAGTCTTATCCCCCCATCCCATTCAGCAAATGCTGACTCCTGGTTAGTTCAGTTCCACCTCAAGTTTTAGTAGATAACGAAGCTCAGACGTGTCAGCCAGAGGGCCTGTGCTGCCTCTTTCCACATTTTTCTGTTAACATCTGGCATACTCTCTTTACACTTTGCCCAGTGAAGCAGAAGCATCAGATGGACTATCTATGCAATGCAAATACATCTAGAATTTCAGTTATTGGCCAAAATTGCTAATACTGTAGTTAAGCTGTTATTGCACTAATAGTCTTAAATGCAGTAGCTTAAACCAACACCAGTTAGCACCAGAGAGGATTTAATGCTGCAGTTTTCCCAGATTTTTTAATATACATAGTCCCATGATGCTTCTCCCTTTTTCTCATCAGTACACAGTAGCTGTGCACTTTGAAGGATGCCATTATGCACATGCTCACTTCTTTCCTATCACTACAGAACAGCATTTCCTTCTTTCTCTACAACTGCTCTTTGTCAAAGAGTAAGTTTTCTTCTGCATGCTTTTGTTTCCTAACCCACTCGCCGCTGAACTGTGATCTCACAGCCAAAAGACCCCCTGCGTAGGTTGCAGTTCCTTTTCTTAGGTCAGATAGGAAAGAACTCGGCCATGTATTAAAATAGAAGCTTGCTAAATCCTGGTTCATAGCTCACTCAGTTTCTCACTGCTGCTCCAAGAGCTTTATGAACAACTCTCACTCCTAGGGGCAGGAGTTTCCCTCCCTCTCACCCTTCACCCCTCCCCAGCACTGAAGCAGGGAGAAACATTTTCCTCTTCTAGGAAAAGCTGCCAGGTAACTTCTGAGTTCAGATCTTGCACTGAGGACAGAAGTGTTTCACTGAGCTGAATCAAGTTTTCTGGAGAC
Source organism: Psittacula echo (assembly GCF_963264785.1). Lineage (NCBI taxonomy): Eukaryota > Metazoa > Chordata > Aves > Psittaciformes > Psittacidae > Psittacula > Psittacula echo. Next base: position 25,058,944 of record NC_137738.1, read on the forward strand.
ATTTTATATCTATCAAAAGAGTGTTCTCCAGAAAAGTTATCTTTAATGTTTTCTCCAAAGAAACAAGAGGAATAGGTGAACAAAAGGAAATGCAGTATACAGGTTTGTTTTCTTCTTGTAGGAGGCTAATCCACAGAGGGTGAAAGTTTAATTATCTTAGCATAAATAGCATGTTTGTTTAGTGCTCTCAAGTATACTTCCAAAGTAAATAAGTAGAGCAATGCTGCTGTTTACACCCGGATTCCCAAACCTCCCCTCATCAACTTAACAGCAGATCACAAACTCTCTCAGACTAAGTACAGGCGGAGGGAAAGGATTATTTTTGCTCAGTGAATGCTTTTGGACACCCAAAAATGCTTAACATAATATAGCATAAATAATATTGTGGAAATACATATACATATATATATATACGATGTATATACTATGACAGTGGTGTAGACAGAAACAAGCAAGGAATGGAGTATTATGCCATCACTCTTATTACCAATATGCAATTAGACTTAACACTGTATTGCCAAATAAGATGGTCTCCTTGAGATTATACAGTGCTACTTCTTTTAGCTGAATATGTACAGTGAAATACACAAAACCATGCCTTTTAAAAATAATCTGCTGACCATTGCTAGTTAGAATGTAAATTATTACTGCACCATTTGTAAGGAAATATCTTAAACAGAAGAGCAAGACTTTTAATTGAGGAAAAAGATCACTTACATAGCTTAGACTGCTTCTGAAGTGTGATTTTATGCTTAGTGTCACACAGAACAAAGCTGGACATTCTTTAACTTCACAGTGTATATCAATGATCTGAGGTTATTCTGCAGCTGAAATCTTACAAAGACTACCGATACCACCCATCCTGCATAAGCAAAGCATTCACCTACTGTTTAGGCATTCCTGTTTGACAAACAGCACAGTTAACAGTAGCACTGAAGTATACATTTACTCAAGAGAACAGCTGATGAAAATATTTTCCTGCATTTAAACCAGATGTAATTACAACTTTGCTAAAATGAACCATTCCCTTTACAATGGAAGTTAAAGCACTCCCAAATCATTGTCATAAATCCTCTGTGACCCTGTAATAGCACACATCAGTTCCCCAGTGTTTAATAGGAGGTCATTCCTAACAGTGTACAGAGTCACATACACACATGAAACAAAGAAAGGCTTGTGTGCTGACTTCACAGATTCACCATAAATTTCTTGCTTGGATTTGCTAGGACAACAACCATGATTTACCTCACACACTCACAGGGAAGCCTGCCATTTTTGGACCACCTCCTCCCAAAGCTCTACTAGACCACAATTCCTCTGTAGCAGACTATGAATCACTTCTTTCATTGCCAGTTTGTTTTCTTGTTGGATCAAGATGACTGCCTTCATAGAAGATTTTGTTCCTCACTGCTTCTTTAAGCATTCTTTGCCGAATTCTTTGTTGGGCCAAATTGTACCTGCAGTAAAACCTAGAGGAGGGGACGAAAACACGATTCCCTGCTTCATATGAGTGACAGTATCAAGTCAGAGCTATTCAGCCAGCTGAAAAGTTTAAATCACATATAATAATGCTAGTAAAATTCATCGTGAAATGTTGCATCGTGAAAATACTCGAGTAACTGCTATTTCTTTCAGGCAAGCATTATGGAGCCACTGAGGAGCAGGATGTACAAATCCACTGGAAAATGCTAATTTCCATAAAGTGGATCTTAATTTCATTACCATTTAGTATGCTGCCTTTGTAATCAGGACAGAAGGATGGCAGAGGTAAAGGAAAAATCGAAAGACTTAAGACAGAAGTAACTGGGTGGTTTGATCTCTTAGCAGTCAAGAAACAATAGCGAGTTTTTTTAAAAAACACATTAACATAAAAGTTCAAAGGCACTGAACCCTTCCTTTACAAAAAAGAAGCATTTTGGGAGAAAGAAGAGGATGCTTTGCTAAGCAAGTTTTTTACAGAGTTTCAAAAACAGCGTGGAAGGTCAAACAGGGATCACACTGCACAAAGCAGACAACATAGGTCTGTCAAAATTCAGGAACTGTTTTACATACCAGTATCCTAATGTGGTGCAAATGAAGCCACCAACTGCAAAGTCACAAGATCTTCTAACTCTACCTGGAAGAAAAGACAAATATCCTCAAAAATAATTAGAGAAAACCCCTGGGATTACTTCCCATTATTAATAAAACCTAACAGCAAATAGGAATGAATTTTTCTTAGCAAATAAATATATAAAACACAGAAAGAATAAGTACTTACTAGTTGCTAAAAAATATCCAAGGCCCGCAACTAAAGATCCCACAGAGCCATAGAGCACTGATTCTCGTGCACATGGGACATTCTGAACATCAAGAAATCCCAGGAGTTTAAAGGACTGCAAGAAAACAAAACAAAACATAAATTAAACACACTACTTTTGTACAAGTCCCTAATGCCAACGCCACTGTAAAATCGACTTGTTTTCTTAGCAATCAAAACCAACCACTTGAGGATTTTCTATTTCCAGGGTTTTACCTCAGCAAACATGAACATGCACAGCTTTATCAGGAATGGTTCTGGATAAGTTAACTATTGATTTAGACAACATCACTTTGTACAAACCTGCTGATCCATCCTTTCTACTGAATATTATAAAAGAACTCTTTTAGTCTTCCTTTACATTCCCCGCCAAAGGGAGAAAACTCTTAAGAATCCAGGATCTTTGTTCAAAACTAAAACACATCACAACAAACAGATAAGGTTGCAATTAATTATGCAGTTTAGTTATGCCACATAATGTCTATATCTGAAGAGGCAAGTGTGCTTAAAAAAAAGTGCCATTACTGGTGAACGCACATGTAGAGAACCTTATACTGAATCCTGCATAAAACCAATTATTTAATTTTAACCTAATCCTATGTACATGCAGCAGCTGTGCACAGAAACTTGTCTATATACAACATGTGTTTAAATTAACCTACTCGTAAAAACGACTCAAACTACTTCATACTCAGTCTCACATCTACAACCTACCCTAGCTTGTATCTATTAGCTTTCTATTTAATTCTCAAACAGTAACTACATGTGGCATTCATAAACCCAGCCATGAACTGACAAATACGTTTTTCACCTTAGAGATGCCTACACTGGCTTCTGCATAATTCAAGTCTTCTTGAATATACTCAAATATAACTTGAATGTAACTTGTATTTCCCACCTGACAGACATCCCTGCACATGCACATGGGCACCACAAGCCAGAGTGAGAAACTAAGTACAAGGCCTCAAAATGGCATGGATCAGGGCGAAGGTGGCTGCACTGTAGTAACATCTGTGCCCCTGCCTGCTATTAACCTGCTAGGGATAGTGTGAGAATTCATCTTCTTGTATTTAAATTGTTAGACCATTAAATACCACATGTGCAACCGTATCAACACCCTGAAAGACTATTTTCAAATGGTTTAATTTTTTTCATAAAGCTGTTATACTTGGACAAAGTAGATGAAGATGGAGTACTACAGCCAACTGTTTGTGGAGGGCTGACAGCTCTGTGAGAGAAGTCGTTGTGAAACACATCTGACTGTGGTAACAGGGATGGCAAGCGCCTGACAACAGCTGGATTTGTATGCAAGTATGGAAATCCCCGTCAATAATTTTATCCATGCTCCCCATGGACAACCATCAGCTGTTTCCCCATAATCCCTGTGTACAAGTGAGACAAAAAGGATTTGGTCTAATCTCCTAATGAGTAATTTCAAGTACTCCCATGTGAAAGAAGTCACCTGATATGTTGCTGTTGTTGGCTAGGAAGGTATCCCTGCTACATCCGTGCAGCATGATGCATCCTTTTAAAATAGTATTTCACCTGTTGCTATACTTGAAATCACTTGTTATGACCCTAACTATTTCTAACTTAGTGGCGTTACGAAAGCCTGTCATGACAATGTTTTACTCATGAACAGTGGGGACCCCGAGAGGGGTCCGTGGAAATAAATAAACACGACACACACATCCCGCCACCAATGTGGCCCTGTGGAGCCTCAGAACTGCCATCGCTTTCCAGGAGTTGTTCCCTAATTATTTCCTCTGGGGAAAAACCAGCGGGGATTTAAGACTGGCCTGCCGTAATACCCCGTCCCCAGCGTTGGACTCCCACTCGGCTGCCTGCACAGCTCATCCTTTCCCTCACCTTCCTACCACCGCCCGGCTGTCCTTACGCGCGGCGGGCGCCAACACCTTAAACCTCCTGAATGGCCCCACGCACAGCCTGTCTCTGTGCGGATCACAAACCCGGCCCCCCACCGGGGCTGCCTCTCGGCCGCCGCCCCGGGACTTCCCCGTCGCGCAACCAAAGCAAGGCAGGACTGTGCCCGGGATCGGCACGACTCCCTCAGCCGCCCACCTCAAGCCGGGTCGGGGGCACTGGGGTTGGCGTGTGTGTGTGGTTAGCACCCCGGTGCTGGGGAGGGCTGCGGCGCCGTACGGAGCCCCCTCCCCCTCCCGCAGTCCTCCATTACCTTCCTCGGCTCAGAGTCGCCCTCGCCCGCCATGATCTGACAACGCCTCCCCCCTCTCGCGCCGCGCACCACCAAGTGCCGACTACGGCCGTCTAGAGCAGGCAGACGGAGGAAGCCGCTCTAGCCGCGCCGGCCCGCCTCATCTCTATGGTAGCCGCGGGGGGGCGGGGGCGGGCGGGAGCGCCGGCGCCATTTTAGGTCCAGCGCCGAGATTCCAGCAAAATCCTTTGTTCGGTGAAATGGGTCACGGCGCGGGGCGCGCGCACGCACGCACGCACGCACGCACATGCGCGGGAGGGGAGGGGCGGGGGGGGGAGGAGCGAGGGGGAGGGAGGGTGGCCTTATGGCCGGGGCTGAGCCCAGCTATTAAAAAGGGAAGTAAGAGGTCTGGGAGATGTAAGCGTGCGCAGCGGATAGCACCTGGTGAGAGAAGGAGCTGATGGATCCTTGTCTGGGTGCGGGTAGCTTGAACGGCGCAGGCTGCGGGGAGGGAGGAGAGGGGAAGAGAGAGAAGAGGTTGTTTTCAGTGTCCTTTGCAGGAAGCAACCCGGAGTGCTGGAATGAGATAAGGAAAAGATAATGTGGAACTGAGAGAAAAGTACCGTGGTGGCAGGGGAGGGAGGGGGAGGAAGAACTGTTTCAAAAGAAGTGCTCTTGATAATGGTCTCCTGTGGGACATCTACACTAAACTGGACAAGATACACGGGGGTTCAGTAGGGATGTGTGGAAACAGGTGCACATATATAAGATAATCACTTGGTTGTACCTGTAGTAATAGCTGAAGAGGTGGATAAGTAATAGAGTAAGTAGTAAGTAATATCCTCTAACTAATAGAGAGTAGAGTTTTAATAGTTCTGTGAGATACTGTGAAAATACATTTGGCTACAAGAAAATAAGCCCCTACCTGCTAAGTAGTGAATTAATTGGGTAGGCTCAGTTCAGGACTTTATGTTTTATCAATGAAGTATAACAAAGGTAAGAGACAATCACAGTTTGATTTAAAAATCTTCAGACCTTGTTAAAGGTTACTCATTCATGCATTTTTGGGGGGTTTTTTAATCCTATGCTAAATAAAATGGCCCTTTTCACACACTGAAATTTAAACTGGCTTGAGTTTTATTACTTGCTTTGGAAGCAATGTACACATAGTCAATTTTAATGTATCACTAGTTGAAAAGTGCTACTGTGCATTTGCATGAGCTAATTTACAGCTCTGATGGATTTGAAACAGCACCCAGTCCTTCCCAACAGCTCCTGTCTACCACTGTTTATACCATTTTTGCAGGCAATGCTCTGAATTCGTGGAACACATTCAGTAAATTTACTATTGTTTTTAAAAGATCAGTAAACAGTGCCTGAATTGTGAGTAGGTTAGACTGTTTAAGGCTAATGTATATTATGTATATAGTGCTACAAGCAGGACATTTGCTATAATATGTGAAAACCAAAATCATTGGCATAATCTCTCTTTGGAAAAAAAATGTAAATGTCTGTTTTTATCTTGGTTGGTTTAAAAAATGGAATTGCATTTTGTTAAGCAATGACAAACATTGAGGGATATAGTAAGAAATCCCATGAGCTTGCTAATATGTTTGAGATTAAGAAGTCCACAATGGTGAAAAACAGATAACTGCTTTTACTGCCATGTTTTGAAGGAGATAATTTTTTTCTTTGAAACAAGAGATTAGTTTTAGAATGAAGGTGCTGGAGAAGACAGTACACAATAAAGCATCTTCTGTCTGATAGTCAAGGACAGGCTGAGAAGTGCATGGTTTTCCCTACCTGTCATTTATCGCTTTTCCACTTAGCCAGATCACACTGAAATATCCACAGGCAATAAGTGTAACATTTTTTTCTCTTCTCTTTGATACTCACTGCTGCAGCTCACAGTTCTGCTTCACCTCTTTTAGAAGTTGCTCTGAAATAATTGCTATGACCCTTTGTGGAGTTGCAAGTACACAGAGGGCTGCCTGACAGTGCTTGGGATCAATGAAGTCACTTGAGCTGTAGCTTCCTTAGCTTAAAAGTAGAAGGGCTACTGATGTGACACTGAGATATCCTGAAGTGCACTGCAGGCTTTCTCTTGTGGTGGTCTGTAAGGACCTGAGAAACGCGCTGGTCTTTTGAGAGCAGTGCAGATTTAGGTCAAGTTGCTCTGCTGCAGATGTGTTTTGGAAGGTAGCAGGACAACAGGTTCCTGCGCTAGTAGTTGAGGCATGCCTCAAGGCAAATTTTGGAGATGTCCAGCAGGGCTGTTTATCTGTCTTCACGGTCACACTGAAGACAGAAACAAGCATTCTGTAAGCTGTGAAAGCAAGTGGTACTTAGAACTGCCACAAGTCAGAAACAGGTTATTCCACTCATGTCCTCAGTTTTCATGAGGGTGTATGTCCTTCAGGAGGAGGACATTATGTTACTGGGTGCAAGTGTGTAGGAGTTAGGTATTTTGATAGTTTTGTGCTGGTAAATGGTTATTATGATGGCTGTAGAAATACTGAGCAGTAGGTTATGGCTGAGTAACCACCTTTGTGAGGATGGAGCAGGCATGAGGACTGTGTGCAGACTGCTGTTGCCAAGGCAGTCAGCAACCACGCTTGTGCAATTGAATAAAAATAATTATCTTTTTTCCCCAAGCATTAATGCTAATGCAAATTAAATTTCAACTGCAAGGCAATTTTATTCAGGTTTGGCTTCGCTGATCATTTCTGTAGGTTGACTTATTCCTAACTACCTGTACAAACGATCTTTTCAGCTGCAGCACTTGAGAGATGTTAAGTCAGTGTGCTCTAAAAGCCAAAGAAACAAGGGCAGGCTTCTGATGGCTTTATTTCTTCTGCCAGATCTTTTAATCTGTTTATGTTATTCAGTCATTTGATTCAAAAAGGAAGCAGAGTTTATATTAAAAGAGAAGGCTTATGTAAACCGTAACAGTTACAATTGCAGCTATACTGTTAGATGTAGAGCTACATTTAGAATTTCCTGACTTATTAGTAGCAGTTGGACTTAGGGATGCTTCTGACTGAAAATAGAACAGAGTTTTTTTTAATTAACCAATTTTTTTTGTATCATGTGAACTACTTCTGTTTGGGCTCTAAAGCATGTCTTAACTGTATTCATGGCAAAACCTGACACACTAAGCTTTCTTGCAAATCACTGTAATACACTTCAAGCAGATGGTGGTAGTATTTATTTCTGCCACTTTTTGGTCTGTTTTTTTAAGTTGCAACTTTGTAAGATGTAGAACTCATTTTCTGAAACTGAAGACATTAGAGATACATGCTATTTCTGAAACAAATCTTAATAGTAATGACCTAGTATCCATAGGGTGATAAAAAAAGGAGTGTGGAAGGGAACATTTCTCTTGCCTCAAAGCTGCTTTACTTGGGCCTGTTTCATTCCTAATGTGTTCATCTAACTTTCTTTTAGAACTTCCTGTTCCATTTTGTGTCTTTATCTTTTCAAAGTACAGTAGCTGTCCTGAGGTTTCTGTCATGAGCAGTGTGGAAGGGGCTTATTATGAACTCTGAGACTCATGTTCCACGTCTGTCATATGAATGTGTCACGCTTAATCTTTATTAATTCCTGAGGGAAAACAGGAGACTAGAACTAATAAGATACTTGTTTAGTAATTGCTTCTTCTGGGATGTGGTTTCTGAGAATTCATAACTGAAGAAGGTTTTGCCAGTAAGAAATCCATTTAGAAATAAGCTGTTTAAACAGCACAACAGAACTAGAAAACTCATTGGGGGGTGGGGTGGGGTGTTAGAATCTATTGAAGGCTATGAAATGCTCAGACACCTTCTCAGGCATGAGGCTTCCCTCAGCAGCAGTGCCTGAATGATGCAACTTGGGTATTCTGAGGAAGTGCCATGGTGTGCTTCTCCTGTCCCTACAGTTTTCCCTATATATCCAACACTGGCTAAATTAACTTTCTGCATTACTCACTGTGGCTTTTGTGGTTTTTGCCAAGATTAGGCTAAAGCCCAGAGAAGAAAAAGCACCTTCTTACAGCTTTAATGAACTGGACAACTGTTTAATCTTTAACACAGACAGTGATGTAGTATAATGATATCACTGAGCCGAAGAGTCAGAGAGGAGACTAGTGGTGTGCCAGGAGCCACTTCGACGATGTGTTTTGCATGCAATCTGCCATTAAAGTAGATGTATAATTAGCAGCCTACAGGGAAAGAGGAATCACATCCATGGAGCAGAGTGTGTCAAAGTAGATGCTAAAATCAGACAACTGGAGAGGGTGTTCAGAAATGATGCCATGTATCAACTAGAGAAAAAATGTGGTGCATCAGGTAGATCTCATTCTAGCTTGTTATTTTTTCCTTTTTTTTTTTTTCCCCCTCCCTTTTTTGGAGGGCTAGGGTGAGGGAGTTGGGGTTTTTTATTTTAATTTTGTAATCAAGGACTGCATAGGTTAGAGTAGGTTTCACTGACTTGTCCCCACCCCACCTTGTCTGGTAACATGACTGCTAGTACCTTGCCAGATGCAAGGTGTTTTGTTCCACTAGCAGAAATGGTGTGTACTCATATGACAGCCACTATCTAAAATACATGGAAAGATTCAGAGAAGCCAAGGTATGTTTTTTTGTCATGCTACAAACACTGGTTTCAGTATGCTAGGGCAGGAACCTCTATGCAAAATAGCACACCTTTGGCAAGGGGCAAAGGAAAGCAAGCTTACGGCTTCAGAAGGGTCTCATGAGAAACAGCCAGTCTGCAGGGCTGAGATTTGAGAGATCAAAGTCAAACACAACATATTATTTCCAGACAGTTGTTCCAGATTTGCAGGCACCTCAGGTGTCCTGCTGTGGTGTCCAGATTCTCTGGCAAGAATTCAAGCTTTTTCTCATTCGTGACAGGAATAACTTCATGTCGTGCACACTGAGAGTGTTAATTTGGCATATAAATATTTCTGTACCTGGTGTGATTTCTGCTGCTTTCTGAGAAGGATCAAAGATTAAAAATACCTTCATATCTTGTTGCTAGTGATTTCAGATCCAGTGTTTTTCCTCTTTCCCTGATGCTACACTGTGACCTGGCCAGCAGGCTGAGTCTGTTGGTGACCGGCTACTGAGGGCTACAACCTTCTGTCGTATTTTGATTTTGGAGGATTCTAGTTTCCTGTCTGAAGCATTGGGTGCTTTAAAATTGGGCTAAGGTCTGTTACGCCTATGGATTAACTCTACAGATCACCTGATGCAGGACAGCCAACAGAATTTGGTGAAGGGCAGAAACTGTGCTCTGAGGTTTTGGAAAGTAGTAGAACAACTCTCTGGGTTGCTGGGGGAATTGATCCCAGCTGGACCAAAGGGATTTGTGTGCACCCTCTGCCCTGAACTGTTAGTTCTCCTGCCTGTACACCAATGCACGCAGCATGGGGAATAAGCAGGAGGAGTTAGAAACCTATGTTAGGTCAGTAGATTGTGATCTGGTGGCAATTACAGAGACATGGTGGGACAGCTCACATGACTGGAACGTGCTCATGGAGGGCTGTGTCCTTTTCAGGAAAGACAGGCCAGCCAGGCGGGGTGACGAAGTTGCTCTTTACGTGAGAGAGCATCTACAATGTACTGAGTTCTGTCCTGGCACAGATGAGGAGCAGGTTGAGAGTCTATGGGTGAGAATTAAGGGGCAGGCTGGCAGGGGTGATACTGTTGTGGGTGTCTGTTACAGGCCACCAGATCAGGGTGAGGAAGTTGGCGAGGCCTTCTACAGGCAGCTGAGAGTGGCCTCACAGTCACAGGACGTGGTCGTCGTGGGGGATTTTAACTTCCCTGATGTTTGCTGGAAGGACTACTCTGCAACCCAGCCACAGTCCAGGAGGTTCCTCCAGTGTATGGATGATAACTTCCTCATGCAAATGGTGGATGAGCCAACCAGGAGAGGAGCGCTGCTGGATCTCATCCTCACTAACAAGGAGGGTCTAGTTGAAGCAGTAAAGGTTGAGGGCTGCCTTGGTTGTAGCAACCATGAAATGGTGGAGTTCAGGATCTCGTGCGGCAGGAACAGAATAGCGAGCAGAATTGCAACCCTGGACTTCAGCAGGGCAAACTTTGGCCTTTTCAAACAATTGCTGGGGAAAATCCCATGGGCAAGGCTGCTCGATGGTAAAGGGTCCCAAGATAGTTGGCTAGCATTCAAGGACTGCTTCTACCAAGCTCAAGATCAGAGCATCCCGACACGTAGGAAGTCAAGGAAGGGAGCCAGGAGACCTGCGTGGTTAGACAAGGAACTGCTGGGTAAGCTCAAATGGAAGAGGAGAGTTTACAGATCATGGAAGGAGGGGCTGGCCACTTGGGAGGAATATAAGGCTGTTGTCAGAGGATGTAGGGAGGCAACTAGGATGGCTAAGGCCTCCTTAGAATTAAACCTGGCGAGAGGGGTCAAGGACAACAGAAAGAGTTTTTTCAAGTATATGGCAGATAAAACCAACACCAGAGGCAAGGTTGGCCCACTGATGAACGGGATGGGTGCCCTGGTGACAGAAGATACAGAGAAGGCAGAGTTGCTGAATGCCTTCTTTGTCTCTGTGTACTCTGCTGGAGGCTGTCCTGAGGAGCCCTGTACCCCTGAGACCCCAGAGAAAGTCGGGAAATTGGAGGAGTTTGCCTTACTTGATGAGGACTGGGTTAGGGAGCAATTAAGCAATCTGGACATCCATAAATCCATGGGTCCAGATGGGATGCACCCCTGGGTACTGAGGGAACTGGTGGAAGTCATTGCTGGACCACTCTCCATCATCTTTGCCAAGTCTTGGGAAATGGGAGAGGTGCCTGAGGACTGAAGGAAAGCAAATGTCACTCCAGTCTTCAAAAAGGGCAAGAAGGAGGACCCGGGTAACTATAGACCGGTCAGCCTCACCTCCATCCCTGGAAAACTGGTGGAACACCTTATCCTTGGTGCCATCTCAAGGCATATCAAGGATAAGAGGGTTATGAAGGGCAGTCAGTATGGCTTCACCAAGGGGAAGTCATGCTTGACCAACCTCATAGCCTTTTATGAAGACATAACAAGGTGGTTGGATTATGGCAGAGCGGTGGATGTGGTCTACCTTGACTTCAGCAAAGCATTTGACACAGTCTCCCACAGCATCCTCATAGCTAAATTGAGGAAGTGTGGCCTGGATGATCAGGTAGTGAGATGGACTGCGAACTGGCTGAAGGACAGAAGCCAGAGAGTTGTAGTCTATGGGGCGGAGTCCAGTTGGAGGCCTGTATCTAGTGGAGTGCCTCAAGGGTCAGTACTGGGACCAGTATTATTTAATATATTCATCAATGATTTAGATGAGGGAATTGAGTGTACTGTCAGCAAGTTTGCTGATGACACTAAGCTGGGAGGAGTGGCTGACACGCCAGAAGGCTGTGCTGCCATCCAGCGGGACCTGGACAGGCTGGAGAGTTGGGCTGTGGAAAATGTGATGAAATATAACAAGGGGAAGTGTAGAGTGTTACATCTGGGTAGGAACAACCCCGGGTTCCAGTACAGGTTGGGGAATAACCTATTAGAGAGCAGTGTAGGGGAGAGGGACCTGGGGGTCCTGGTTGATAGGAGGATGACCATGAGCCAGCACTATGCCCTTGTGGCCAGGAAGGCCAATGGCATCCTGGGGTGTATTAGAAGGGGGGTGGTCAGTAGGTCGAGAGAGGTCCTCCTTCCCCTCTACTCTGCCCTGGTGAGACCGCACCTGGAATATTGTGTCCAGTTCTGGGCCCCTCAGTTCAAGAAGGACAGGGACCTGCTGGAGAGAGTCCAGCGCAGGGCAACTAAGATGATTAAGGGAGTGGAGCATCTCCCTTATGAGGAAAGGCTGAGGGAGCTGGGTCTCTATAGTTTGGAGAAGAGGAGACTGAGGGGTGACCTCATTAACATTTATAAGTATATAAAGGGTGAGTGTCACGAGGATGGAGCCAGGCTCTTCTCGGTGACAACCAATGGCAAGACAAGGTGTAGTGGGCTCAAACTGGAACACAAGAGGTTCCACTTAAACTTGAGAAGAAACTTCTTCTCAGTGAGGGTGATGGAACACTGGAACAGGCTGCCCAGGGGGGTTGTGGAGTCTCCTTCTCTGGAGACATTCAAACCCGCCTGAACACATTCCTGTGTAACCTTATCTAGGTGTTCCTGCTCCGGCAGGGGGATTGGACTGGATGATCTTTTGAGGTCCCTTCCAATTCCTAATATTCTGTGATTCTGTGATTCTCATACCCCTCCATGTACACAGTGATGCTGATGGGGAAGCCTTCAGGAGTCTCCCTTAGTGTAGGGTCCAGCACTGTGTTGTGGTTTAAGCCCAGCCAGCAACCCAGAACCACGCAGCTGCTCTCTCAGTCCCCCCCCTTCCTCCCCCTGCTCCCAGAGGGATGGGGAGGAGAATCAAAAGAATGTAACTGCCACGAGTTGAGATAAGAACAGTCCAGTAACTAAGGTATAACACAAACCCACTACCGCTACCACCAATAATAATAATGATAAGGGAAATAACAAGGGAAGAGAATACAACTGCTCACCACCCGCAGACCGATACCCAGCCCAACCCGAGCAGTGATCTTGCCCTTCTGGGTAGCTGCCCCAGTTTATATACTGGACATGACGTGCTGTGGTATGGAATACCTCTTTGGCTAGTTTGGGCCAAGTGTCCTGTCTCTGCTTCCTCCTGGCTTCTCCTCCTCCCTGGCAGAGCATGAGACTCAGAAAGTCCTTGGTCAGACTAAACATTACTTAGCAACAACTAAAAACATCGGTGTTATCAGCGCTGTTCTCAGGCTGAAAGTCAAAACCACAGCACTGCATCAGCTACTAAGACGGAGAAAAATGACTGCTACTGCTGAACCCAGGACAACTGTTATCCTCACCAGTGAGATAGCTAGCTGCTCCCTAAAATGCAGTTTCAGACCTTGTGAACATGGGCATCTATTCAGTGGCTACTGATCTATGCAGAAAGGTTTCTTTATATTCACTGGTAGTTGTGTTTTCCCCCATATTTTCCCATGCTGATAGTTCTATTTTCCCAGCACGTCAGACTTGTGCCTTCTCAGTACCTCTGCAGGAAAAAGAGCAGAAGCTAAACATGTGCTTAATTGCCTCACTTATCAACTGTTTAAAATTCACAAAGAGCTGGATGCAATTAATGTTTAAGATTAGTTTTTCTGGTCTGCTAAAGCTAAAATAGCCTAACACCAGCCAGAGGTAGCTGGTGAGTTATTCTTCCAGTCCTGGGGAAGTCTGTATTGCAGAAAGCTTAAACAGCAAGCTGCTGCTGCTTCAGAGAGGGGCCATTTCTAATGTGAGTAAAGGGAGAGGAGTGCTTATTTTGAGGAATGGTCCTTCAGAGTGCTAACTTGGGCTTACAGTAGTGTAATAGTACAATTCCCACCACGTTCTTTCATTTGGGAGCAATACATATGTTCCCATATCTTATGGTTTCCTTTTTACATTTGTTTACCTCCTGTGAGGGTACTTTAAACTCACAGATCAAGATGATCATTGCGATACAGCAGTTTGTCTTAAATCCCCCTTCTTTTTCGAATGCTTGTGATGAATATTAAAAAATTAATGCTGTTCCAAGTTCTGTGGGTTGGGTTTTTTTGGGTTTTTTTCTTAACAACAGGTAAGTCTCAGATGTATTTGGAACATGTTAGAGGTCTCTTTAAAATCTTACCTATAACTGACGTAATTACCTGCTCAGCTGAGTTGTGGTGGAAGATCAGTCTCTAAGAACTTCAGGCATTACAGTGTTCTTTTTAAGTCACACCATGGAATAGTGCCCAAACCCCCACCATTTTGGTTTTTTAGGTCTTTCTCCAAAAAATGCATAGCTGCTTCGTGCTCAGAGGAGTAGAATTTAAGCATTTTGATTTTATTCAAATGTCAGTAACTATCAGTTCCTTAGTTACTAGGGATGTGTCTGCTAAGAACAATCTGTCACCTGTCACTGGGCTTTTAAGTGACTGTGATTTTGGATCCAGAGCTAAGACAGGTAATTAACAAAATTGTTCAGACTTCAGTTGAGAAAAGTGCTAATTTTGTATGTTTTCCACAAGAGTGCTGCTTTTTCAGTTAATTTTCCATTCTTACACAATTTCTATCTAGAGTTATGAAGAATGACATAAGGACTGATCTTAGCTCATTTGTAAAGGTCTGTAGGCTACAAACTGTCCAAAGTCTGCAAATTTGTATAAATGCTGCTCCAACTTATTTTTGTCATTATTAATACAGCTCAGTTTCTGTAAAGTTTCTAGAATCTTTTTTAACACATGCACTGATACTTCACTAAAACACTAAGCTCCCCAAATTGTTAAAGGTTACTTACTGATTACCTTCAAATTTATTGAGGGTATTTGTATGATGGGGGGGGGGGGGTGGGAGAAGAGGTCAGAGTACAGATACTGAATTTAGACAAGTGCTGGAATATCATGTAGTCACGTGAAGAATAGTCTTATTAAATAAAACAATGAAACCTACTTTCTTGTCCAGAAAAATAAGAAATTGTTACTGTTATATAGAATCATAGAATGGTCTGGAAGAGACCTTAAAGATCATCCAGTTTCAACCCCCCTGCCACGGGCAGAGACACCTTCCACTAGGTCAGGTTGCTCAAAGCCCCCATCCAGCCTGGTCTTGAACACTGCTAGGGATGGGGCAGCCACAGCTTCTCTGGGCAACCTGTGCCAGGGCCTCACCATAGTGAAGAATTTTTTCTTAATGTCTAATCTAAATTTGCCCTCTTCCGGCTTAAAGCCATTCCCCCTGTCCTATCCCAATAACAATGTACTCATTGTATTTAATAGCACTATAAACTCAGGAAAAAATAGGGCTGGAAGGGATCCTGAGATGTTATTTTGTCCAAAACTGGTGTAGGAAGTATGGACTAGCTTAAAACGGCATACAAATCCTTTCTGCCTCTAGCATGCTCCTTGCATATGTACGTCTTCAGGTCATCATGACAAATTAATGCTGGGTAACCTGCCCTCCCTGGCCTTGAGCCTGACAAGGAGGTAGCCGTGATGGCTTGTGTATTCTGCGGTGTAGAAACCAGTGGTAGAATTGCTTTGTGAAGAGCTGACAGGAAAGGAGAAAGAATGGGTACATGGTTTGCTTAAATGCTCCTTTAAAAGGAGTTGGTGGGAATTGCTTCTCAGCAAAGGAACTTCTTCCTCCCCCGCCATGATCAAAAGCTTTCTCTCTCTTTGCCCCATTTCAGCTCTCAGGAGAGATCACCAATCTTCCCACTGACAACTCCACGACTATACATGCCCCGTGCTCCCTTCCCCAGTAGGGTACTGACAGGCAGACCTCTTCTGTCCCAGAAGCTTTTCCTCCTGCAAGAAAAAGCACAGAGGCATGCAGGTATCTTCACCTCTGTCTTCCACAGGAAGGTTCTGGACAGCTATTCATCCAGGGTCTGGAGAGGCCACCAGCAACCCTTGGGCCATGTTCTCTTCCCCCTTCCATGTCATCCCAAGGATACAAATACTAGGAAACTGCAGCTCTAGACAAAGATAAGACAGCAGTTACAGAAGTGGGTCAGAGAAGGTGTCCAAACCCCACGGAGACTTCTTGATACCACCATACCATTCTCACTCCATCCCAGCAGTGCTGAGCCCATCCTACAGATCTTGTCATCGATCTTCCACGGTTAGGAGGTAACACAGTTAGTCCAGTTCAGAAACCCTCAATTTCACTGGCTTTTTGAAGGTTCCTTCCTGCTTTAGAAACTATTTAAAAACATATTTGAAGTCCCTCAGGCTGCTTGCCAGCAATTACTGGCCAAGGAAGTTCCCACTGGCGGAAAATTCTTCCAGTTGTTGGAAATGAAATTGTTCTCTCCTGTGTGTTGCCCTCAGACAGAGGAAGTGTATGCATGAGTCAGACTAAAAAATAATATAATGAAATGCTTCTATTGTTTTATCACTCATCAGGATGCATGGATTTCATATGTGTCATTTGCTTGATGCCTGCAGCAATTCTGGGTGTGTATCTGCCAGCCCCTGATTCTTGTCACATTGCTGAGAATACTCAAGGCTTATTGCCATAGGACAGCAGCTGTGTGGCAGCATCGGTGAGCTGAAAGAACACTTTGGTGTTGTAAGAGAAAGCTACAGAGAAAATGTCCGGTGACATTATCAGAAGGCCCTGTAATTGTGGTTTAGGATGGAGTTCAGTTACCGCTGTGTGATCAAAGTGTATTTATCAGTGTCTCAGACAATTTTCAGTTAGCAGTTTGCACAAGATGCTCTTTACAAGGCTGATGGGTGATTTTCATGTACTTTTTGTGCTGCTGTTGGAAAAGAACACTGGGAACCAGTTCTGAAGCTTACTGTATCCACTCCCGTAGTGACTGTGGGTCAAGCAAATTCTAAACTGAAAATTGGCTTAAAAGTTGGTGTGTTCAGTAAAAGGTAAGAAAGACCAGCCAAACCATCTGGGAGTCAGACATGGGCATTCATATCCTGATGTGAGGGTTTGGCTGTCTCAGGGGCAGCTAGAGGCTGTGAGAGCAAAGAGGTTTGTAAGGACTCTCATCCCTGAGCAGCCAGTATTGCTGCCCCTGCTGGGATGGGTCACCCAGCACGCTGAGCTGACCTTATGCTGCTATTCTCCACTTCACGTGTCTGTCCGAACTGTTTTATTGTTAGACTAGAAAAGCAATTAAAAAATGACAGCACAACTCTCTAAACTACATTGTATGACAGAATAAAGGAGATTTTGAAAACAAATCTACCCTTTACTCAGTGGGTCCCTGCAAGGCAGATAGCCTTTCCTCTAGGGTTTCCTTGAGTCCCTCTCATCTTCTCTCCAGGCTCCTGTCTTGTCTGCTCAACATCAACTTAACTTCTGACTGAGCTTCCTCCCTAAATCCTTGGTTTGTTGCAAAACCTGGCTTCTCTGATTGCTGTCAAAGACTTATAGTTTACTATGGGACTCATCTCCCGACTCTGTTCTTGCCCTAACCTTTTAAACATGTTGAAGCTCATCAGGAGAGTGGCTGAGCTGTTGTTAGGGAACACCACCCATGTGGGTGGGAGGGTTTCAGAAGAGACAGAGTACTTTGAGGCAAATTGCTCATCCAGGATGAAAGGTGGTAGGTTGGAAAGCTGATTCCCTCACATCAGCCTCTGCCTTCCCTGGCAAGGCTTCAAAAACCATCTGAGCTTCTTCTGACTTGAGTAGGGAGGAGGGTTCAGAAGGAAATCTGGGAAAGGCTATATGATGGGAGACTTTGCTCAATCCTGCAAATCCTGTCCATGCCAAACAAGTTCCTTTCAAGTATGTGTGAGTTTTGTTACTCCCATGACAGCGATAAATCAGCTGGAAAAGCACCTTATGTTTGGCTGGATAAACTAAGAGGGACCCAGTGCCATAGTGCAGACAACTGGATCATACCGTGACTGTCTGGCAGCTTGAGACTGAAGAACCCAAGCCACAGCTCCCCTCTCTCTACATTTAATCACTGCCTTATGTGTCACATAATGCATACATCTTTTGCTGTCCTCATCTATGAAGTGACTTTTCAGCTATTAATCACTTTATTGATAGGCTAAGCATACACATAAAATCAAATCGTTGGCAATACCATGTGTCTGTTCACACTGTGTATCTTCAAATACCTCAGTTAAGACTTCTGAGCTACATGTTTCTTCCATAAAATCCCGTATCTGTCTTCTGAGGGGCTTTGCTCCTCCTTCGATGGACTATAGACAGTCATGTTCTGCTTCTTAATTTAGCATCTGATTGCTTATTGTTGTACTGTAAAGTTCCTTATGACTGCAGTTACATGGCTACAGTAATTAGTGTTTATATTCCCAAGGCCTGTGTAGCAGCGCTTTAACACTGCATAAGGACATGAAACACTCCTCAACAGAGTACGAGTTGCTCCCAGGATTTCTAATTTTACATCCTCACTTTCGTAGAGCCTTGCTGTGGGAGTCTCTCCAGAAGCGGGCTCGTGGGTAATCCATTATAGGCATTTGAGTGGGTTTCACAGCAGAGATGCAGGAAAATGTTCACAGAAGCTACCAAGATCCTGTCGCTTTCACTGCACTGAGGAACACGGGGACTTTCCAGTAATGAACCCTGTTTGCCAGTGCTATGATCATCTGTCATTTGCAGGACTTGAACAAAAATATTTCATGTCTGATTTGGCTGCCTTCAGCATTTCTGTATTCGTGCCTACATTTTTGTGAAATGTTGGTGCAACTTCTAGAAACATCAAAATTTGTTCTAAAAATCAATCCCCCCTGCTAGCATCTGTTCACAGATGTTTTCTCTGATTTGTCTGATCATTACCCATTGGGAAGGCTGTCCTTTCACTGACGGGATTACCTGCAGGTGCCAGCACTGCATTAAACTGAACAGGCACAGGGCACAGTCTACACGTGTGCTCTGCTGCCTTCACAGGAGATGTGAGTCTCCATTGTGGTGGTGCGCACAGCTTCACCCCAGTGTCTTCACACCACCGGATCTGAGCATTAGCCACTGACCTCTGCTGTGCTACCTAACCTGGGCTGTGGCATTTCTTTTGTTAGGCTAAATCCCTCAGTATCTTCATGACCTCTTTCCAAATGAGACTTAATTGAGTTATTAAATGGAGGGAGAGTTAAGCTTTGTAAGTTTTGCATGTTTTTCTGCCAATTACTCCATCAAAGTGTGGCTCGCTTTGTTGCTACAGAGCTTCTCTGTGAGGCATGACTTTGGTTTATTCAATAATGCATGTATTTCTGAGAGCAATGTACATAAGAGCTGGCCTATCCAAACTTTGTCTTCATACAAGACTGGTTTTCGGCCCCTCGGTGGCCATGTCAAATATGAAAGCAGGCACTGAATAACAAAGTTCCAGTATTTGGGTAAGAGGGACAGGCAGCCTCACAGCGACTGCACTCATCTCTAGGCCGCCATTGCTGCCTTTACCCTCTCCACTCAGGGGCTGCAGGACAGCAGCAGTCCTCGCAGACTCCTGCAGATCTCGCCACACCATTGTACACTGCTGCCTGGTTCTGCTGCCTTGGCTTTTGCAGGCCAACGATAGATGTCAGCCCTCAGAAATGGCAACAGTGCTGCCTCTTGTACTGCTGTGAGCTGTACCCACCTGTAAGGAGCTAAGGAGACCTGGAGTCCCTCCTCGTCTCCCCTGTGGTTTGTGGCTGCCCCGGCTCTCTGTTGCACATGGCAGGCGGGCAGGTTGTCTTTGGGGTACGTGCAACTTCTCTGTAAGCGTTTCCATGCCACAGGCAGGGCAGTACAGTGGCGAGCCCCTCTCCTCTCGTCAGCAAAGCAAATCTGTTGGCTTTAATCTTGGACGTCGTTTTCATAACATCATTTATGCAGCAGCCGGTTTCCATGGAAACCGAGAACTGACTGGCAGCGGACAGGAACGGGGCCGCTGACCTGCTTGTCCTTCCCCAGCGCCGCGGTGTGTGGAGTTCCGTCCCTTCGCCATGCACATGCAGTGCTTGTTGCCGCAAGGCAGGCAGGACCAGCCCCGAGGTTGCAGCGTGTTCCGCTGGCAGCAGTGCAGCTCCTGATCTCCTTATCCCGCCTCATCCCGCCTCTCTGGGCAGTGGTCCTGCAGCCAGGAGAGGAGGGCAGAGGGTTCCTGCCTCTGTCTTCACTCTCCTCCCACTGCTGCAGCCTTCCCAGGCCCCAGCAGTGATGGAGGGATTCATGGCTAGCTTTAGATGTACATATGCCCCTTCCTTTTTTGGACCCTTAACCCACTTACATGACATGTTCTGTTTACTTATTATTCCGCTGCTCCTAGCATACTCCTCCATGTTAACTTGTTAAGCAAGTGTATTTAGAATACTAGTCCTGTATGTACTGCATTTAATTTCCAAAGTTCTTAGAATTCTAACGACTACCAGAAGTATCTGCTCTGGATAAGTCTCATCAGCTTGGCGGCTGGCAGTGCCAGGTTAAGATTATATTACCTGCTTCTGTTCAAATGCACTAGGTGCAAACACACCATTGTGCCTTTTGAGGCCAGCTTTGAAGAGTGAAGCCGTATGAGCAGCATGAGCCTCCATCTGTGCCTATGCTGTGCCCTCATGGGATTGCCCTGCCTGGAAAGAGCGCTTTTCCAGCCACAGACCATGAAGGGATCAGCAAAAAGCGGGAGCAGAGCACTGCTCTCTCATTGGGGATGATGGCAGAGCAGCCACCCCAGTGTCTTGGCCTGGCTGCCCATGACTCCTCCTTTGCTTGGCTGCCAGAGCTGAATGTGCCCTTGGCATGCCTGCATTCTCCTGGGCCTCACCCCTGTGCCCACAGAAGGCATGAGTGAGTTGAGTCGTCCTTGAGCCCCGTGGTGGCTGAGCTCTCCCATACCCACCCAGGAGTTTACCACAGAAAAAGCAGTTTCCACCTTCACTCTTGTTCCAAGGCTCATAAAAGCACGGCAACGTGAGCAGAACGCCAGCTTTCTGTTTAAATGGGAATATTGATTTATGCAAACATTATGCATACTTTCCTCACAACATTGTGTGCTTTCAAACACTGCAGGCACCAGTGTAGAGTTTGTTCCCTAAAAACACAGTTTAAATTTAAAAGCGACTTTAGCCCTTGGTCTGAGGGGCAACTCCCCCTCATGCTGAAGGGTAGCTTAGTGCTGAACAATTGCGTCAGAGGCTTCTGAAGTGAGAGTCAGGTGATGCTATGGACAGGGGAGAACCATGAATGGAGCCCTTGAAATCCCTTACTGGGTCTCCGAGAGCCCACCCTGCTCTTCTGAGTGGCCACTGCTGTGTGGTGCTGGCTCAGGTCCCCTCGCTTGGCATCCCCTGCAGCACCCCAGTGCCAGAGATTTAACCTTGCAGCCAGCATGTCCCTGCGGCTCTTGTTCCCAAAGCAGGGGGTGTTGGGAAAAGAGCACCAAGAGAGCTTTTCTGGGCTGCTCGGATGGGAGGGCAAAGGTTTCTGTATTCTGAGGACATCATGGAAGGGTGATGCAACCTGGAGAGGTGCTAGAGGCTGCCAGTCTCAAGGATGACTGCAGGTTCCCATGCCTTGCTCAACTGTACTCTCCGGAGGCAAGGGGCGAGCGTGGCATCCCTGTGAGTGGCTGTTCCACTTCAGGAGCATTTATGGGCGAGCCACGGGGCAGAAGCAACAGTCTGGGCCAATGACAATGTCCTTCCTTCAAACCTCTTAACACGCACAGAAGCCATAAGGCTTCTGGAAGGGCAAAGCAGCTTAAAGCAAGCAATTGCAGAGATGAGAGCATCCTCAAAAGCTGGAAACTCCCTGAGGCATTTCTCTGCCCTCAACTCCAAAGTGCTGGAGCTGGCTCAAGCAGCCTCTGCTCAGCTGGCCATCCCGACTATCCTCGGTTCTTGTTCAGTGCTTTGACTAAACTTGCCAACTCTGACATAAAAATTAATTGACCTTTACAGCTGCGTTTGAGCCAGCTCCATTGCCATCAGCTCTTGCTAGTCCTCACTACTCAAATCCTATTTGCTTAATGGCACGTGAATTAATTTGTTGGAAGCTGACAGTTCGCTGCAGGATTAGTTAGTGACTCTAACATGGAATTCAAGATGCAGAGCATCTCTTGAGGGAAATTTAAAAAGAGAGGGAAATTCCAGTGCTCTTGGAAATCTTAATTGTTAGGATGCTATGACTGGAGTAATGAATGAGCTGAAGTACAGGAGAAAAATAAACTCAATTCCAGCTATTTAAAGGCTCAGCAATTTCTTCCAGGCAAAAAACAAGCAGCTATTGTGTGCGGGCACTGGGCGGGCTGGAGAGAGGCAGCGTTTCCCACAGGCAAATTAGGAGTGGGAAAACCAGAACAAAACCTGCAAGCCTCAGAAGCCCGAGCAGGGAACAGAAGCCATTTTCCGTTCAACATGATTTGTGTTGTCATTAGGTGGGTTTAATGGGCCTTTATTCTTATTCTGAGAGGAAAGCCCTGGCTTTGCTTGAGCTAACAGTAATGACCATTCAGACCTGAGAAATGCGAGGGAGCCAGCCAAAACCGCGTTTGCTGTGTTGCTTGGGTGCTCATTGGGAACAGAGGGTCTCCTCCTCACCCCCAGTCCTTTCCTGGCACTAGAGGTTGGCCATGTTTGTTAGAGCCCAAAAAACCCACCTCGGCTGGCAGTGTCCCATTCACATCGTTTATGTCACTGTAAAGGAGGACCCGTCTCGGCCACCTGGGAGCAGACCTGAGCCCCACAAGGCGTGTTTGAACCCTCTATGCAGTCCAGTCACTGGGGCAGGAGGCAAGGCTGGCATCACAGCTGCAGGAAAGGCTTTTCTCATCCAGCATGGCTTGAACCCCTTCCTAACGCTGCTCCCAAGCAGAGAACCCCAGTAGGAATGCTTCAGCAACACAGTTGTGGCTTCTTGAAGTCCAGTATTTGGGTGCCTTGTTTCAGGCTGTGTAAAGGTGAAAGGGGATAAAGAGGTAAAAAAAGGCTCCCTGAAAGGAAATCTTGAGAGCTGAGAGCTGCAAGCTTAGTTTGAACAGTCTGTGGGGCACACACGAATCTCCTTTCACCTTTATTGGTGTCATTCAGAAGACAGACAGTGATTTCTGCTTTTTTAAGACAACTGCATGGGCTGAAAGCAGCATAGCAACCAGCAAGTGCAGCAGGCTTTCTCTTTGAGGGTTCCAGCACTGACATGGGACTGCTGGTCACCATCTTCCATCTGCAGAAAGAGCAGTGTGACCAGAGCAGAGTTGTCCTGGGCTGCTGCTCAGAGATGGAGAGGAAAGGGATGGAAAGCAGGTCTGGTGTTTGTAACATCCCTCTCTAAGGCGATACCTATTGCCCTCTATCATCCCCAAAGCAAGCTGGAACTGTGCCAGTGAAGGAATCATGCATTTCTGTATGGCTAGATCCTGGTTTAGTTTGTGATATGCTAATTTTAGTGCTCTCTCTAGATCATGTGAGAAATACGGGATTCCTACTGTAGCCCAGCAGGAATAAGTTGCTGGGGGTGTACACCTGCTTCCCCAAAGCAATGCCACGGCTTCCCTGACAAGCTGTTTCCTTGAAGAGTTTGAAGGTTCTTTTGTGATCTGATTCAGGTCTAACCAAAGGGTATCTGAGAAAGCCAGGAACTGTCCAATAGCCATTTTCATTGCATTGTATGAAGCACTGTGAAAGAAAACATTTGTTTTGGGTGAGTGATATGACTAAGGTGCCTTTAACCATAAAACATCTTTGCCTATTGAGCTGCTTTTACAATGGACAAATTTGCCACATAAACCCTGCATGCCTGAATAAACTGGTTTAGAAAATTAATTTGAAACATTTCTATTTTCTTCAAGAATTGTTCAGTTAAACTCAGCTACTCACCCATTAACAAACTATGCAGTATAAGTATTCTATGTTTTGATCACCTTCTTAGAAGCAGGCACTCCTAGCCACTGGATGCCACAAGTAAGTTTATCTTGAACTCCCATGATTAGTTTTAAGTAATGAACTCTGCCAAATTTCCTTTCAATAGCTTACAAGTTCCTCCAACTCTCTTGCAGCTCTGCTAGTGAAGAGGGACCAGCAGCAGTTAGAAAAGAGAACACTCCTGTATCTTGGTAGCTTCTCCAAAAGGTGGTATCTCGGCCACTCCGCATTAGCAGCACACACAGAGATGCCAGGCTCAGCACACAAAGCATGGCAAAACGTATTCCCCACCCAGGCTGACTCCAACACCCACAGGACAGTGCTGCAACCTACCAGTGCCCTGAATGTGCAGGCAGGTAGCAGTGGCTTAGAATCATAGACTAGTTTGGGTTGGAAGGGACACCTTCCACTACAGCGGGTTGCTCAACGCCCCATCCAGCCTGGCCTTGAACACTGCCAGGGATGGGGCAGCCACAGCTTCTCTGGGCAGCCTGTGTCCTTGCCTCAGCACCCTCATAATGAAGAATTTTCTTCCCAATAGCTAATCTAAACCTGAGGATACCCCAGTTGCTGTAGTTATCACACCAAATCTGAAAACATATTTAATGCAGCCTATTGAAAACCAGTGGCTTTAGTAATGCCTCAGACAAACCAAACTGCAGCTCCTGATGCCCATGTCAGACTATAACCTGTAGTTTAACTATAGGAACCCCCGGACAGTTTTACAATCCTTTGAAAGCATCTTTCAAAAGCAAAGATCAGCTTGTGTGGCACTGACAAAAGCAGTAGATACCACGGGAACAACATACACAGCCAATGGTCTTTTTTTTATAAAAGTATTTTTAATAAACTGATGGATTTAAGATGCTAGACAACTTGTTGCCATGTACAGGTAACAAAAGTCAAAATTCTTTGAATTTTATACAAATACTATGTAGTAAACTTGAATACAAGTTTACAAAAAATGCATCAGTGATTATTCAGCTTGTAACCAACTTCCAACAGTGAAAATCATCATGTATCAATAGTGATCAGAATTGCATTGAAAATTTTAGAAGTAATGCAACTATGTTTTTACCAAGCCGCTCTGGAGTTACTGGTGCACGCGGACAGTACATTGGATTTTTTTGGCTTGCTGAACAGAAAATGGCATTTAAATAGAACGACTTTGAGTTAAACAATACAATACATATCAAAAGTACTATCTTACAGAAAAATCAAATAAGAATGAGAAAGTAAACAAAGCAGAACCCTGAAGTGCTGATGTTTTTCTACCCGTTTTGATGGAAAAGACTCCACAGGTGTCCAGCTTTCTCACAGCATTTTGGAGTTTTCTAGTCCTAGCACAGTGTGGTCATTAGTAGACTCAAGTAATCCCTGCTTGGCAGTAATGCTGGTGAAAAGTAACTTGCTCTATTGCTAACAAATAGGAGTAACCACTGGCAGGGTGACTTCTCGGAGGTGTCCAGCAAGGCCGAGTTGACGGCACGCGACTGAAGCTACAGTACTGCTTGCTTCGATACAACACCCAACAGCCTTCAGGGTTCAGGGGTCAGTTTCCTCACAGGATTAACAAATGGATGGTTTTGAAACAAGAACAAAAGAAACAACCCAAGAACCCAAAACCCATTATGGAGCATAAGACAGTATTTTCACTGGTACAGCTACCAATAAAATGAAGGTTTTTGTTACAAACTTTCCAGTCTGCTTTATAAAAAATAGTCTTAGTTTTACTTCTAAATAAAAACTGTGCTGTGATCTGTCACGTTCTTGCATTGTACATGCTGTAGTTGTGTGTGTTAATGAAGGTGTAGAGATTTGTGACCTAGCGCTCTGGATGTATCAGAAGCCTAAAAAGCTGATTTTGGTACATAAAAGGTAGCAATGAAAATTAATTCTATTTATTTTTCCTAAAACCTAGGAAAAGCTACAGTACATTGCTAGATCAGTGGCCTCAACCCTGAGCTGAAATGAAGGACCTGCCTTGGCCAAGAGACTTAGTCACATTACTACCACAGCTGCACAGCAGAGACAAAATAACCTGTCTGCAGCCTGTTCTCTTAGCTGTAGGTAGTGTGAGATTCAGTTCTGGTAATGCTTGAGAGTTGACTGGAGACCACCATGTTCATTTTCACTATAGGAAAAAAAATAAAGGAACGAGAACTCAAAGTCAGAGGTTCAAGTGAAAAAAAGCACTCAACAGGGAGAGTTGTCAGTATGTCCAGCTTCTGGAGAACAAACAGAGAACACAGCTAGTGGTATACTTGTCAGTCTTCAGCGTTTCCCACTTGGTAGAATTGATTATTAAAACACGTACCAAACTACAATCAGCCAGCCATCTACTGTTATCCCACTCTGCCCAGAAGGAGACTCCCTTGATTTCCCCTCACCAGAACTGAGCACCCCTCTGTACCTACACTGCATCACAGAAGAAGAATGAAAACTTAAAAGACTGTCTGACATAGGATTCAACCTACCAACTGCTACCAGAGAAACTTCCACTTGCTTTTAACTTGAGTAAGAGTTGGCAACTGCGAGAATTCTTACTAGGATACAGCCTACTGCACCTTCCTGTAGGGTTCAATGGCACCGGCTACCCATGGCTAGGAGCATTCATCACATGAAGCATTCTTGCCTCCTAAAAGGCTAAGAGGACATTTTTCTCTTTTTTTCCCTTTTGAACAGCAGAAACTGTAGAGTCAGTATTCCACTTAATGGAAAAACTAAACTCAGCAACATACCAAGAGTAAAGCTTGTAAGCATCATTTATACTTCTAGTAATGCACACTTCTTTGTGAGCTGATCAGTGTGGGTTTTGTTAGTTTAAGGCAGCAAGTCTTACAAAATACCCAAGCTCACCTCCCTCCTGTTTGTGCTACTGTATCCTTAGGTGCACAATAGAACCTCACTAATTTACACTAATGACTGGAAGAACCATTAACTCTCTTGGTAACTGAACAAGAATAAGGCATTCCATTATATATTCTCATCACTAATTATAATTTAGCTCTTATTATAATCTACCAGCAAACATACTTCTGTCTTTTAGAAAATAGTATCTCTTACCTTCCGATATAATTACGTGTGCAGATTAGTGGGTTCTGCTGTGTAAACACGCAGGGGCATAAGCAATTTTCAGGTTTTTCTTCATTACATCTGACAAGAAAGTTAATGCCACAGATAGAGACTGTGGGAAAATAAATTAGGGTTTCTCTATAATTTGTGTGGACACGCACAACTGGGCAGTAATTTATAGCTCAAAAAAAAAAAAAGG
This sequence comes from Psittacula echo, assembly GCF_963264785.1. Taxonomy (NCBI): domain Eukaryota; kingdom Metazoa; phylum Chordata; class Aves; order Psittaciformes; family Psittacidae; genus Psittacula; species Psittacula echo. The sequence continues at coordinate 25,086,072 of NC_137738.1, forward strand.
ACGTGAATGTTTACAAACTCACGTGAAGCAAAATCAGCAGCAGAAAGCAAGGCCATTCCCCCACCATAAAGGGCTTGTTTACACCATTCCAAACTATATGCAACAACAACAATAAAATTAAAACAAAAATCAAATACAAGTACTGTGATATACAAGTTTGAAATCAAGTAAAGCAAACAGTGAAAAATTGTCTGATGCTTCTACCATGAGATTCATGTGTCTAAATCCTGGTTGAAGTGGACTGTAAATATAGAAGATAAGATGCAACTACATGGCCGATTTAAAAAAAGAAGAAAGGGATCAATGTGCATTGTAATGAGAGAGAAATTTCCCTTCATATGTGCAAAACCCCACAGTTTCATTAATGTAGAGGTCATACTTCCAGTAACAGACCTTGGACAAAACTAGTCTCCCTGCATCCTGGAATCTGCCTGTTTACATCAGCCACTTCAAGTGCACAGTACCCTGTTCACGTATCAAGCATTCAGCAGTTTCTGGCATTTCTCAGAAATTTAATGTTCACCTGCCTTATATCTTGAAAACAAAGGGGAGAGTTCATTCAGGGCATCATACCACTGCTTCTGAGCTATACTAACAGTTAAATCAAACTCAAAGTCTCTCTTCTTCCATGGTGGCAGGAGTCCTTACAGGACTTGTAAACAGCAGTACACAATACTGTAAACAAATAATTTAAGTTCTGCTTATACAAGATGTTAAGTTAACCCAGGTCTACCAAACAGGTGAAAATGAAAAGGGTGGCTTCACACAAAATCCTTCCCTTTTCTCCCAGCAATTATTTTCACTACATACGTAATCCTGAGCTGAAACAGGGTTTGGAGAGCCTTTTTTGCATATAAAAACAATGTTCTAGAGTCGGCTCTCATGTTCTGTCAGGAAGTCAACTGCTGGAGAGATTAAACTGAAGTATTTCAAACCATGTTACTTTGGAGGAGGACTTATAATTTGGTGTGGCGTCCAGTTCTAGACCCAGATGCTGAGCTTGCCAAGGAAGCTGAAGCGGCTGCATCCTCAGCTTCCTCCAGCTCATCGTGTAGCTCCTGGCTAACACTAGACTGGAGGGCTGCAGGAGTTAGCCACTCCTTCGGCAAACAGCTCTGGAGAAATGGTATACAAGAGCTGAAGTAGGCAAGGCGATTCACCCATCGTGGAATCTCTTTTCCACACAGAATCTAGGGGAAAAGGAAAGGAAAAGATTAGTTTGTCTCCTGGACCCAGCACTAACAGAACTACAATACTGTAAATAAAAAGCTAAGGCTGCATTAAATACTTGGATTTTACTGTACATCAGCCATTAAATGGTTGTGTCGTCACTACTCAAGAAGTGAGCTGGTTTACTTAACTACCTCCACATTAATTTCTGGTATTACTCCAGTGCAAATCTGGAGAAAAATCATAGCTAATGGGAGCATTACTCTTCTGTAACTGAGCAGCACTTAACTTGTCATTACATCCCTGGTTTTATAGTCAGTTCAAACACTGAATAGGACAAGATGTAAAACAGAAACAACATGACTGTGTGGTTGAAGAGTATAGCACAAACCTGGCCATACAGGTCAGATTTCATGCCAACTGCGGCTTTGTCAAGTGTCTCACCCTACTTACTTCTACCAGCATTGCACATCATAGAATCACAGAATGGTTTGCTTTGGAAGGGACCTTAAAAGATCATCTAGTTTCAAGCAAAATCACAAACCAAATTATCTCAGTAACATTTTCAGTCTACACAAAACACATGCTATACAATAATTGTGCTAGTTACTGTTTCTTTTTTTCTTTTAAAAAAAGGAACAAGTAAATTTTATGGAAGTTCACCATGGAAAAAAATCGCCATCCCTTTCTTGGAGTGCTTCAATCAACATTAGGACACATTATGACAAGCACAGATTGCCAACTAACAATAAAAATCACAACTGCCATTCCCCTCTTTGTCCTGGGTTACTTGTTCCTGAGCCTTTCCCCTGTGTTGCTACACATGGGAGCAATCAGGCATTCGATCACACTGGCGAGCTGATCAAGTTAAAATAAAGCTGAGGGGGGAAAGCAAAGCCCTTTCGACTCTACAGTCACATATTTGTAATCACTCAGGTATCTACATGACCAGGGTGCAGGTGCTGGCAGAGCAGTAACTTGCCAAAAGCCTTTCAAGCAGAAGATTAACACTGTGAAACTCTGATGCCTTTGTTATTCTTTAACAGTTGGCCATAACTTTAAACATTATTTTCAGTGTGATGGCTCTGTGGGGAAGTACTGATACAAATAACACATAGTTCTATCTTCAGTAGTTATCTCTCAAGCATCTGGAGTGATTTTGAAAGCCTATTAATACTTGATTTACCAGTTCTCTCAATTAGGAACGCAGCTCTGCTTGAACACAAACTATGTATGACAACAATATATATAATTTTTGACAGCAAAATCTTGTGCTTTGGACACAAGCACAAATGAAACTTGAAAAACAGTGACATTTCCCCAAGGTAACAGAGATAGGAAGCTGGAAACTAGGCCAAACATTCCAAAGGAACAGGAAAGACATGACACACTGGGAAGCACCTTTCTGTACACCTTCATGTTTGTTTACCTCAGATAAAGCTGAAGAGAAGTGATTGCAGTTTTTGTGCATTAGGTGATAAGCATTTCCTTTGAATTCTTTTCCAAGCTCTTCTACTATTTTTTCTATGTCATCTTCCATAAAGTCAGTACTGCCTAGAACCACAGCCTCTCTAGAAGAGAAACAGAGTAGGTGATCAGGCTTCCATGATATAGATGGATTACTGTTCATACATAAGGCAAAAATGGCCCCTGTGTGGGTGCTGAGATCTTTCTGCCCTCCTGGAACAACAAAGGTTCTTTCTATTCCACTTTACAGCACCACTTTCATCTTTATCATGAGAGATTATTTCCTTGCCAATTGTCCACCTGTAACTCATTTAAGTTCTTTGCAAGTTAACTCTGACAAACACTGGATGCAATTTTACTCTCCTCTCCAAAAGATACTGTTTCTGAGAGATAGCTGAGAACAGGCAAGAGCTTGTAATGCAGGGAAAGGTCACGGCAACATTTTTCAAATTTCTCTTTGCATAAAAATTTCACTACCTTGAAAAAGTTCCCCTATTCTATATAATACATGAATAATAAAAGGTACCCACCAATCCACATAATTTGTACACATTTAAGGAATGCAATGGTATGCTAAACCCAATGTTCTTTACTGTAGACACTATGCTGTCTCATCACCTCTGTCCATCTATCATTTCTAAGTAAACACTAATTTAACAGAAAGAAATCCTCTAGTATCATTCTATGCATCTGTATTAAAAAAATAAATGCAACAAGTTGTCTTTTTAATATGCCTTCTCAAAAGCAAGAAAATATCTTTTTCTTACTTAAATTTAAATGTTTCTCCTAGCTCAGAAGCATTTCCTGGTGAAATTTCAAATATTCCAGAAAAAGGGTATGGATGACCACCATAGGCAAATTCTGAAAGAGAAACCTCAGATTTAACAAACACGGCATACAACAACAGTAAAGAATAGCAGACCTCACTGACTGGAAGATCACTTCACAAGGATCTAAAGCTAGAAACCAGACATCTTACTTACATGGGTAACAAATGCAAAGAGCTGGAAAAAAATAGGTTTGTTAGTTACCAGCCAACCTAAATGAAAACTGACAGGAAATTTTCTACATCAGTGTACAGGTTTAACTTCAATAACTTTATAGTAAGTATATATTGTTTTCCTTGTATAAGTGAGGATTTACAAGTTAAATTGTAAATCCAACCAATGTTCTTTATGCATACTTGTTCTTAAAAGCCCATTTATATGTTTATAGATTCGGGATTCAAAGTACTGCATCCTCAAAGGATGCTCCTATTCTACAGCTCTAAGTGTGGCAGCGAGTAGTGGCCTTCTAATTTCTTGATTTGCAAGAGTTCAATTGTGCCAAGTTCTTTACTATAACAAGAAAGTAAACCAGTGCATGCACCTTAAGTCTGCACGTAGCATCTGCTGGCATAAGCATCTACACTACATGAAAATACGATGGTGTGCTTTAGCTTCCTTCTGTGTCTCTACGATAACGCAGCACGCCACACCCAGAGTGCAATAAAAAGCTTTAAGCATGACTTAGTGCTTCCGTTCCTCAAAACTCTTGTAACACATCATCCAAGTCTTAGCATTCAGTTTTGTGGGCAATCTTTTTTACAACAGGTTAATAAATAAAGTTTGATGTACTTTGAAAAATGCAAGTCATTGTTTTAGCGGGGCTATGACCTGCTATATGAGAAGGCTGTTGTAATCTGAACAGGAAGGGAGGCACACGTATCTGGCACAGCTCAAGAACTAGATTTCAGGCACAGCACTATTAAGAGTCAGGTTTTTCTGGTCTGGATTAAAAGAAATTAAAAAAAGAGTTTGAACAATAAGCATTGTGTTTTGTCAATTCGTTGCTCTGATAACACTTGCAAACCCAGGCACAATGTGACCATTATAGTAGCTGAAACATCTATAGATTAAGCTAACTTTGTGCAATGTGGTCTTTGGACTGCTAGCCACACCTTTTGCTGCCTCCCCTCACCTCCACACATTCCCAAACAAGAACTGAAGTAGATTTTTCTTCTTGAAATGGGACTACTTTCAGCAACTATCACCTCAGAGCATCTTCATACTGCTAGGCTTGAACACCTCAGACCTGAGCCTGTGCCACCTCAAGAAACACCTTGGGGCAGTAGTGGGGATTCAAGGTGGCCTGAATGGATCAGGAAGCTGCATCCCCAAAATACAACCTATTTAGCAAAATTGCCGTAATTATCACAAGCGTGTCTTCTGTGAACAGTATGCACAAGATGCCTCTTAAAGATTAACTGTCTCTTTAAAACAAACCAACCCACCCATAGGAACAGACAGTTTTTCTTTAGCATCATGCACTTTTGTGTGCCTACCTCCAAAGAACTATTGTTTCTGTAGTTAAAAATTAACTCCTTGCACAAAGTGGTGGCAGAATACCAAGGAAAGAATTCAACTATGCTTATATGAAGCATACATTTGTTTAAACAAGTCTTTCAAAGCCTAAATGAAGATTTCTATGCCTAGCTGAATAAACTGCAAACTCTTCCATACTTCATAGCTTTACACAAGAATCAAGATGACTACCTTATTATTCACCTGCAACGTTTTTCTAGATGAAGAAGAGGTGAGAACTTTAAGAGAAAACTGATGAACAGGTTTCAGAAGCCAGACTTCCCTTGCTACCTGAAAAATATTTTTCCGAATAGCAGCATTACCAGAACAAAGAGCAAGCAATGTTTTGCTTGCACGTACCTCGGCCATACACCTCTATGCCTGAATGGAACACTCCAATTCCGAGGGAAGAAGTATATTCATTCATCCAATACTAAAAAGAAAGAAGAAAACAAAAAAGACTTTAGTTTCCAAGACAGAACTGTTTTCTGATAGCAGTGCAAGATGTATTTGCCCCCCACATCAAAAGCATAAAACCCTACCGCACAAAGTGAAACTGCACAAGCCATTTTATGGGAACAGAATGTGCCATTAAAATCCCCTAACTGCACACACTGAATTAATTCCATTAGGTTCTACTCCAGTGTTTTAGTTCTGTCAATGCCTGTCAATCAAGGAGAAACCTGGGAGAAATTCAGATCAACTTTCAATTTGTGAACAAGTTACAGGCTGCAGAGTGTTCCACTCGGAGGAATGCACTCTAGAACCAACTGCAGTCATTGTGCAGGGACACTTTTTTCGATTTGTTTAAATAACACCAGAATATAGGACTGTGACATACATACACCAACTGTCATTCATAGCAGTGATCACACTTCTGCTTACCACCAGATGAGCAGGAGTCTCACTCAGAGATATGCCACATGTGCTGAAATTAGCTTAGTATGTTTTGTCTAATTTGTTTAACCAGAGGTCATCATGAAAGAAACCAGGTTCTCTCCAGCCTCCTGATGTATGTCTCCATACATCAGGTGTAAGTCTTTTGCATGGGTCTAATATATCAGTTCTATTGTAGCAAATAGATAATAGCTGCATTTCAGACGGAAACAAGGAATGAATTATTTTTTTTTTTATTTTTTTAAGGGAGAAAAAGAGGAAAGAAAAACCCTTCTTTCAATGCTTTCTCCTTTGTTTTCAAAAGCAGCAGCAGCAAGTGCCTATCAAGAGCTAACTATTACAATCAAGACCTTAAAGATCCACAGAGGTCTGTAAAGGAAAAACCCATCTTTCCTTGGCTACATCACCACTTTCAAAATCTCAGTCTCCACGCAGTAAAAATTTGGAAGCAGCACATAATTTCAAAAGGAACCTCAAACAAATGCTAAAAAAGAAAAAAAAAAAAGCATCAGTTGTGTCCTGAAACCTGAAATTGGCAAGAAAAACCTCACAAAAATACACGAAATCTTGTCAATTTTCAGTTTGTCAGTTACTTCAGGAGTCGCATCTTTTTCCTCCCAGGTCATCTGGTCCCCAAGAGCACCGCTGTGAGCTTCTACAAAGCAGACTTCAGAAAGTCAGCTGGCAGGATACGGACTGAGGCAGTACCCCAGCAAATTAATATTTGTTTAGCAAACAGAAAAAAAACTAGCTAAGAAGCTAGCTTCTTTGCACAACCTGCTGACATAGTAAGTGCTTTCTGATGTGCAGTCACTATTAAAACAGCACAACTCATGATAAAAAAGGTTACAGGTGTCATACTTGGTTAAGATGGGCTCGCTGGAGTTAGTACATAACTTATAGGACCATTACAAACATTATGGTATATAATGTGCATTTCTGAAAGCTAGTTTTCCCCCAATAATAATGATACACTAAACTTTGGACTGAGAAGCTATTCATGAAAATCAAGACAAATTAAATGGCAAAAAGAGCAAGTCCGGCCAAAAGTTACAAATTTTCAGGCCCAAGACATGGATCTATTTGGCTTTTACAGTCACCCTTATTCTAAGTATTTCAGCCTAAAATTCACAATTGTGCTAGCAGGCACAGGACACAAATGATAATCTGGACAAGAAGATGCTGCGGATTTGATGTTCTCTTCTACAGACAAGCCACCTGTGGGAAATCGTAAACATGAATTAGCTGAAGACAGATTTTGTTCGTTATATTTATTTGAAATTAGGGCTCACTGAAATCTGTGGATAAATTTTGCTTAAGACTAAACTTTACCCTTTGCTTGAATCTCTGGCTTTGTGAATGCATCACTATGTTAGCTAGTGGGGTATGGATGACTATACTAAATTATCATCTTAGTCTATTTAAAGGGCTCAGGAGTTCTTTTCCTTCTGCCCCCAGAAAAGGGCAGAGAGCTAGCCTGCACGATGAAGCTACATCCAGAAATATACTGGGTTAAGATTTACTCTGTGTAGAAAGACACAGAACAGGGAGAAAACAAGAAGAGAAGGAAGAAGAACAACATTAAGACTACCCAACTAACTTCATGGGTTTCTGAGCATAAAAAACCCCATGGATTCTGCTCTTTGAAGCAGAATCAAAGCCACCAGGAAAACAGAAGAGTTACTTCAGCATAAACCTCTTTCAGTTCTGAAGCCAGTCCTATCCCACACTTCACCAGCTGACCATTTGAAAATAGTTTTAGACTGATATTTATAGTCAAAACCGTAGGCACATTCACCATACAGTTTGTCAGCACAGGAAGAAAGTATGTTTGCCTAATGAGAAGGTGTATCCAAATGAACCTAATCTAGAACTGAGCTAGACAGGGTCCCTGGTGGTCTAATTTATGCTCTCCTGGACACTGAATTGGCCAGAAAACTCTGGGCCTGGCCTCTGAATTCCAAATAACCTACACATCACATACATGCTGAATCTGTAAATGCCAAGCGAGGTTATCACTGCTCTCTGAAAAACTGAACAGAAGTTACTTCTACTGCTTATGGGCTATCTTGTATAATAGAGCCTAGTTTGTTACCAGGCAGAAAAAGAGGCAGAAATTATTCACACTCCTTCTCTCCCACAACACCAACTGCAAGGTGTAGGGAGAAGACTTAAAAGTGGGTCACCAACCCTCCCCATCGATCCGTACAGAAGCAGACCAAAAGGATGGAAAGCTGCTCTAACAAGGTGTTCCGCAAGTCCAGGGCTTTTCAAGTGTGCACTCCTCCTTGCTGGAGCCACCTCAATATACGGGGCTTGCTAGCCTGCAACAACTGAGAACTGGAGGCAAATTGAACACATTAGCAGCTCTGGAGGAAGTACCTAAAGCAAGCACTTCACTTAATATTGCCAGTAAGAACAGAATAGGTTAATTGAAGATAAAAGAATTTCAATAAAGCAGAATTACTTTCCCCTTAGGAGTAGTAATTATATTTAATTATTACTCAATCTGGATGAGCTATTGGAAGGTTGGTCACATTTTCTCATTGAATAAAATGCCTTATCTCACCAAAGAAAGAGATGCAGGACAAACGCACCTTCAAGTATTCTAAATTTGGCTACAGCTGAAAAAAAGATATATGACTTATAAAATAAAGATTGTAACTTAACTGACATCTGCATAGCTTGCTGGTTCAGTAACACGCTGTAAGCTCTGGAATCCCAGAAGCTAAATCCTTGATTTTATTACCCAAACTGGATTCCCTTCATTTAGTCTTGAATATGAATTTTTCCATAGTACAATGTGTAGAAGACACACAATCCCATACCCTCAGTATTCTGCAGTAAGTCGGTCTTGCAAAACAGGATTTCATGTTTAAGGCACCTATCAGAACGAAAATATTAGAGGAGTGTTTTCCTATGTGCACAATAGTCATGTCACTGAAATGAAACACGGATCACAGACCTTCACACGTATCTTCATTACTTTCTTCAGAGCTTTCATTTATGTTAATACTTTAGATTGTTATAGCCTTATTTCACAAGCGGAAAAAATAGGATGCTACTTTGGGCACAAGAAAGCTAACTGCTATTTTTAGAAGTCTAGGCAAAATGAAATCATAAAGTACTTCAATTCTCAAAATACAATATATTAAAGTCTTCATCCTATCCTTTTAATGATCGTATTTTCAAAGACATGATCTGCAGCATGTAAATATGCCCTTAAGCTTCTCTCCCTCTGTAAAGTTACCAGTACTTGAAAGGCCACTTTCTTGTACAACACATGCACCCCTCCTTGCCTGTTGGTTTTATCAAAGGTTTCTGCTTTTTGAAGCACTAAGGACAAAGGAAGGGCATACGCTCCAAACCAACCAACTCAGCCCTACTGTAAGGAGTTTCAACAGTAGCAAGGCCACCTAGTATTCCCCTGCATACCTAAGCAGCTGTCTGGGAAATGAAGCTGCAGTTAGCACTCAGGCTGAAATAAAGATGTTCATAGACTGTTGCAATTGTAGTAAGAGTTGATTCTGTCAACCAGGTGACTAACAGTGGTCTCTTGTTCCCAAAGAAAAACATAAACCCCATACCCTAAAATACAAACACCCCACCCCCCAAACCTCCCTCAAAGTGACATAAAATGTCAGAAACAAACAGTAAACCTGCTAGTACCTCAGTACACAAGTGGCAGGATTTGATGAATAAACCGAACTTCAAAACACCTATAACAAGACTCTTCCCTTCTCTCTTAGTGCCCCCAAACAACACTGGTTAATTTGATTAATTGATTTCAGCAGGCTGTCAACATGCTATAATGTAACTGCTGTGCAACATGGAAGTGAGGCTTTAGTTTAAGCTCCTGCTTCAATTAGGTTTAAAATGGACCTAGAACACCGTTTAGCAAAAGAGTTTGAGGCAGTATGTACATCAAAAGTGTCTTTCAGACACCGTGGTAACCTCAGTTTTCATCTCCAGTTTAAAGGAAGCCTGTTTCTGTAATGGTCAATGGTACATCATTATAAAACAACAAACACAACTGAAACAGGATGTAGAAATATTCTGCTTAGTGGTCTCAGCTTACACTATGTATCATTTGTGGTGATGCACAGCTTCAACAACTACAAGGACTGCAGACCAATGCACAAAACCCCATCCCTACATGTGGTCAAACATCTGCAAATGAGTGCTCATGCTTGCTTCTTTTGGAAGGTAAGCTGCTTCCACAGATGGTGACTTTAGAGACTATGCTACTTCTTGATGTAGGCAGAGCCCCACTCATCACAACAGGAAAACCAACAGCCCCCAACACGTCCTAAGGAAAAGTATGACATTAGCTTTTATGAGCACAACCACCTTGTTGCCCTTTTTTTCACCCCTCTCCCCTCCTGTCAACTGTCAGCCTTCCTAGGATAGCTGGAGTAAAACTGATCACAGCAATTCAACCTCAGATGAAAAAGAAAGGAGAATACAGGTTGCAGCAAAGAAATCTAAGGAGCAAGAGATGAAGGAGAAAAAGAAAATGCATGCTGATGTCACACCCCACCAGTGCTATCATCATAGTGAGAATGGAGTTTCCCACAGAGGCCACGGCATCACCTTCCAGACAGGCACTTACACAGGAGACAGTCCCCCTCGTTAAGTTCTCACAGCCTGCCTGTGAATTGGCCCAGACACCTCGCACAGCTAAGCAAGTCTTCCCGAGAACACTGGGTCTTCCATGGTAGTGAGTCAGAAGTGCGTAAAGCCTCAACTTCAAAGATATTATCTTATGTTACAAGTCCTGAAACTGAAGTCCTACTTCTTTCTCTGTACAAATGTTTATAGTTAATATTTAAACCCATCTCTTTTCATGCCAAAGAAGCTTCTCCAACACATACTTTTGAACTGTAGTCCAGAGAAGTCATATATATGCATGCCACAGAGCACCATTCCCTCCTTAAGTCTAGTATAAGGCACAACGACTTTCTGTCATATCAGCAACATGTATGAGCTCAACCAGGTGAGCAAAGATCCCATATTTTTTTCCTTCTCGGAAAAAAACAGTCAACAGACTGCTTCTGTCTCCAGTCTCCCCTCATTCTCTACAGTGAAGGAAAAACAAAGTAGAAGTAACAGGTTCTATTCACTGGAGAAAGAACTTGGGACACAGAATGGGGAAACAAACTAACAACGAAAAAAGAAATCCTTTGACAGGAACATTGATTTCTATGATAAGTATTGGTGTGAAAGAAAATAATGATAAGAATCAGGCTAGTTCATATAATCTCATATGCAATTTTAATTCCAAGCCAAATAGTTTCCTATTGGTTGCTATTAAATATCCTAGCATTTGAGCCTGAGTAATCCCAAGCAAGCAAGCTGCATTTTCTGACAGCAGTCACTGACTCCACTCTGTACCCTTGTAAAACGCCAAAAGGTCAACTTAAATGGTGGTGGAAGGAAAGCCTATCCGAAAAAAGCTAAGTAACACAAACACAGTTACCTGAAACTAGCTGTCAATCTTCCTGTCCCTCTACCAGTAGACTCAGAAGGTGGTCAGAGAACTAGTGCTACTTGTTCTAATTTCCAGCGATTGAAAGGCATTAACGGATAATATTTTCTTAGTATTACTTATCCACACCTCCTGTTCTCTGCAGGTACTTATACCTCATTTGTTACCATGGCATTTGAGCAGCTTCCAGCTGAACCTAAGACAATACAACAGTTGCTGTAGGTGTCACAGAAAGATTACCCAGAAGGGAGGGAAGGTGAGCTCATAGGGCTGCAAAGCAAACTGGAACAATTCCTTTATTTCTACTAAGTTGCAGCAATACCAAAACCGTTCAAAAATTCTGGTCCAGGGGAAAAAAAGCATGTTACTGACACAACCCTATAAACCCTTCTATCCCTACAGAGACAGCAGTTATTCCCAACTACCATCCTGAGGGACAACCGGCCACTCTGATGGTTTTCAGGAACAGGAAAGGTAGGGCCTCCCCCCTGAGGTGCCCTGGAAGCAATAACGGAGGAACATCTCGGGGTCATTCGCGTTTCGCTACCCACTCGCAGCCCGGGAAGAGATTCCCCCAAGACAGGGACCGGGTCCACCCGGCAGTAAAACACCTGTCCGGGCCTCACAACAAACTTTTGCGGCAGGTCACAGATCATATACAGAAACCGACAGACCTCCCAAATTATAGCCCTCTTTCCCCCACCTCCCGGTTCGTTGTTTCTCCCGGCCCCCACGGACCCAACTCAGGCGGGGACAGGCAGCGGAAGGGCAGGAAAAGTTTCCCCACCGCCCCGCGGGACGCTCCGCGCCGCGCTCAGCCCCCTGGAAGGGCACCGGGCCCTGCCAGCACCAGCCGCCACAGGTGCGGGGCCGCGCTGCTTGCCGCGGGCCGGGCCGGGCCGGACACTCACCATGTCGTAGACGTTGAGGATCACCAGTTGGTTCGCCATCGCCGGCGGCCCGCGGGCGCCCCCCGCCCGCTCGGTCGCTCCCGCTGCGACGGCGCTGCTGCTCAGGCCGGCGGCGGGGCGGTGGGGACCCCCGGGGGCCGCTTCCTCCTCGTCCTGCCTGTTGCTGCGGGGCGGGGGGGGGCGGCGGGAACCATGGAGCCGCCGCCGCGGAGGGACGGGGCCTCGCCCCCGGCACACGCGCTCAGCCCGCGGCCGGCGGCGGGGGCCGGGCGAGGGCCCCACCCCGGTGGCGGTGCCGGCGGCGGGAAGGGAGGGGAGAAGGAAGTAGGGGGTGACGAAGTGGAGCGGACGCGGCGGCCGGGGCGAGGCGCAGGCGGCAGCAGTAGCGCGCGCCCTGCCCGGCCCTGTCGCTGTCGCCGCCAGCGGGCGCGCGGGACGGCCTCTGCCCACCCCTCCAATGGGCGCAAAATGGAGCCGCGCGAGCCCGCCCCCGCCCGCCGCGAGGAGCGGGGCGGTGGAGACTACAGCTCCCGGCGTGCACCGCGCCGTGCCAGGCGGGCAGCGTGGGGCGGCCCGAGGGCCCGGTGGAGGTGCTGGACCGGCCGGCAGCCCGTAAAGCCGCACCGGAGCAAGCGGCACTGCGTTTTCACACGTGCTGGGCTGTGGCCCGCGGTCCTGTTTCACACATGTACGTCCACAGTGTTCGTTTCCAACGGCAAGAAGGTCCGATCCGGCCGTGTGGGGAGCGTTTGCAGGCACCGCCATTTTATGGTTCTATTCAGTGAAGCAGGGAAATTAGAACTAGCTTTACACAAGTAGTGTTTGAGTCTTTTGGACCTGCAGGTAGCCCATGTGTGGTTACTGGTGAAGCCATGGCCGGTTCTAAGCCAGCAGACACCATAGTGAGTAATCTTGTGGTATGGTGTGTATATATATATATATAGCCAGTGGTATGGTAACCTTATATATAACCTTGTGAAGAAACAGCAAAGCAAAAATCCAGTTGGCAAAAGCGTCAGCAGTAGAAAAGATGCTTTCCCTCTGCCAGCAGATTGGAGACAACTGCCCCTTCATAGCACTTCGGAAAAGGTGTGGTCCTCAGCAGGCTGTGGATTTGTCCTGAAGACCAAGGTGCAGCTGGAAGGAGGATGTACCACCCCAAGGGATCCTGGCTGCCACTGTCATTTATGGCTGCAGGTGTTTCACCCCTCTTTCTCAGCTGAAGCTCCTCTTGGCTGCTGAGGGTATGAACCTGTGGTTCATCTTGGCCATATGTGGGAGGACTGTCTACAACTGCTTGAAAGGAGGATGGAGCAAGGTGCCTGGTCTCCCAAGAAACGAGGGGTAAAGGCCTCAATGTGCACCACGAGAGGTTTAGATTGGATATCAGGAAAATTTCTTCACTGAAAGGGTGATTAGGCATTGGAACAGGCTTCCAGGAAAGTGATGGAATCACTGTTCCTGGAAGTGGTCAGAAACTGTGTAGATGAAGCCCTTAGTGACAATGGTTTAGTGTAGACTTGTCAGTCCTGGAGTAACAGTTGATGATCCTAGACGTCTTTTCCAGCCTAGCTGATTCTGTGATTCTGTGTTGGCAGTGACGCCTTACTTTGCCAGCAAAACAGTAAACCTGTGGACCGGATGTCCACAACTCCTTTGGACCATGTTCTGCATCTGCTCCTTTAGCTGGCAGCTAGGAAACAAACTGATAGCCAGTAAACTGAAAGTTTTGTGGGAAAGAGTTGTTTCCATATCAGGGAATACCAAGGAAAGTATGACTGCATCTTAAAAACAGCAGGGGTCAAAACTCTTACCTGGAGAGATAAGGACTCCATTTCCAACTAACAGCATTTATTAACTGGAACAGAGAAATGTGCAGTGCTGACTCACTCACGGACTCCTAGTGAATTGTTTAGTTTTCTTTCTCTCCTGTTTGTTGCCTGTCTACAAATGCACTGTGAAGAAAAATGAGACAAAACCATAACTTCTAGCCTGTAACAACAGGAGAGAGAGATAAAATTCACATTATATGAGTAAATCTGAAGAATAAAGACCCAAAGTGTCGCTTCTTTGACTTAAAAATAGAATTTTGGCATTACAATATTAGACTTACTACACAGAGTAGTAACAACACTACAGCTCTGATCTCAGTGATGCAGTTTATCTTTTCATGCAGTTATCTGCAAAAGACAGGAAAATCCTTCTTTTGAGCAGAAAGACTGTTAATTAGCTAAGTGTCAGAAGCCATGTTACACATGTGTGAATACTGCAGAGAGATATGCCTTATGTAGTATGTTTTACAGCAGTTTGCGTTTATTTGAGTAGTTTGGACAGTGAGAAAGTATGGTGTGGAGATACTCCACAATACTCTCTAAGCTCAGTCTGGCAATTTGGTAAAAGGGAGTGAGCAGTAGTGGGCACCAGTACCACAGAAGAATTATAATGTGTGAACCCAGGGATTCTGCCTTGTAAAACTGAAAGCCAGATTGCTTCAGCCCTTAATAGGAGTACAGAAAACTTCCTCAAAGAACACAAACCAAAATCATTGTCTACCAATCTGTACTACATTTACTTTATGCCATGACTTTTTCCTATCCTTGTTTGGGAGAAATACGCTTACAGAGCAGTCTGGTTTCTTGTTTGTATGGAAAATGCATTGTCTGTTTAGTTTTCAAAGGTGCAGAAATAGTCAAGATTAGAGACCCACCAGTTTTCAGCCATAAAAGAGAACTGAGAAAAGACTAAGGCACCTTAGATTCAGAGGGATGCAGAGCACCCCACACAGATGTTGCTGCACACCTCCTGTGTGTCTCCTGCATTTGTCACATGCACAGCTAAGATGAAACAGAGATGTGCAAATCCTCCAGAAGGAAATGGAGGGCTCTCACCAATGCTTCAACCCATGCAACCATCCTCTCATAAGGGAAGACTGACTTAATGTTCAGTAGGAACAGACTGTTTTCACTGGAGCTGAAATTTTGAAGTTGGTTTAAGATTTTTTTTCTCTTGATTTCTTTCCTGGTACAAACTATACTGAAATAGATGGAATGTCAATCATGTAAAATGAATCAGTAACAAATGATTGAAAATGCTCATGTGTTCTTTGTGTGCCAGATTTCTACAGCTTTTATAATCTTTATGAAAATTTTCATAAACTTGTGAATATCAAATAAAGTGATGATGATAAGTTCAACCATTATTTACCTACGTAGCTTTATTAAACTTATTTTAGGAGAAATAGAAAAATTGCCATTATCAGGATAAGCTTTAAAAGGTATCTTAACTTGCCAGCCAGTAAGCAAATTCTGGTTAGAAGTGCAAAATTATCTTCAGCTGGAATGAAAAAAAGAGATTCAAATAAGACCGTTCGGTTATTTTCACAACTGAGAGTGAAACCAAAGGATCTTATGAAATTGGCCAGTGCTCATAACCACCCATCCTTACATATTTAATTAAAAATTTAAGTTCTTGGTAAAAAGATTAGGATTATTAAATTATTAACATTATTCAAAGCCTTCCAAAGTTGTAACACTCAAAATGAAGTACATAGTAAATTTTTAATATATTTGTAGTTAAAGTTATTTTTTCTGCAGTAAAGTCAACTTTTGTGAGCATTCAGGCATGTAAATATATGTTTTTAGGTAAGTACTGCCCTGGAACAAGCACTTACCGGAAGAGTTATCCCAGCAGTTTCAGCAGGGCTTGTGGAGGTTTATAGAGGAGGCAATGCGTCTCGCCAAAGATCAATATACAAGGGAACATTAACAGCTTTGAAAGAGGTTAGAAGAAGTTTGAAAACTGTTTTCTTTACTGTAGACTTCGTATAAGCAGGGAACACTGCACAAACTGCAATGCATTAACCAGTCCTCACTGTTTTCCATCTGACCTCTGTGCTGGTGGTTCAAGTAAGCAGATTTGAAAGATAGGGAGAAGCAAAGCCAGAACTCTGTCCTGTGCCAGGACCTTTTTTCAGGTTGTGAAACCTTACACTTGTTGGTTTCAAGTGTAACGTTGGCTAGTAGAAGTAAGCCAACAGGAAATGTGGACACTCATACCATTGGTACATGTATGTAAGCTCTGTTAGTCACAATATTGTCCTAATAATATAGATAGAGAAGGTACACTAACATATAAGATGTGAAGGGCTGTTTCTGCAGAAGAATGAATTTTAGGGGAAAAAAAAAATGCATGCAAGAATTTCCTTGGCTAAATAAAAACCATCTTGGGTAAGAGTTTTATGTGTGTTCTAAAAACCACGTTATCTTTGTAGAAAACTAGAAAAAATGTCATCTATGAGGAGCTGACACTCATCTGCACTAATGGGCCAAGGTAATGGTGATTGAAGAGGTTATCTTAGTGGACAGGTTGAAAAGAGATTTGTAGTCCCACACTCAAAGGGTTTTCTTATTAAAAGTTGCAGAAATTTAATTAAGGTTCCATTAAGAGAACAGTTGGCTGGCAGGAGAGTTGATTCTGCTTCCTCAAAAGTCTACCATCAAGAGGGTGGGAAAAGCAGATTAATCTTAACATAGATTAATCTTTAACCTAATTGTGTAAGACTAAAAAAATGGCACAAGATGAGCTGTCAGAGCTCTAGCAGAGCTGTCAGGGAGACCAAAACTGTTCAATCTGAATAGACAGTAAAGAATTGCTGCCTTTAGGAGAGCTTGTAATGAAGCTCTTTATGAATAGTGTTCTGAAAGCCTTTTCAACTTGCCCATCTCAGTGGATCTCCTGGATTCCTTTCTCCTGTTTACAAGAATGTTCCTCCCTGGTTAGATCAAGGTTGTATTAACCACACTAGCATCTACACCCAAACTGTTCAATGAAAAAGATTTAAGTAGAAAAACATACTGCAAGTTGGTATAATAATAATGGAAGTGTCCTGGTATTCTGGACTGAAAGTAAGAAGGAATTGTTTTACAGTGAGAACAATGAATCACTGGAACAACCTCCCCAGGGGTGTGGTAGAGTCCCCGCTGCTGGAAGTTTTCAAGATGTGACTGGACAGGGCAGTAGATAATCTCATCTAGGCTCCTTTTCCCACAAAAGGTTGGACCAGATGATGTTTTGAGGTTCCTTCCAACCTAGGCTGATCTATGATTCCATGATTCAAAACTATTTTACAAAGATATTTAATTTTATCCAGAGTTATATCTGTGATTAAGATTAGATTCTAGCAACAGGAACAATACAAATAGATCAGGCTTCTTAAACATGAATTGATGCATAAAAGTGTAATTTTTACTAGAGGAACATGCTGATGGTAGAAGTATTTTAAACAGACAGATGTAACTGCAATTAAAAAATAGGTTTCACCCTAAATTAAATTATAGCTGTGTTTCTAATATCAAGACCATAGACAGACTACTAAAATGCTTACTGAATTGTAATGACATTATTGCCCCCTTTGAGCAAAAGTCCAAATTTGGAGTTCTGTGAAACAATGTTGTTTAGATGGGAAATAAACACTATGAAGTTGACCTAAGTGCCACGGATATCCAAATACAATCCTTTCCAGGCTGGCATTGCTAACAAAATAGTCTCTGGCTTTGATGTCAACAAGATTTCAGACAAATTTCTGTCTTTCTGAACACCACAGCAAAGACAAGTTTTTGCAGAACTTTCAAACCAGATACCCCAGCCTTGTGCACAAGAAATAATTCATTCTTTGCCTTTATTTTTTAGGAAAGATGAAAACAGTTTTTGTTGCTTATTCTACTTCCACTGCTTGAACGAACTCTTCTTCTGGCAGCTTCCTGGTATGTGTTTGCATCTGAGGATTTTCTTAGTTCTGTAATCCTTCTCTGGCTGCACTCCTGTCAGGCACTCTTCTTTGTGTTCCACTATTATGTATTACGAGAGTTTCAATTATTTCAATTATTCCTATTGTTGACCACAAAGACTGCTTTACTGAGTATGAAGTGATAACTTTGCCTTTCCTGCAACATAGTATCTATCAATGCTGATAATGTATTTTCAGCACAAAATTATCCTTTTAAATAATTTTATGGTTAGACCAATACAGTATTGTCATATGAGCTTTATTCCACTCTATATTTCACCATGCCCCCTCCCTCCAAGGATATCATAGAATCACAGAATGGTTTGGATTGGAAGGCACCTTAAACATCATCCAGTTTCAAACCCCTTGCCATGGGCAGGGACACTTTCCACTAGACCAGGCTGCTCAAAGCCCTGTCCAACCTGGACTTGAACACTGCCACAGCTTCTCTGGGCAACCTGTGCCAGTGGCTCAGCACCCTCATAGTAAAGAATTTCCTCTTAGTATCAAATCTGAATCTATCCTCAGTAGGGTATCAGTTTATCAGAAAGTGTATCAGTAATGCAAGAATTTGAATTAAGATAACAATACATTTTATTCACACTGTCACCAGCTATTTCTAAACGTACCTTTTCATACCTGTGGTCCTCATGTGTAGTTTTTACTTTGAGCATAATGGGCTGAGACTGCTTTTATACAGACAACCTGCCTGTTAAAAACACAAATTAAAAAAACCCAAACCCAACAGATTAAAAAAAAAGAATTTTAAATGTGTATTATTTGAAAGTATGGTACATGAAAAGGTGGCATCATGTTTCAGCAGTGCACAGACATGTAAACCATATTTCATTATTCTATGCTTTAAGAATTAATCATTATTTCTATGACAATTTTTCATCTATTATTTTGGTATTCTGAACCCTATTCACAAAAAACTCTTCCCCA
This sequence comes from Psittacula echo, assembly GCF_963264785.1. Taxonomy (NCBI): domain Eukaryota; kingdom Metazoa; phylum Chordata; class Aves; order Psittaciformes; family Psittacidae; genus Psittacula; species Psittacula echo. The sequence goes on from NC_137738.1 coordinate 25,105,077, forward strand.
ATAATTTCAGGATGTTACCAAATTTTCTAATGCTGTGAATTTTTAAAGAAAATATGAAAAATCTGGCATTGTGCATGAGTTTTAGGCTAGTTTTAAAGTCGTTCCAAAGGTAAAATAGATCTGTTATTTATGCTTTTACTTTCCTGAACTCTCTGATATATCAGAAATCTCAGTACAAGAATGAAGTTTGAGTTAATAATACTGTATTTCCAATCATGGATGTAAACAGTTCAGATTGTTATAGGAAAATAAGGCTGAACAAAGTGCAGAAGATGATCTTCTTCATCCCACTGCCCCAAGACAGGATAAAGGATACCTACATTTTGCTGTCAGTCAGTGATTTTTAAATGCTTATTGATTCCAGAGAAACAAGCTTGACTCTATTAGACCTCCTGGTTACTTTGTAAGTAATACAGCATCTATCAAAGGGCAGACTACATTTTTCAGTGTCAGTTTCAGGACCATTTCTCTTGGAATGCTAGAATAAATTTTGCTTTGGGAGGGTGGATTAACGATTGCTATGAAATGGGTCTTTATAGATAAACAAGTCCAATTAAAGTAAGACAGTGAATACAGCTTAGAAAATGTGAAGAGATGAAAGATTTTGTTATTATTTGCAAACAGATGACATTGTTAAATGGAGACAAGTCAAGTTTGGGTGGGAGGTTGATCAATTTTGGGAGATTTGGGCTAGTTATTGAACTCATTAATAAATGCAGTAGAATCTGGAATTAGGAAGATGGAAATAAGCAGAATTACAGACATCCTATCTGAATTCACTTTCTACAGAAATCTGGTTTGTGTTGAGATGAGATGAAAGGTATAAGACAACCTGACATAGCACTGAGGCTGAAATCTTATCAGTTGGGAGACTGTTGTCTCTGAGCATCCAGTTGTGGCTGCCCCATCCCTGGCAGTGTTCAAGGCCACGTTGGACAGGGCTTTGAGCATGCTGGTCTAGTGGAATCTGATAGTATGACTTAGCAGCCCTAAAACAGAACACTTAACTGGTTGCCCCTAATGTAGTTTTCCATAAAAAAAACAACTTCAGAAAATCATCAGTCCTTGCAAACAGTACTGAAGATAGCTGTTTGTATTTCCCATCTGTGATCTGAGGTTCTGAAATGGCAAGGTTCGTTCACTAGCATTTTCAGCACTCCTTGAAGGAGAATATTAGAGTTGAATTGGAAGCTTGATTCAAAACTTTTAAAGATCAACCATTGCTGACAAAAGACTAATCAGGCTACTTTGTCCTTTGATGCAGAGCATAGTGATGATATCATCAGATGCACATAGGAGTCTTTATGGCTCTATACTTCAGTGTATTAATGTAAAGACCTTTGTCCTTGAACTCTGGGCTAAAATCATCTGCATGAATTCTGTAACTTGCCAAGAAGCAATCAATTTTGACTGATTTGGATGGAGGTAAAAAAAGGGTGGAATGGCATATCCACAGACATTTTGAGGATCCTGCCACCATTACTGGAATGGAAAAAGAAACTGAACAGCGTGCTGAGGAGAGGGAGCAGAGAGTAGGGAATCTGAAGTAATCAAACATGCTTAAATGAAGGGCTCAAAGATGGATTCATATCACAAAAATGCTTATTTTAGTGGTTTTATATTAGTGGTTGGGCCTCATTTGTGGGCTTTATAAAGGAGTCTCATTTCTCAGATATTTAGGAAAGGATGAGCTTATAGAGAGCAACAAAACTAATGAGCTTATAGAGAGCAACAAAACTAAGAATGTTCAAGGATGAGAGAGACACTTTTAACGTGTATGGATCATCAGACACTCAAATGAAACACAGCAGCAGCAGAACGGAAGGGGCCAGATAAACAAGATGAAATGCTGTTACTTAAGAGATATTTAAGTGTGCTCCATATGCGTAAATTTGGGTAGATGATTTCCAGATTTTGTGACTTATTGTTCATGTTTATTAAGAAATCTGCCTTCTTAATACTGCACAGTTGTGTAGTTTACAGATTTACAATGCTGACCTTAGTTAATATGCTATTTTCATTTATAGTTTTAAGAAAATACACCTAAAGGATAGCTGTATCAGTAGAAAATTAATCTGCATGGACCTATGTGAGCATACACTGCACTTAATAGCAGTGAATGCATGTGAAAAGAAACCTTTCTCCATTCCTTCTTCATACATATAAGGCCTATCTCCAAATATTGTCCCAATACAGCAGAAAAAGAAAATATATAGCAAAATATAGTGAAGAAACATATGTTTCAAAGAAACTTAAAAAACCCTCCAACCTTGCCTCATTTTTAACACAGATTCCATGAGCAACTTTGTAAGTGCTATTTTTTTTTTCTAGTTGTAGTTGGTCTGGGATGTAGACTTCCACAGATGTACTTACAGCTACCTTCTCACCAAAAGCTATCAAGAGACCAAAAATGTCACTTCATCTCCCATGTCCAGATAGTAGACATTCAAATCCATGCTCTGTTGAAAAGTTAGAATGGAGCAAGAATTCTTAAATATAGAGCTAAATATTTAGATTTCCAAAGGATACGTCTGGCGGTATATTCTGGAACCGCCAATTAATAACGTATGTGCATGAGCAGATGGATTCAGATAAAGGACCATGTTTTTATTTCCACTTACCCACACAGGAAGCTTTACTAATTCTCTCAAGCCAGTTCTTGCAGCATTAATAAGATGTTATTTTTAATTTTTATCAATATATTCCCAAAGTAGTCTATAATAAGAAAAGCAGAAAGAATGCACATTTGTGTAATTTAAATTTACAAAATATTATGCTGTATTTATTTCAAATTAATTTTTCTTACAGTTGTTATCCCTCTCATGGCATCTATATGTACTTCATTCACACACATCCCCAAGTTAAAGAGCAATCTCTTGACAAGCTATGCCTAGTGGCTGACAGACAGACTGAACTCTGAAATTCAGAGAGATGGACTCACATTGGACTTCTGTACAGTTACCAGGTGACTCAAATAGTCAAAAAGGCATACCATGGTCTGTAGAGGGAATGGCACCTGCTTAGTTAAATTTTCTGTTAATAACCAAGTAAAGCCGAGTGAATGCCTTGCAAAAAAATTGCTAGGGTTTCCTGAGGCTGGAATAATGAATAAAAAGAATTTTCTTAATAATGGTTATGTTCTACTGTTTTGTTAAATGTTTCATTATATCCACGATAAACCTCAGAAGATGTCCATCCTGCCACATATTTAATTGTTTTTCGCTCTGTTAAAAAAACCCTTACACAGTGATTAGGTAAATAGTAACTTCTCTTACACTTTGTAGTAAGGGTGCACATTAAGAAATCAAGATGGTTTGGGATACAGTTTCAGCTAATGTCATTAGGAGAGCTTCACTGACATGCATTTACAAATTTAAGCCGTGATCCTAAAAATGATTTCACATGGCTGCATGAGCTCATGCAGTGAGAGCCACGGACAGCGTGCAGACCTTATTTCACCATGTTCTTTAAATAAACTTTTGCTGTCTCAGGTAATTTCCCAGCATTACATCAATGAAAAGAGGATCTAAAATAAATTCACCCAGACATTTAATGAAGACCATCCATATCTTAAATGTCAAATGAGAACTACAGATAACCTACCTGCACTGGATAGACTGATGAACATCAGTATCTTGAAAGTATTTCAGTTATTTCACTTTCAGAAAGCTTTCCACTCCAATTTTTTAAACAAAATATATAAGCTTCTTGTTTAAGATTACCATTTATTAAAAATATTATTCCATTATCTGTTAAAGCCAAATCAGTTACATTGTTATTTAGGCCCTGGGTCACAGCATCTGAGGGAACTTTTATTTCTAAGTTTTGAATCCATCATTTCTAGAAAAAGTTGAAAATTTGATAATAAAACTGCTGTTGTTGGAAAACACGCAGACCATTTAATGGAGAGGTCACTGTTTTGGGGGGGAACAGTGACACTTTGTTATCTCTGAAGATAACTTGTTCAAGTATCAAGGCCCAAACAGTTCTGTTTCACTACATTGGGATACAGCAGGCTAACAGAAACTTCAAAACTGAAAAACTCAGCTCAGTATAAAGTAGATCTGGGAAAAGTATAAGCTCTCTAATTTTGGCTTCTGGAGAAAACGTGATGAAGGACAGAACCTATCCCTATTGATACAAGCTGTTTGGCCTTTCCCTAGAAGCTGCTGCTGAGTTTCAAAGGAGACTTAAAAAGCATAAGAACCTCTCACTGACTGCTTACCAAATACTGAGCAGAACTATTGAGTCTGTCCAAGGTTCCAAAAGCAAAAGAGGCTGGTAACTATTAAGATTGGTTTTGTTTCTTTTTCTCTCATTTCACTGGAAAATATGTCTCCTGAGAAACTGAGTTGGACACTTCAGTTTTCATACCTTGTCTAATAATAATCATCCTATCTAGTCTAACTAGAATTTGAGTAAGTCTATGGGCTTAGTGCTCTCAAGAGGGATGCTAAAGAGACCCTTGCATATCATTATTGGATACAAGTTGTTTCACCCCAAACCTACTATATTAACTTCCAGACTTACCTCAGTAAATTAAATATTTGGAAAGGCAAAAATGATGCAAATTCTGTTCTTGTAGATGTGAACATAGATGTCACTGGCTTCAGTAAAAGGGATTTCCACAAAATAACCAAGTATATGTGAGGTGATTCAGATGAATCAATAGACTCTTCCCTTATTTGGAGGAAGCAAATTTATTTTCTCTTACTTGATTATTCTGCACTTTAGCTGCCTACGAAAGCAGCAGTTAATAAGATAGAAAAAAGTAATACCAGAACTCACAGCATTAAGAAACAATTTACTGCCAGAATGCATATGTTCCCATTTCGGGGGTGGGGTGAATTATTTAAGCTTTGCCGTGAAAAATGAGATAGAAAAAGCCCATCTCTGGTTAGAGCAGATTTAGAGTATTGCTATGTTGCCATCTAGTGATAAAATAGAAAGGTGCACAGATAATGATCAAGGGAGAGCAAACCAAACCTATATATAAACAGTACTACCACCCCATTAAAAGTCATACTCTTTTCTTGCAGTATAATACATAGGCATTAATTATTTGGATTAGTTTCACTGAAGGCCTATGTAGGATAAAATCTTATAGGTCCCAAAACTTGTGACAGATACTTCTGCTACACATAACTCCTGGTATGTTTACAGTACTATTATTTACTGCTTTGCTCTATTTTATCACAAACTCACAATCAAAATAAAAACTGTGAATTTTTGTCACTGCTGACCTGTTGTGTTTTCATGGCATACTGTGAAATCATAGAATCATAGAATAGTTAGGGTTGGAAAGGACCTTAAGATCATCTAGTTCCAACCCCCCTGCCATGGGCAGGGACACCCCACACTAAACCATGCCACCCAAGGCCTCATCCAACCTGGCCTTGAACACTGCCAGGGATGGAGCATTCACAACCTCCCTGGGCAACCCATTCCAGTGCCGCAGCACCCTCTCAGTAAAGAATTTCTTCCTTATATCCAATCTAAACTTCCCATTTAAGTTTGAACCCGTTACCCCTTGTCCTGTCACTACAGTCCCTGATGAATAGTCCTTCCCCAGCATCCTTGTAGGCCCCCTTCAGATACTGGAAGGCTGCTATGAGGTCTCCACGCAGCCTTCTCTTCTCTAGTCTGAACAGGCACTATAGGTGGGTACTATGTACTAGTAGAAAGGAAAAGAAGTAATTGCCCTGAAATGCAGTAATCAGTAATAAAAGTAGAGCAACTGACAGCATGAGAGTCCTTATATTAGTTCTAATATTTAGTGGTCCAAAACACTGGAAATAACAATGCAGGAGGGTTTCATAAGGGGCTTCAGCACATTAAAAATAGGAATTGAAGGGGATGGCACTGCCTCAGAAAGATCTTCCAGTTTGTCTGGAGATACTAATCACCTTTTTGTAACTGTCCAGACTCACCAAAATTTTACCACAATCCCTTTATTTATTAAAAAAAATTGAAAATAGTTGCTTGCTAAAACAAGTCATCCTTTGGAATCCTACAGTGTTGCCAAGAAAAATGACCTACAAATGTCACTGATAGTAGATGCTGGAGTATGAGGAGGCTCTTGGATCCCTTTTGCTTTTCTTTCACCTTTCAACCACTTTGTTCATATCCTATTTCCTATACAGAACATGCAAACTCCCAGTCAAAGCATGACTGTAATATAAGCAATCATTAAAAGAGGAATTGATACTTTGGGTATTATTTTATCACGTGTTTAGAACCATACCATATTACTACTGCCATTGCCCTACTACTGCTTATCAAGTGTATAGTTAACTGTTGATTCATAGAAAATGCATAATTCTTCATCAAGTGAAAGGAAACATCTATGATGTGGTACTCTGCACAAATACCTGAACCTTATCCTAAACCAGTTAGCACTGGAAGCAGTTTAATTTCCTGAGCTACCTTACTTCTATTTTGAAATTGTGCCTGAAATATCAGCATATATGAAGTAAAAACTTGCAGTCCTCCTTTAGAAGTCTAGAGAAGGGTGAAGAAGAGTATCTCATAAAGAATTTTTTTTTTTTAAATGAGGAAGAGGTGTTTGACACACCACCTCACACAGATCCTGAACTACTAGGAATCATAGAATCACAGAATGGTTTGGATTGGAAGGGACCTTAAAGATCATCTAGTTCCAACTCCCCTGCTGTGGGCAGGGACACCTTCCACTAGATGAGGTTGCTCCAAGCACTGTCCAGCCTGGCCTTAAACACAGCCAGGGATGGGGCACCCACAGCTTCTCTGGGCAACCTGTTCCAGTGTCTCACCACCCTCATAGTAAAGAATTTTTTCCTAATGTCTAATCTAAATCTTTCCTTTTTCAGCTCAAAGCCATTCCCCCTTGTCCTGTCCCTGCCTGCCCTTGTAAAAGGTCCCCCTCCAGATTTCTTGTAGGCCCCCTTTAGGCACTGGAAGCCGCTCTAAGGTCTCCCTGGAGCCTTCTCTTCTCTAGGCTGAACAAGGCCAGCTCTCAGCCTGTTTTCATAAGAGAGGTGCTCCAGCCCCTGGAGCATCTTTCATGACCCTCCTCTGGACTCACTCCAACAGGTCCACATCCCTCTTGTGTTGGGGGCACCAGAGCTGAACACAGTATTCCAGGTGGGGTCTCACCAGAGCAGAGTAGAGGGGCAGGACCTCCTCTGACCTGCTGGTCACACTCCTTTTATGCAGCCCAGTATAGGATTGCCTTTCTGGGTTGTAAATGCGCACTGCTGGCTCATGTTGTGTTTCTTGTCAGCCAACACCCCCAAGTCCTTCTCCTCAGGGCTGCGGTTGATCTCTGTAAGGAACCCACCAATGAATGGATTAGTTGAATTCATTAATAATTCTGCAGAGTACACTGAGCTTGGGCAAGTGAAGCATATAAGCATATAGAATTACATAATGTGATTTGTTATTTTTTATAGGATTTTCTAAGCTGCTTACCAAGCAACATTTTCTGCTTTTGGTGCTTAGAATATCTGCATTAGGGATGCATGTGTAACTGTCAACTTTGATCTAATACGTACAACTTGACAATTAATACTCAAAGACTGCTCATTAAAGTAAAAATTTTAGGTGATTTTTGATCTTGCTTTCTACTCTATGAACTTCTATGCGTATGAAGTAGCACAATTGCATGCAGTGAGTTTTTAGGACTGACAGAAAAGCCTAGGTAAGTTTAGGTACTATGGTGAATGAAAAAAAAGGCAGCTAAACATTCAGGTGACAAGTTGTCTTCAAAGAAAACTAAAGCACAAAGTACTCAAAGAGAGGCCCAGACATGAGCCCATCAATGGCTCTCATCACGGCCCTGTTCATCAACAGCTGTTCATAGAGTTGGCAAGTGTAACAATTTTAAATAGCATTCTACAAATAAACAAACAAAAAAAACCCCTAAAATCCCACATCCTAAATTTGGATGCTCCTGAGAATAGTACTGTTCTTTTTTCAAGTAGGTTGAACAATAGGTTCCTGTCCCAAACTCCGAAACAGTCTGTGAAGTATCAGAGAACTCTGTTTAAGTAAAATAAAGGTTATTATTAAATGTATTTTGTCCAACTGATGTAAGGATGTTTATTACAACTTTTTTTTTTTTAATTCTGAAGTTGGAATAAACTGGTATTATCAAATAAATTTTCAATGACATACCAATACAGTCATATTAAATCAATCTATTCATTTCAGAATACACAACACTCAGAGCCAAGTTCTGTCTTGTTTTCTCTGCATTCTTTCCATAGCATGCATAACTTTCATAGCATCTATCTAACAACAAAAATGCCTTCACAGTACAATGAATATTGGTACCTTTTTCTCCTGTTTCATTTTATTCTGAAGATAGTAGCAAATCTAAAATTAAAAAAAAAAAGATATAATGATGGCAACTTAAAATACTGACAAAAAATTAAAATAAAATACATTGAAATAAATTGTGGTGGCATGCATGCAAACCTCATGTCAGATACTGTACCAAAGACTAATTACTTTCTGCCATTTGCTTAGGTCAGAAACCCATTTCTAATAAAATTATTATACATATTAATCCCTACAACTAATCCACGTGGAATAACCTCTTAAATGAATCTTCATTCAGTCCAGAGATCTAATTTGTACAGCTTGTACAATATGTTGTCACATTTTAGCTCTAAATTAAGCCAGTGATTTGACATCCCTGTTTATCACATACCGTTACTTCTAAATGCTTTTGCTTAAACCTTTTCCCAACAGTTTTCTACGCAGGTGCATGAGGAAATCTGAAAAGAGACTTCTGTTTAACTGTCACACATTACTGCCAGTTACAATTTCTGAATATAATTTTCACAAAGACTAAAATTTGATTGGATCACTCAAGCTTAATAATTACTCTATGAAATAGACAATAGGCTTCACCTTGCTCATTATACCTGTGTTACTGCTGCAGTATTGACAGGAAAGAAAACCTTGCAAATTTATTTTTCCTAAGACAGTAAAAGGAAATAATTAAAGATGTATGCAGGCAGTATATTCCAATAAGATATTTCCACTTTCAACTGGTAAATTTTCAGAAGACATCTGTTTTAACTTTTTCCTTAAGTGGCATCATTTCAACATACTTGTGATGGAATAATTGCAGTGTGATTCAGTTTGGAAGCATCTGCACTTTCAGGATCATACATCCACAAAATTAACTTCTAACAAGTAAAAAAGAGACACAAATTGATGATTCTTTTTAACAAACACTAATATTCTATCACTGTGATAGCATTTTATCTTGTGACAAAACATAAGATAATGTAATAATATTAACTTAGGCAACGCATATGCTGCAAGCTAGTCTTGTACTCTTTCTTTTTGATGAGAACAGGCAACAACTGAGGGAAGCAGCACCTCCTTTCACAGAAATAAAAGGGAAAAGGGTAAGAATTTATGCTGAAGAATTTTTTTGTCCTCTGACGCCATCATAATTCTTCAACCTCTCTCCATTCTTGTGGGTTATGGAGCTATATACAGGTTGTTCTGCTGCATCAAAGGAAGAGGAGTTATTGGAACAAAAAACTTGTTTCTTGTCAAGGAAATGTTACAAGGCTGTTATTTAAATGTGCATCATGTATGTCTCCATGACTGGCACATGGCTGACATACTGCTTTTTCAGTAAGGAAGAAGGCAAACACTTGGTATTTCCATCTCAAGGTACATGCAAAGGGAATAGTCATTCAGTGAGGCAGACTCACCATTAGCACGAAGTATAATGGTGTAAAGATGTGCACATAGGCTGTTACCGTAAAACAGCTGACTTGCTGCAAGTTTACATCCTACAGTTTGCATCCTGCAGTTTGCCATTCATCTACTTAAATCAAAATGCCAAGTCTTGCATTCTGTCCTTAGAATAGGGCAAGCTGAGTAATCATACAGCTGCTTGCTCAGAGGTGGCTGAGTAGAAGAACTTGCTCAGGGAGAATACAGGCTTGCTTCCACAGCTGTGAAGTTCAGTCATTTTTAGCAGACTTACTAACTACTTATGAATTCAGTTTGTTAGCAAGGACACTTTCTTTATTATTTAAAGTTTTCATATTTCCCCACATGATCAAAATCTCTTTCACAGTCAAAGAGGGGGTGAGGTAGGAAATAATTGATATTAAATTTGGCAGATGCTATGAAATAAGGGATTTTATAAACAAGATTCTATCAGCTTACTGTACCAATGGAACGTGTAATCATATTCATTGTATGCCACACACATTTTAAAAACCAGAAACAAGTACACAAATTCATATAAATGAGTAATAGGTTGGTCTGCCAAAGTCTGCCATTAATCAGCCTGAATTTGTCTAAAATTGTTTTCCATAAAAATGAGAAAAAAAATTGGAGAAGAGCTAAATTAAGATATAAGGCCAAGGAACACATGCAAACTTAAATTTAGCTGGCTTTCACTTATGGAGAGTGGATCTATTCTACAAAAACAAATGACGTATTACTTTAAATTGCTGCTGAAAAGCTTGCTATTGAATAAGACTATTTTATACAATTAAATCAATCTGCTTGCATGAGATATTTATACAGTCTCTAAAATAATGTTTTTAACATACTGCCTTTGGTTGTTCTACTGCATAAATATTTTAACATTTAAAGAGAGATCCATATTTGCTGATGTTTCTCATTAAAAAACATACTCTAAGCATCCTTCATAGGCTTTTTTATAACCTAGCATCTCTCTTAGCAAAAATATGTACTATTTAAAGAAAGCATGTCTTCTGAAAATTTCATTTTATTTAAAATTACCAGATTAAAACAGATCAGTTTGCAAGTCCATTGTATCAGAGTGCAGAATGGACACCGTATATGAGGAGAAAACTCTCCTCTCTAATAACAGAGACATGTCTCTCTCTGTAATGACATGACGTTACAGAGCAAAGTGCTGCTTGGGTTAGAATTAGGGCCTTCGAGTCTTCTGCACCCTTGCTGCAGCTGGAATGGGTGCAGGGTCCCAAGAGTGAGGGCAAGGCAGGGGAATTGCTGTATCTTGGATGTCAAAGATACAATATAATTAGAATTGTATGAAACCAAGCCCCATTAAACATCCTGGATGAAACGTTAATTTTGATGTAGTCAATGCTAAAACGTCTGCTGCCTTCAGAAGAGGTCAAGAAATCCTCGATCAGTTTAAGCATAAAAAAGAAGCTGTAAGCAAGGATCAGATTTTATAATACAGAAGCATGTTTTAATCACCACCCAATGTTAAAAATCTACCCATTCTCTTCAAATTTGCTGAGAAATATCTATATGACTACAAAACTAAATGTGCAATTTTCAAGCAAAGATACAAGTAATCCTAACTATTGTGACTGAAGAAGAAAAAGGTCTGATCCATGGTTGTTCTAGGATGAGAGATTGCTGCTAATAAGGCTGTCTTTGGCTTCTTGTCAATCATATTTTAAGTTTGATAACTGTACTCAGTGCATTCCTTCCAGCAAAGCAAAACAAAACAAAAAAGGCAATTAAGTGCTCCACTCTGCAGTAATATCTGTGAAATGCAGGAAGATGTTCTCAGGCAGTACTAACACTAATCAAAACAGAAAATGTGCAAGAAAGTTTACCCTGGGGTTGACAGAAAAAAAATCAAGTAAGGAGCTTACTAGCCTACTATGCAAATAAAGAGACAGAACAGTTGCATGGCTTTGAGGGAGGTGTAAATGGGAAGACAGACCCAACACTATTCACTGCTTTATAATAGTCTTGTCTAATGAACATGATATTGCAAACTTCCTTAATTCCTTTAAAAGATACTATAGTTTTTTTGGCTAGTCATCACAATAAGGACTCAGTGTGAGCTTCTTCAGACCAAATTAAGGTACCAAACAACTAGTTACATTCTTTACAAAATATATATATAAAAAAATCCTAATTACTCAAATCCCATGTTTTTTTTGTGGTAAACATGGTGGAAATCTGTGACAATATCCACATAATCTGTGTTGTTCCAGTGTAACAGGCAGGAAACACTATTATTATAAACCCATTTAAGAACCAAGAGTTCCAATGAACCGAAGAAAATAAATAATGTCTGCACAATGGTTTCTTATCTCTCATTTAGTGTAAGATTAAAATCTGTTCACACTGTCCCATACTTTTTTAAAGCTCTGATCACACTACAAAATTTGGTAGTTCACATTGAGTGAAAACTACTCAATGGTCATTATAAAAACTACTGTTGGAAAGCTGAGGGTTTTTACAGCTATATATGATAAGCAACTGCCTTTTGTCCCCAGAGAAGATAACGGATGCAGATAGGTCTGTAGAGCAAGCAGAGTAACTGGAGGTTATCAGATATCTCAGAATTCATTGATTCATCAAACCATCTCTACACTAGTTAAACTCTGCTCTTGCTTGGAGGTTTTCCTTCATGCACTTTAGAGATAAAGATGGGTTATTTTGTAAATAGAACATTCAGTTCATATGTAGTTCCAGAGCTCCAGAACGACACACAGATGATATGAACTCAAAACAGACTATGGATGCTGTGAGAGATATCTGCATCCAAACCATCACTGAGTGTACAATGGTCAGACCACAATTACTTTTCTCACAATCTATTTTCACAGCTTACCTCAGTCCTTACTTTTGGTTTTACTGTGCAAGACCCAGCAAATAGACAATGTAGTGATATTTTTGGTGAACTAGAATTATTAAAAAAACACCACTAGACATAACACAAATGTTTAACAGCAGGTAACACAGGATACGTGCATCTGAGAATCTATTTAGATTAAATCCTCAAAAATTTGGATTTCAGGGTCCTTTTTGTAAGTTTGTGCAAGAGAAAACCCCCACATTTCTATTAAACAGAGAATACAAGCTAGCGGTTCAGCACTCCAGCAATAGATAATCTACATCTGTAAGACTGAATGATTATAGTTTATGGGGCTTTATTTATAAGAGTACTGGCCCAAATTTAAGAAAAGAAAAAGAAAAGGAGATGAGAGGAAAGAGGAGAGATAATGTGCCTAAAAGCATGTAAAATATTTATCAAGCTTTTGGCTCAAGTTTTTCTTACATGTACATGCAACAACAGAGCTACTGTGTAGTATCAGTGACACTTCTGTCTTCCAACAGCTATATAAACAAGCCCCTTAAAGATGAACAACTGGCAGGGGACATTTTCCAGCCCCTGAGCTCTCTAAGAATGTGGTATGGGCCATTCCAGAAGCCTGCACATCCTGATCACCTGCCTTTAAGGTCACACTTCACCCATTCACCAGTTTAGTCTCATTCTATCTTGCCCAAAAACATCAGATAGGCTTAGTAGCAAAAGAAGTTAAGGAAAAGGGGCCTAAAAGAAACATGGGGAAAAGAATTTTTAGCAAGGCCTGTTGCAAGAGGACAAGGGGTGATGGTTTTAAACTAAAAGAGGGGAGATTCAGGCTGGATATGAGGAAGAAATTTTTTACACTGAGGGTGATAAAACACTGGCACAGGTTGCCCAGAGAGGTGGTGGATGCACCATCCCTGGAGATATTCAAGACCACGATGCGGTTCTGGGCAACTTGATATACTTGGGGATGTCCCTGCTCATTGCAACTGGGTTGGACTAGATGACTTTTGAAGGTCCCTTCCCAATCAAACTATTCTGTGATTCTGTGATTTATCAGGACTTGTATATTATGGATTACAGACAAAAATCTTTATTCTAACCTATGATTAACAACCAGATATAATCCTGGTTGATGCAGAAGCTCTCACCACTAGCATTCGTGGCACTTTCAAGAGATGGTGAACTCAGGGTGCTGTTTTCAAGCAGATAAAGCTGATATAAACTGGGGCTACTGTGCTCCCCTCCTTTGAACTGACACTTTCTCAATGATAAGGGAACAATTTTAAACAAAAGCCAGACCTAGGAAAAAGGAAAAGCTTTCAGCAAATTCAAGATCTTTCTTAATCAAATATTGTGAGGTATTTGACATCCTCTTTTCATGAATGGAAACAACAAAAAGGATTCATACATTTATTAGGATTTTTTTTGTTTCCCTTGCATAGTGCTTCATTCTCCCTGACTCAGAGACATATTCTGAGAAATTTATAAATCTATAAAGTCCTGCAAAAGATAATCCCCCACTATCTATCACATATACATTCTATTAAACTGTTAATAGCTGATGCTATGAAAGGCCAAGACAGAGACTGAACACAGTATCTTTGCACACACTTAACATGTTGGAACACTAAGGAACAGGAAACTTATATCTGCCTTGGAGGGTAAGCTGCTGCTTGGATCACAGGAAGCAATGAAATGCTGGGGGCAACGCTGTAATAAAAGCTAACTTGTATCATATATATCCATTTTAATATTTAACATATTATAGGCAAGTATTTAATTTACAATATCATACACAGAGAAAACTTTCATTTCTGCTCTGTAAAGGCAGCAATTAGCTGTTCTTTTAGAGAACGGAATATGCAGATCTGAAGAACTCACCTTTTTTTATTCTTTTGTTTGTTTTATTATATAAAATACTTGTATTTGAAAGTCATAATTTACAGATTGCACTTCCAAGCAAAGGATTTCTTCACTATGAGGGTGGTGAGGCACTGACACAAGTCCCCCAGTGAACCTGTGGCTGCTCCACTCCTGGCAATGTTCAAGGCCAGGTCAGATGGGGCTTTGAGCAACTTGGTCTAGTGGAAGGTGTCCCTGCCCATGGCAGGTGGGTTGCACTGGATGATCTTTAAGGTCCCTTCCAACCCCAACCATTCTGTGATTCTATAATTTAGCTTTACAAGCTTTTAAAGGCAGCATTTTATTTTCCTGTGTATCTCTAGTCTTGTCAGCTGTGACCTCAATTACACTTGCATGTAAAAAATGCACTTCTGTAAACCGCCAATGAAATTTCAGAAGTATCCCGCATTTTCTGAAGGATTCTCCCACTGAATTCAAAATCTTGCTATTGTGGTGATTTTTACGATTTTTAAAGTTCTTACCTTTTATCTTCTGCAGTCCATACATCAGGAAATTCCCACTGCATAAATGAAGTTCCTCCATATTCTAGATGTACCTAACCAAAGAAGTGAAAACTCTTGCGTGTGCAAATATAACAATCGTGACAACATACACAAGTATTATGATGTTCTTAAACTAATTGTTGTCATGATAAAAAGATTAATGAATGTAGCAAAAATAATTAAGGGAAATTCTAACTGGAAAAACTAATTTAAAACCAGTAATAACAAGCAGCAAGCAAGGATCAATTATATTAGCACGCTCTTCAAATAAAATTATGTATGTCCTAACCGTATAATGATTTCTCTTCCTCCTAAGCTAAGCTGACAGCATTCTGGACAGTTTGAAGTGCTACAGATGCCAACTGTGTCTGGCACAGTGATTCTTAAGACTTTTTTTTTTTACTATAGCATTATCAACACTCAGTATTTTTTGTGAGCCACTGTACATCTAAACATCAGATTTAAACAGGAAAATCCTCTAAAGATGCTGTAAATAATTAGGTAGTGACAAATGTCAATGTTTTATTGTATAACATAGCTCTGTGGGACACCTGAGATTAGCTAACCATGGCCGACAGACCACATTTCTGCAACCACTGTTCTAATGTAGATAAGACCTCAGTGTAAAATATCTGAGTATTACACCATTGGCACAGGCAGAAACAATTTTAACAGAAAACTCATACCATGGACCATGTGCCCTGACGTTTTCATTGCCAAGGGTTACTTTTTCAATCTGTACTCCTGAAGCTCAGAAATTACTTACAGTAGGGAAAACAGTATCAGAAAAGTATTAACATTTTTCAGCAGTCCTTCAACACAATTAAGAAGTATTAAATGGAAAAAGAAATAGCACTCTGGTATCCATCAGCCACGCTGAGCATTAGCTAATAGTCCAATTGGCGTTCTTGCTTGTTACAGCATTTCCCTTGATTTTCCAAACTACTTAAATTCTTAGCAAAAATCTCCTCTAAACTACTTTATGTGTCAGGGTTTTTTTTAAATACGTGATCAGAATATGTGGGATACTTCATCAGAATAACTGGAACCATAGAGATGTAACAATTTCATGTCTCTTCAACACACCTGAAAGAAAAGCAGATCTCACGCTGCCTCTGTTTAGTGGTTATCTATTAAAAATTCCCAAGTCTTTTGCAATTTACTGGGAGGCAAGAAATCCAGTCATATGAAAAGCCTAAATGTACCCAAATTAGAGTGAAATTTGTGATAAATGTTGCTGGCCCAGTAAATAACACTGAACAATTCAGAAGACAATACAACCTAAACTTTACCAGTGTATGCTTCTATCATGGGTTCAGTTTTACAAAGTCAATCCCATATACCAGCTTGCTAATGCCAGATACAGTGGTCACATTCCTTCACTCCTTGAACATAAACTTTTGCCACCTTTTGCCACCTCTAAATCCCCACCTGAGCTCTCACAGAGCAGATTCGGCTTGCTCAGACAGAAAAAAAAAAAAAGTTAATACATATAACATACATTTTAAAAGGAAAAACCAGTACTGTAACACTGCATGCTGTTTTTTTTGCTTATCGTAAACGAACCAAAGTAAGTGTAATTGGGAGTTACTGCACAGTTTTACTCTAAACTCATACTACAGAAAATGCCTGTTTTCAACAAGGGGCATTAGACACCAGTTGAGTTTGTACTTCGGTCAAGAGTTACCATGTTTTAAAACTATACTATAAATACAATTAGTGAATCGTGTCAGTAAAGGGTACTTACTATCTTTTACAGTATTAGAAGAAAAGCCTCCATCTAGCTTGCAAAGAAATGGAGGTGGAGGAATGATGGCCCCATAATACCACCTATTAAATTAGAATTCTAAACCTTGCAGTATCAGTAAGTATTAAATAGCTTGATCTTCATTAAATACTTACAGGTTCTTGGGAAGTGCAGAGTTCCTAGTTTTCTTCTCTGGTTCTATACCTACCAAGAAAACATTCCCAAACATAAATCTTAAAACTCCTCCACATCAAATAAAAATAGCAGAACAATGGATTCATGTGCCCAAGACTCTTTAGTCATTACACTAATACCACACTATGACAGGCCCAAATTTATTTTGAGATCCAGTGGAATATTTGTGTTGGCAATGATGAGGTCTTAATGGGAATCAGCTATAATGGAAAATCACATCCTGAAACGTTAATCCTGACCATTGTTCAGGGAGTCACGGGATGATCTACGCCCTCAGAAGCGAGTGCACTAAAACAAAGTTTGCCATTGTGTTGGCAAGACTCTATGAATTGACTTCAGCAGCAACTTGTGGCTTTTATTGACTTCCCACAAGGTCTGTGCGGTGATACAGAAATCACAGCTATGGGGGTTTTTTAACACAAGCAGACACAAATATTAGTATCTATGGACTATATGGAATGTTTAAGGAATTATTTGCTCTTTGAGGTGTACACACGCAATTGTCTCCTATGATTTGCAATTGCTCTACATCTTTGCACTGAACTGACTACCATTACAGCATCTCTGCACTGAAATTTAGGATTTAGGTATTTTCAGTTGATAAAAAAAAAGTTCTGTCAACTTTGCATTTACCTGTCTCTTATATATCCCTGTAGCTCTCTAAGACACAGTAAAACTTTGCTCCAGTGACTTTTATAGATCCTCAAATTCTTGGTTAAAGTAAACCTGAAGGAGCGAATAAGCAACCAAAACCAAACTCTACAACTTGCCAGGCAGCTGCAGACTGTGACTGCTCAGTGACTCAGGTTTCTGAATGGCTGTCTTAGCAATAATTACATCACTCGGATTTATGTCTTTTTAATAGCTGCTTTGCAAAAAAATAATCTTCCCCCAGGGGTGTTGATTTTGTGAAGCAGGAAGGAATGAAAACAGCCACTGAGCCATCAGTTCCACTTCTAAGCCCTCAAGTATGCATGATGAAGGCATTTCTCTGCTATGGGTTTTTTCCATTATTTTTTTCTTCCTCATGAGTAAGCTTGGGGCCATGTTTCAGTGCCTCTGGAGAAAATGGCCTCCTGCGTTCAGCCCCTGGTTCTATGAACACTAATTTACATTCTTACCATTGTCAGCAAAACTAACAACATATATGCAGAGCTGTGATGCGCTGCAAACACACCTTCGCAGGTTTCACACCCCTCCGTCCCCCTCCCAAGGCGCAGTCGTCACCCAGCCACATCCGCTCCCCGCCGCCTTCCCCTACGCGGTCCCCAACCGACCGGCAGCCGTCCCGCTGCAGGTGCGGCCCCGACGACTACGAGCCCCAGCATGCACCGCGCCCGGCTCCGCGCGGTGCCCTGCGCTGGGGATGCCGCGCGGCACGTTGGGTAATGTAGTCCGGGGTGAGGCGCGGGAGCACGGCGGGAGGTCGAGGAAGGAAAAAAGCCGTCGGGAGCGGCTGTGGCTCCTTCGGTTTCCCGCGGGGGAGGGGGCTGGGCGGGGCTGCGCCTGAGGGCAGGGGTCTGCCCGGTGGGGCGCGGCGGGGGAGGCCGCACTGGCGGGGCCGGTAGGCGGCGGCACCTGGACGCAGCCGCGGCCCCACCGCCCGCCCGGCTGGGAGGAGGAGGCGGGGGGAGCAGAGCCGCCGCGCGCTGCCGCATGTGCCTGGAGCGGAGCCGGAGCGGGCAGCGTGAGCTATGGCGGAGCATGGCGCCCCGGCGCCCGCCATCCCCAACGGCGAGTGCGGCGCGCGCCTCCCCGGCAACAAGGTGACCGTCGTGCTGGGGGCCCAGTGGGGCGACGAAGGCAAAGGCAAAGTGGTGGACCTGCTGGCGCAGGACGCCGACATCGTCTGCAGGTGCCAGGTGAGGAGGCAGCCGGGGCGCGGGGGAGGCCGCGGATGTCACCTTGAGGCGGACGGCCCCGCCGCGCGGTTCCGCGTGGGCACCCGTTCTCGTCCCCGTATACCCCCGGGCTCCCGCCTCGGCGCAGGGCCGGGCAGCCGGTGCCCGGTGAAGCGGCGGTGGCGGGGCAGCGAAGCCTTCCCCGACGGGGCGGGAACCCCGCTGCCGGGCTCTGCAGCCCTCCCACTCCTCCTTTGTCCCCGTCCCGGCGCCGGAGGTGGCGGGGAGGAGGAAGAGGAGGAAGGCGCCCGCCTCGCAGCCTAGAGCTGGTCTCCCGCAGGAGGAACACGCCTGGGGTCGCGCCCCCTCTCAGACCCGCCGCCGCCGCGCTCTTTGTTTGGGGGCGCCGCGAAGGGGCAGCGCTCGGCGTTCCTGCAGCATCGCTGGTGGGAGCGGGCGCTGCGGGGCCGGGAGCCCTCCCCGGCTGCGGCGTGGCCTAAGCCGCACCGCCCGGGAGCGTGCTCGCCGCCATCCCCACCCCCGGAGGGGCAGTGCTGGCCCCTCGCGAAACCAACAGTTAGCACAGGATGCACGTGAGGGGGGTGTCCGCAGCGACTTAGTCGTGTTCACATAAAACTCGCTTTTAAAGGCTCGCCTTGGTCCCAGGTCACTGTGGTGCCGGTGAGATCCCGCCTTTCCCTTAAGAGTTCTTAGAATTTCTCTTCTCTGGGGTCCTTACTCCAGCAAAAGAGCGAAAAAAGTGAGCCTAGCCTGCAAGCACAGCACTCTTAAATGCCTACATTAAAACAACACAGAGCTGGGGAGATGGTTTATCTTACCATTTGTGGTGTAGCAATTCTGTAGAACGCAATGAACCAAACCTGTGTACCTTTTTTTCTTGAAGAGATACAGCACCATGAAATGCCTGCAGCATATGCAGACTTCATGTAAGTGTCGTTATTTTATGCTATTGTTGACTGCACAAATTAAATTTGATCTTAAATAAATACATTTTGGGAGAGTGCTCCATTTCCTTAAGAGTGTAAAGGCTGAAGCTGTGTTTTGACTGAGAACTGCACATAAAACTGGTGTTTTCAAAACCAAGTCAGTTGCAGCTGACAAATCAAAAACTTGAACTTCAGAGATTTTAATCTTGAAGTAAGCAAACATATTCTTAAATAGCTGTTTACACAAATGAATTACTTTTCCCCATGTATCTTGTAGGGTTTTTTTGTGGTTTTTTTCTTTTTCATGTAATAAAATCTGATGTGCTGTGGTGTGGTTGCTTGGCTCTGAGGGTTATAGAACACAGTGACTCAGTTCGTCCTTTACAACTTTGTTCTTGAGACTTGAAGGGCATCTAGGTGAGCGTGTTTGTTTAATGCTAAGAGGTTTTGGTGGAGAGAGAGAAGAGAGAGGCAGACAGTGAATTTTTGTGCTCACAGGTTTTAATGTCTTTGTTACTCCTTTTGAATTAGATGGGTGAAGGATCATGAAAAGGGAAAAATCATTATATTATCTCAGGCTTGAATTTCATGGCCAATTCTGCCGTTTCTAACAGCTTGTTGGTCCTGCTGAGGGGAGTTTTTTCTTCTTTCTTTCTTCCCTTTCCTGTTGATGATGGCTGTGCTGGCTGATTCTCCTCCCATGCACTGACTCTGGCACTTGAACACTTTTGTAAGTTGATTTAACTCACCAAAATGGCAGGAAACTATTTTTTTGTTGTGTTTAGTTTCTACAGTTTTAGTAAATAAAATGGAATTCTCTTGGCTCAGAGGACCTTGATGAAAAGAGAAGCTTGGAACAGGGTAAGCACAAAGAACAATTCTCAGAACGAGAGGGGAAAATAGGAATATTCGCTTTCAGTAGTACTGAGACTGAATCATCTTGCTATGTACGCAAGCATGTTCTTGATGTTCGTGTTACTGCTGATGATGTAGAGTATGACCCTTGTGCTTTGCGTAGTGCTACAAATCCAGAAAGAAAGATTGTACCACACTTAATCTGCCCCTTGCTAATACCAGCTTTCTGTAATCGGAACTTCTCATTCTTTCACCATTATACTCATTTATGTAACATGGTTCTTTCTGTTCAACATGCCACAGAGTTGCTAGAATGCTTCTGGATGAGATCAAATATTTCTGGTATGTTCCTGTGAAAAATTTAGTAGTATAGCAGTTTTCTTGGAGGATTTGGGAAGTTGTTGCAGCAGGTCCAAGATATATTGGAAACTTGAGTTGTATTTGCAGTAGAACACTCTAGTGTGGCTTTTGTATCGCTGTCCCTGGTTCTGTGCATCATAAAATTGATCCTGTTCCAGAAGCGAGAACTGACTATCACTTACTTTTACAGTGCCTTTAAAGGCGCTGCAAGAAAAAACAGTCCAAAACCTGTGCCACAGGAAGGTCGTCTCCTAGGTAGCGGATGTGCTTCAGTCACTTGTTTGACTAGCTGACTGTGGCACCTGGAAGGAGGTGCTTGCTTAGGTACAATTAGCTGAAGGAGTGTGTCAGGAAATAAGTTGTATTTTGGCTCTACTTCTGAGTACCACCCTTTAAAGTGTTTTCTCTTAGGTTTAGAGATTGTTGAAAGGAGTCTTGTGTTTAGTCAGAGCAAGGGAATGATATTTTCAGGAGACAGATTCGCTTTTATGACAAGTAGTAGTATGGTTTAAAAAACAACTGTTTGAAGAGACTAAACTAAAATTTAAATACACCCAGAGTCTGCATGTATGTAGCAGCTAATGCAGCTGGACTGGCAACTATGATGGTTTTGTGAGGACACCACTAGTATAGAGGGCTCAGATGTAGTTAATATAAATGTATCTACATGACAGGCAAAGTATGTACTTGTTCTTCCACTATTAAATTTGAATTGGTCTTCATTTACCTCTAGGAAGTATCTGGTAAAATGACACAATTGATAAAATAAATGCATTGTGAGACTTAAACCTACATCTGGTCTTCAGTAGCTTACAGAGCAAAGCCTGTTTACCTGCTATCACATAAATCATAGTCCAGATAGTAAAATAGAGAAAGAATGGGTTTGAGATTCAGGAATAGTTGCCACCAAACCTGTCATGTTTACGAGTATGCATTTTATTTTTGTTAATTCCACAGGCAATGGAAAGTTAAACATTTCTGGTTCTGCTTAAGGAACTTCCTGTCATTGCAGAGTACAACTGAATTTGATTACCAGCGTTTCATTTCTTAGTGGATATGGGAATGGCAAATTAATGCAAGCAAATTATTCTAGATAGTTTTCTGAAAATGAACACAATACCAAAATATGCCATGTATCTCTTACATTAACACCACCTCCTCCACCCAGTCTACCAGTGTATGCGGTACAGAAAAGAATAATGTAATGTCTGCGCTGCACGATTCTGTTTTCATTTACTCATTTCGTCAACACATCCTGTTCTTACTGTTGGAGGTAGCTGATTTACTCACAGTATGTCACACAGGTGAATAAGATTTTGAAGTCTTCAAATTATTTTTAAGCCTGCTCCCTATGCTGAAGAATCCTGTTTTCCTGCGTCTTCAGTTCTATTGTGCATTGTGCTGCTACTTCAAAACAGAATTGCAGCTTCTTACCGAATCGTAACTGATTACGTTATGGTCTGTCTGTGACTTACCCTTACTGCACTGCCTGCGGTGGGGTCATGCTATTCCTACTCCTGAACTGCTAATGCGTGGTAATTGCTATGTGTGGATTCTTTGTACTCCCTTTTCCCTCCTCCTCCTCCCCTCAAACAACAGTGTGTATAGTCACATCACTGCTGATCGCTTGATATGTGCCAATTATGGTGTAACAAATAGGGAAGTTTTTCAGTGTGCAGATTCTTG